>NC_140250.1:1171238-1257091 GCF_949987555.1 Borostomias antarcticus | reverse complement strand
ACACACACACACACACACACACACACACACACACACACACACACACACACACACACACACACACACATACACAACATAGTCATGGTGGCGCCATTGCACTTACAATCAAACATTCAAAAGACATCCCTATGGAGCAACACGCACCGGCGGCCATGTTGGCGTACCAGTCGTCTAACACCGCTCGTCGTCTCCCCGTCCCGTTTTTTGTCCCCCCCCCCCCCCCCAGGCGGCGGCTGGACCGACCCGGACCTGGCGGACTTCGAGCTGCTGGTCATCATGAGCGCCACGGTGGAACCGACCTCCGCCACCTGCCAGGTGCGCACCTCCTACCTGCCGGACGAGATCCTCTGGGGCTACGACTTCCCGCCCGTCGTCTCCCTCTCGGCGTCGGGGAAGTACGTGGCCGACTTCACCTTCTTCGACAAGGTGGCCAAGGCCAGGGCCCCGCCCCTTTTCAAGCAGGCCCCGCCCCCTAGCCCGCCCCCCGGGCCCGTCACCGCGGCAACGGAGGAGGTGGGGCGGCGGTGGTGGATGGCGGCGGCGGCGGTGGGGGGGGGGGGCGACCCGGAGAAGATACGCCTGGAGGAAAGCTACAGGGGGGAGGAGAAGGGGAGGGAGAGGGGGAGGGTGAGAGACAGCAGCCCCCTCAGTGTCCGTATCAGTAATGTTTAGAGAGAGAAAAGGAGGGAGGGAGAGAGAGAGGGTGGGGGGGGAGGGAGAGAGAGAGAGAGAGAGAGAGGGAGAGAGAGAGGGGGGAGAGGGAGAGAGAGAGAGGGGAGAGAGAGAGAGGGGAGAGAGGTGGGGGAGAGGGAGAGAGAGAGAGGGAGAGAGAGAGAGGGAAGGAGGGGAGAGGGAAAGAAGGGGAGAGGGAGAGAGAGAGAGAGAGGGAGAGAGAGAGAGGGGAGAGGGAGAGAGAGAGGGGAGAGAGAGAGAGGGGAGAGAGAGGGGGGAGAGGGAGAGAGAGAGAGGGGAGAGGGAGAGAGAGAGGGGAGAGAAGGAAAGAGAGGGAGAGAGAAAGAGAGAATGATCTGGACAAAGGAGAATTGAGAGATCAGAGGGGAGAGAATAGCAGAAGCTATGTTTTGGGCTGAAAGAGATAAGCTGCTCTAAGTGAATCCACACGTACACTCGCGCTCTCATGCTCACACACGCGCGCACACACACACACCGTTGTGCCGTTGCGGTTTGAGCCGGATGGCGTCTGTCGCCGTCTTGTGGTGGAATAAAGGTCTAGCATCGATCCAAAGGACAACGCACAGTAGGCCACTTCCTGGCCCTCCGCGGGCAAACAGGTGAAGGACAATAGGGAGCTTTTTAGGAACTTCCAATCTGTATTTGTCTTCATGGAAGGACTAGAAAGGGAATAACTAGAAAGGTCAACGGGATTAATCTCTTCGACTGGACTTAATCACAGAATCCTGGTACTGGTAGAATGTGTCTCTTCTGGAGGGGGTGGGGGGGGGGGGGTCTTCGAGACACTGGAAAGCTTGCTATTTCTCTTGAAGTATAATGGAATGTATGATACTGTATGTAAAGTAGGCTACACGTTTGTGTCCCTAACGTATTGTTACTACTCATTCTTCTTCTGTGGTAGCCTATGTTAAGTGTCATTTCTTTTTGGTAGTTCCTTTTCACTGGAATATATGTATTTGGTATGTTGAATACTCTGTATTGAGGACGTACTGTGTGGTAACACTACTAAAAGCACTTTAATTCAGAGCATGGTACTGTGCACCAAGGGACTAACTTCATGACTTATTGAGCTGTTATGTAGGGGTGTGTGTGTGTGTGTGTGTGTGTGTGTGTGTGTGTGTGTGCTGTATGACCGATAGTGCCCATATGATTGCATGCAGTCCATCTGCCAATTTTTATTTTATTTTTTTTAAAATATTTTTTAACACATGCCTGTTTGTGTATATACAGCACAGTCTGTGTACTTAGAAAATAAACTTTAATCCCATCCTCAAGACTGCAAGGCCATTTGGAATTGTACATTTCCTACGGGTGTCGTTGTTATATATATCCAAGTCATCCTGCACGCCCAGATAGCAAGCGGATCTGGGCAATAAACAGGCCAGATCTGGCCCTTGTGGCTTAGTTCCGGCCCATATATGGCCCAGATCCGCTTGCTACCTGGGCGGCTTCCTCCGCCAGCACCACCGCCATCACCATCATCATCATCGCCACGGAGAGAGAGGACCCCTCTGTTATGACTTTCCTACTGCCTGTATGACTGTGTGGATACCGTGTTCTCGAATGTCTACTGTATATACATACTGTACAATGCTGCTCACTCGGCTCACCTGCAATACCAGGGGTCCACCAGCCTAACTGTTAACACTACCACATGCCTGTTTTAATAAAGCTGCAGCCTTTTAAAACAGCTCGGCTTCGATTGGTCCTCTTTGAAGACTTCTGGTCACGTGACGTGAACTTCCCGCCTGCCCAAGCGCTCTTGCCCAAATCTGAAATGTGCTGTTGCTAAGTCTCTTCTCAAATTCCCTGACGTGATTTGACCTGTTCATGTTTTTGTAAGTGCGTGAATGATTTCTGAAGAATTCACAGCAATCTGCTCAGTGTCTCGCTATTAGAAAAGTGACTGCTGCAGTGCACTCGAGGTAGGCCTACTACATGTTGAGATCCGGGGTGAGTTCAATCTGAAAATGGTGTGCACCGTTTTGCTAGGCTACGGTTACCGGTTTAAACAACATGTTTCCTTGAAATGGTGTGCAATGGGCTATGAGGTACGTTTTCTCGTTTGGTGGGTGTGTCAGAGGTGTCGCCCAATCAGCAGACTGATAAATAAACCCCGCCGTATCTTCTCAGCTTCCACACATGTAGGCATGCGCCTACACCATAGAGCAAGCAAGCAGAGCAGGTGCATCTCCACTTTTCAAGGTGGGGGTGCAACAGTGTGTCCCCACTTTTTTCATCATCACTTTGCTTTTATGTAGTTTGTCTGTTTTTTGTTGTTGTTTTTTTTCTATTTGCCAATTTGTTTAGTCTAGAAATTACATTTATAGCATCCTCGTAGAAGACGCACCCCCCATCATGGACCTATTATTGACGGTCCCCATGCACGCGCTAGACGCTTTAAAGAAGTAAAGGGAAAAATCATGTTTAGCCCTGTTTTAAGGTTACTTAAAACATTACCCACTGTATTCATAAGTGTATTGCTGTCCTCACTGTAGAATGAGAAGGTGACCGTTACCGGTAAAGGAAGAGAGTTACCTGTAAAGGAAATATCAGCTGAAAGTGTAGGATAACATAAGAAATTAAGCCACATATACTTATATTAAATGCCCCCATCTTCTTTACAGAGTAGCACAAGTATTGTGTAACCAGTTTAGTGTATTTATAAGTGTATTGGTCTCCTTAATGTAGACTGATGAAGTGACCGTACGTAAAAGAGGCAGAGAGACCCAAGAGTCAAGGGTGACAGCACAGCCTGAGAGGCAGACAGACCCAAGAGTTACAGGTAAGAGAAATATCAGTCAGCTGAAAGTCTAGGACAACATGAGAAATCAAGCCACGAACAGTAACATGCGCCCCTCTTCTTTACAGAGTAGCATAAGTATTGTGTATTCAAACCAGTTTAGTGTATTCATAAGTTATATTGTCACTGTAACCTACGAATAATAGAGGAATTACAGTCATTGGGTTCTCCCTCTACACCGGCTCACATCCATTACTGTCAACAGGAAGTGCTGCAGACGTTTCCGGCACTGCATCGGTCGCGGCCACACAGCTGGGTTTTATGTATTTGAAGTTGCTGTTCGTTTCTTATTCAGCAGATGGTAACTGTGCGCTGTTGTGGGTCTTCTGGCAGCTTCTTCAGTCGTTATCACACGAGTGGGAACATATTTTCAGCAGTCAAAACTATATTTAGCCTATTGAAAGGGTCAACAAAAATGTTGAGTGTAAATATGTAAATAATCAGTACAACTTACTGCATGATCATCAACAACTTTATTTCTATAGCCTACTGTAGCACCTGTCATACAAAAATGATTTACAATAAAGGAATGACATGCATATAGTACTTCACGTAAAAATGGACGTAAAATAGCACAACAATGGGGGAAATAGGATGGACGATAAAACCAATACTGTAAAGTTAAGATAAAAAATAGTTGACAGGAAGAGCTAGTTCGCCGTGTGCATCTAAAGTTAAGTCTGTAACATGGCAGTCAAATCAGGCTTTTTTCCACACACCTGTTACTCACAACAACAGTTTTGGTTTTCATCAGGTGTGAATTATAGGGGGAACTAGTTTCAGAAGCATTTCCATTTCGTTTTTAGTATGCAAATCAGCGGGACACTTTTTTTCTTGTCTGGGGATTCACTGGTTAGATTTGTAAGTGTAAAGATTCTATTATTGAGGTAAACCCCCTCATTGTTCTTAGTATTTTTATATAAATTCCGATGACATTTGGAAACCATAAGTGGAAAATCTCACACATTGTGTGTGTGTAGGCTAGCCTACTGAGGGCGTGCCACAGAAGTGTCACAAAGAGACAGACTGAAAGGTGAGGAAGGAACATCCTGTTTGCCACTTGAAAGGTGAAGAATGAACATCTTGTTTTGCCAACTGGTCTTTTGTATCGTCGCAGGTAAGCTGCATTAAAATAAAATAAAAATATGTTAGTAATAATAATCATGGTGGAGTACAGGGTTGTGGTCTATTCTGTTTAAATTTGATCAATTCAGAGTGGAATAACAATTTGGCATTTTGAATTGGAACATAATTCACTTCAACCTTGGTGGGGTAAGGTTAGAGCCTTCATTGTAGAGAAGAACTGAATTTATTATTATTGTCTTTACTACTTATTTTTGTGAAGTAGTTAGCTCCAACTTCATACCCTGTTGTTTACATTATTTTCCGAATGTGTTCTGGTTAGGGTTAGAAGCCTAGTTCAAATATATCTATACGATTAACACAGTACCTTGACTGTCTGAATGTGATGAACAGCAGTAACAGCAAAGCCTCAATTCAATCTATATTTCTCCAAATGGGCGATTTTATAGGGGGGGGGGGGCATGGGGGGCAAGTGCCCCCCCTGATTGGCCAGACCAACTCTGCTCAAATTCACAAAAAAAAAGAAAAAAGAAAGAAAGAAAAGATATTTGTTTTTTTTAAACTAATTAACACAATTATTAAATACATAATTGTGGTTTGTACCAGTTTGTGTTAGGTCATCATTCATTCTAAAAGTGTATTTATTACTTAAACTAGGCTACCTTTAAAAAATATATATATTCATAATCCACCAATGGCACAACTCGTCCGTCGATCTCAACAATTTACAGTTTGATCTGTTACCGCAAAAAGAGAGATCTGACTACTGCTCAGTGCTCAACAAGGTACAACTAAGCCAACCTGCTCACAATGGTGAAAAGACCTATAAAAACAATTGACCACTTCTTCTTAAAAAAAAAAAAAAAACTGGCAATGAAGAAGCTACCACTGGAAATGACAGCGCAGCAGGTGCAATCGAATGCATAAGTGCTCCAGAGGCTATCGGAGCTAGCACTAGCACTAGCACTAGCACTAGCACTAGCACTAGCACTAGCACTAGCACTAGCACTAGCACTAGCACTAGCAACATCACCATCGGCGAGGAAGCTAGCACCAGCAGGCAGTTGTAGTTTGATGTTGTGATGTTGGGTATGGCCTAGTGCTCGGTCATAAAGTCATATTGACATGCTCGTGGTGTCTAGATGAAGTTTGATGCGTTGTGCATATTGAATTGTCATACGGATTTCTTATTAGCATACTGTTCACAACTGGTATTCTTTGTAAATAGATGGGACGAGACGGCAGAACTGTTTTTTTCCTCACATCAAAATGTTGCCCCCCCTACTCTCAGAGGGTAACATGTTGCCCCCCCCCTACTCTCAGAGGGTAACATGTTGCCCCCTCTACTCTCAGAGGGTAAAATGTTGCCCCCCCTACTCTCAGAGGGTAACATGTTGCCCCCCCTACTCTCAGAGGGTAAAATGTTGCCCCCCCTACTCTCAGAGGGTAAAATCGCCTATGTTTCTCCCTACAGGAATGAAAGCAGAGCGCCCCCCAACAGCCCAGTATGGGTTGAGGGGAAACACAGCCTGTCTGCCTCTTCCAAAAAAGGACCTCAAAGGGATCAAATGGACAGTCAATAAACATTCAAACCTTTCCACCTCTGTCATTGTCAGAGATGGAAAGGTCATTCAAAAATCTGGGAATAATTTTGAGCATACTGAGAGCCACGGTCTGTGTGTTAAGAGTTTGAAGAGTGGAGACAGCGGTATTTACACTGTGACGGGAGACCTAAACAACATGGAACTCAGGACCACTTACAGACTGACTGTGGAGGGTGAGTTAATGCAGCTTTTCTGGACTGACAATCTGCATACAAATGTTTGTATTTGGCTAGGGTATTGTAAGCCTAGTACTTCTTTACTGAAAGTTAGACAGTTTGAAGGACTGTTAATTGTCCACAAAAAAATATAGGGCACATTCCATCGTCTTTTGATGAGAGGTGTGGGGCATTTTTGGAGACTCAAGTGAAACCCAAATCTCTCTAAAGCTGGGTTGACATAGCCTACAGTTTTAGAACCGAGAAGGCATTCCGTTCAAAAACTGCTTAAAGGAGTAGTAAATGGAAAAATCATGTTTAGCCCTGTTTTAAGGTTACTTATGATCATATACAATGGTTCAGATCAAAAAGTTGACAAAACTAGCACTTTTGAGAAAGTCTGATAATTGCTCTACCACCGTTTAGGTCATACAATGGATGGGGATGGGCACATGTCCGCGGATATTTATAGTCTACACGTATGTGCTGCGACTAAATAGTTAAAAAAGCCTTTCCAGATGAACTAGAATCTTACTTTATGGCGAATTATATACCAGAACGCCAACTAACACCTCGGTGAGTTTCTTGTCTTTGAAATTGAGAGTTTAACATGTTTTTGAATGATTTTTCAAGGTGCACACCCACATCCATTGTATGACCAAAACGTTGGTAGAGCAATTATCAGACTTTCTCAAAAGTGCTAGTTTTGTCAACGTTTTGATCTGAACCATTGTATATGATCATAAGTAACCTTAAAACAGGGCTAAACATGATTTTCCCCTTTACTACTCCTTTAAAGCAAGTCTTGGCTGTTGTACTTCTGCCTATGTGAACTTGGCGTTAACTTCGTTGGTTCTCGTACTGTAGAAGCTGTCCATGTACCGGCTGTGAGGATGGAACATCTCCATTTCAACTCTACCACCGGGTCGTGCCGCTTCTCCGTCAACTGTTCCGTCGGAGCGGACTGGGGGGCCTTCATCTGCGACGAGCGACGCTGCGCACCCTCCCAGCGGCGATTGGCTCCGCCCACCATCGTCAACATCACCGTCTCCAGGGGCAACGGGACTGTCCAGTGTACAGCCAATAACCACGTTAGCACAGAGACGGACACACAACTTACCAATGACATATGTGAGTTCAATATCCATGCGCTCTGTTGTGAATGTTGTCTGGTTGTCCCTGTAGGGAACTCTCTGAAGAACACTTTAAGAAGGTTTGCCTGGTTCCTGCTAGAATCTTTTAATGGTCAAATGGTTCTAGACGGAACCTTTTATTGATAGTTCCACCTGGAAGCAAGAGTTCCCTTACAAGGACAGACGGAGAATCTAAAATAAAACACGATTCTGAGTGCATAAAGGAAGTCGGCTACATTTAAATATCTGTTCTTTGTGTAGACATTTGCGCTTTTCTTGTTTTAGTTAACTTAATTCTCTGTCGTTTTCCTCTGAAGAAGTATGGTCTTGGTGACTGACCCTGTTTAGACTTGATTTTTTAAACTGCGTTTTGGACGATCAGATCACAAGTGTGACAGCGAGACACATCATCGTTTACACCTGTGTGTGTCATGCGTCTCCAAATGTGTCCGGCTGACCACTTGTGTTCGTATATAGTAACCATAGTAACATTTCTGCCTGCGTGTGCAGCTGTTCCATGTAAACAAATCAATAATCTGTCAGTTTGACTGATTCAAAAAAATTGCACATGAAAGCAACCAAAGATGTTTGAAGAACTAATGTACATAGTAGGACTCTACCAACTGTGGATAGGACGGGAAGGAGAAAAATTAGCCTGCATTTTTTTTGTCGGGGACGCATCAGGACGCATTAGCGTTTAGTGCTAAAGATATTAGGCCTACTGTATGTGGTCAAATGCGTCCCAGACCACCTTGGCAAGTGGATTGAGGACCGTTTACACTTGCATTTAGTGCCGTCCACTTTGAATCGGATCGTCCAAAACGCACACTAAAACCAATTCTAAACGGGGTCTGCGAGACGTGGGCCTCCAGTTTAGCTGTGTCTCTGTGAATTTCTCAGGTGCAGTTGGAAACAGCAGCCTAGCCACGGCCACACTCTCGCAGGTCGGGCTAGTAAGGCTGCTTATCAGTGCGGTACTCCTGCTTCTCTTGGTCCTCACGGCGATGGCGCTGGTCATAAAGAAACGATGGCTATCTTCTCGAGACTCACCCCCACAGGTAGATGTAACCGTCACTGTCGCACACCTGACCCAACTCCAACTCATAGTTTTTTAAGCATTTTGAAAAAAGGCTGTTTACAGTAGGTTATACTGTAGACCTACCTCTTGTAACTTTATAACTTGCTGTTGGCGTACTGTGGTCGTTGAATGTGTTCATAACAGGAAGTTGCAAACCACCCGCTTCTCTCATTTTTGGAAACAGGAAGCTACGTCTGACAGGGACGCATCAGCAGGCACAAGGCCAGAGGAAGATCCGGTCTACAGCACTGTGAAGGCAGTCAAGATTAGCATTGCGCCTGACGCTGAGCTGAGCAACCCTGACTCTCAAGTAACATCAGTCTACAGCATAGTGCGGCGCAAACAAGCAGAGTCCCGACCTGGGCACAACCTGAAAGCTTTACCCGGAGAGAGGTCCGGACCGATGGAAACTGTGGACTCAGTGTATCACACTATACAGGCAGTGGGGCCACAGCGCCATCTAGTGGCTGAAGCGAGTGGTTCAGCAGGGGAGGCCGTGCAGCAAGAAATACCTGTGAAAGGGCGCCACCCTGTGGAGAATGTGAACAACTCGTCAGCGGATTTGGCCTTGCAAGGAGAATTGGACTAACTGTAGGCAGAAATGATTTACAGGTGTAGGCAGAAATGATTTACAGGATTGTTGAATGACCCGAAAGTGGAAGCACAGCACCACTAAAGGGAAAAGTATAGATATAGAAAATAATACAGTTACAGTCATTGTGCTGTGATGGCTCTAGGCTGAAAGTTGTGTGTGTGTGTGTGTGTGTGTGTGTGTGAGAAAGAGAGTGAGAGAGAGTGTGTGAGTGAACAGTGTGTGTGTGTGTGTGTAGGCTCTGCTGTATCTTCCTCCTCTCTGCTGTAGGGTGGCCTGGGTTAACATTAGCATCACTAAGAGACAACGAGTAGCCTACCACAGTAGCCTACTGGTGAAGTCTTTGCTGGCGAGGACTTGACATAGCTGGCAGCCTGGACCACACACTGAGGCTTGATCAACCTTAGGGTCGGGTCACCTGGGAGAGGTCGTCTGATATTCCGCAACGTCACGATTGAGACATGTATTAATCCGTAACCCCCGGCTACCACCGACGTTACAATAAAGACTTGACCTACCAGGAGACTGGACAGAAGTGCAGTGCGTTTCCGGGTCAGAGGTCAAAACGTCCGTGAGCAACTGAACGTTGATTCAATGATGGCTAGCTTGCAACTGAATAATAAAGTCACTCTGACCCTTTTTCTAGAAGCGTCTTTATTTGGTTTGAAAACCAGGGTCTTATTTACAGGATATAAAGAAGCAGTACAAAACAGACCATGTCATTATGCTGTACATGCTACATTGAGAGTTGGCCGTCCACGCAAGGACTCAAGGATCTTTATTTTGTCATAATGTATGTATATACATTATATATACATTCTGTTCTGGGCATTTAGATCAGGCAGTAGAGAGAGGGTGGGAGAAAACAACATGGGAGGCTATAGAAAGTAAAGTAGCTGAAGATGAGATTCAAATACCTGCAAGGGGAAACATAGCCTAGCCTAGCCTAGCCCAGTCCAACCTTGCCTAGCCTAGCCCAGTCCAACCTAGCCTAGCCTAGCCTAGCATAACCACCACCCAAAGGCTGGCTCTGGGAATATATTTTCTGGGTGGGCACAGGAGAGTTAAAAAATTCTAGACTGATTTGAAGCACATGTTTACAGCAATATTTCTATATTACAGCACGTGACTCAAACATAATTACTGGCATGGGCACCAGGAAACTTGGTGGGCCGTGCTCAAGTCTGCCCTCTCCTAGAGCCGGAGTTCTGTCCTCACTCTCAGCCACCTTGACTCTCACAGATCCTCTTAGAATCTCTGTTGCACCTGTTGTCAAAGATGCAATTTATCTTGATATTGCAAAATTGTCCTATTCTGGCGCAGTTCTCTGCTAAGTCCTGATCATTGTTGTTTGGTTCGCCATTGTCCCAGTACCTGGAATTAGAGAGATTGTATGATCTGTTTATCTCCTGTAATGGGAAGAACTAGCAAGACAGCTGTAATCAGTGAGACATATTCACAGACTACTGTAATGCAATGGTGTGTGTGTGTGTGTGTGTGTGTGTGTGTGTGTGTGTGTGTGTGTGAGTGTGTGTGCAATGCGTCCTTACTTCTCGGCGTCAGGTGCCGTCAGAGTTGTATTGTCCATCCAGACCCACTGGCCCTCATGCCCCTCATCCGTCATGCCAATCCAGTAACTGTTTCGGAAATCGGCATTTCCTACTTTGGATCTTATGAAGTCCTGAAGAGATGAACAGCACACTTTATTCATGGAAGGCAACTCGGGCAGAGAAAATGACTCAGATCAAACATGTCAGAATCCCAAATTTGAACTACAGTCAGGTCTGAAGATACAGATGATCAGTCAGTATGTACCGTAAACGCATTAAACCACATTCTAACACACAACCTTTTAGTCTTTCTTCCAGTCATTGGGGTGTAAACGTCCAGTTAGCAGGTTCTGACTCCACACACCAGGCTCAAGCCTCTACCGTTAGACTAAGAGTCCACACCAGGCTCAAGCCTCTACCGTTAGACTAAGAGTCCACACCAGGCTCAAGCCTCTACAGTTAGACTAAGAGTCCACACCAGGCTCAAGCCTCTACCGTTAGACTAAGAGTCCACACCAGGCTCAAGCCTCTACCGTTAGACTAAGAGTCCACACCAGGCTCAAGCCTCTACCGTTAGACTAAGAGTCCACACCAGGCTCAAGCCTCTACCGTTAGACTAACAGGAAACCCTCATTGTTCCTTGCATGTGTTCAGGTAGAGCTACAGAGCCTCACGCGGTTGTGGTTCCCGGCCGTCTCTGCCCCACGTTAAGCCCTCGGCCCTGCGTACCAGTTCCTCCGGACTGTTGATGATGACCAGGTGGCCCCCTGCCCGGATGCAGGCGTAGCGGCTCTCGTCCCAGGTCCCCTTGTCCGTAGAAAAGAAGTAGCACGATTTGCTGTGTAACACCCAGCCTTCGGCACAACTCCTGTTTTTCTTGCTCACAACTGACAGACAGGGTCAGAGAGGGGAGTGTTATTCAGTTGTGAAGGCAGAATACATAGGATACTATGCGCTACAATAGATTCTCTTTGCATGGTAATTCATTTTATGTATTTCAGCCATACATTATTATAGGATATAATATGAGATTTGTCAGGATAAGTATTAATACAATATCATACAGTAGGTTTATTTGAGGCATTTATGTGTATTTCACTGAAGAGGAAACATACTGAGTTTTTCCTAGTGTATTTTTGGTGTATTACCCTAGGCTATTGTATGTGGAGAGCAGAATGTGTGTATTACCAGGGTATTTAGGTATATTATGGTAGTTACAGTACTGTATGTGGAGAACAGGAGGTGTGTTTGTATATTTAGGTATATTACGGTAGTTACAGTACTGTATGTGGAGAACAGAAGGTGTGTATTACCAGGGTATTTAGGTATATTACGGTAGTTACAGTACTGTATGTGGAGAGCAGAAGGTGTTTCTTGTGTATTTAGGTATATTACGGTAGTTACAGTACTGTATGTGGAGAATAGAATGTGTGTATTTCTGGTGTATTTAGGTGTATTACGGTACTGTCAGATACAGCACTGTATGTGGAGAACAGAAGGTGCATTTTACCAGGGTACCTATTTAGCATTTACCATTAGACAGGCTCTAAGCAGAGCGGGTGGGTTTTTGGCCGTACATGTAGAGATCAGAGCTGCAGGAAAGAACCACTCACAGGGTAGAACCACTCACAGGGTAGAACCACTCACAGGGTAGAACCACTCACAGGATAGAACCACTCACAGGGTAGAACCACTCACAGGATAGAACCACTCACAGGGTAGAACCACTCACAGGGTAGAACCACTCACAGGGTAGAACCACTTACAGGATAGAACCACTCACAGGGTGGAACCACTCACAGGGTAGAACCACTCACAGGGTAGAACCACTCACAGGATAGAACCACTCACAGGGTAGAACCACTCACAGGAAAGAACCACTCACATGGTAGAACCACTCACAGGGTAGAACCACTTACAGGGCAGAACCACTCACAGGGTAGAACCACTGAACCAATGAAATGGTCACTGACCTGAGGTACAGTTTGACAGGTTTCCCCGGCAGCTCTGGAACATGGCGGACAGAAGGCCCCTCTGCTCTATAACGACAGAAACGGGACGAACAGGTTCTCATCACGTCTCAAAGCAGTAGAGCAGCACAGTAGCCAAGTACCTACTGGATATCTGTGAGCTATCTACAGTAAATGCATCTTCTTTGTTCTTCTTTCACACCTCTCTCTACCAGCTCTCACTAGCGTCACTGAGGCAACGTTCCCTCAGGACAATAACATGGATGTTCTACAAGAACAAACGGAGTGATTTTACGACCATACGGTGGAGATGTTCCTGGTTCACAGACAGTCGAGGGAGTTCAGCCGTTCAGAGGTTTTACCTGTGATGTTGCGGTTCTCCTCCTCCTGGAAACGGAGTTCCGCTGGGGGGGGGGGGGGGGGGGTTCCAAAAAGCAAACAGAGTGATTTTACTACAATGTGGTGGAGATGCTCCTGGTTCACAGAGAAAACAGCTAAGTTCAGCCGTTCAGAGGTTCTACCTGTGAGATTGTGGTTCCTCTCCTCCTGGGAACGGAGCTGTGATTTGTACCCATCCTGGTCCGCCCGGCTCCTCCCATCTGGAGCAGAACAGACATGGAGATGAGACTAAAGCTGTCTTCCGAATCGTTCCCTCACTCCCTATTCCCTATATGGGGTTCACCATGTAGTGAACTACCTAGGGTACGGAGAAAATGTGGGATTTGCTGTTCCCTGCAAATCAAGGTGAATTGTGGGTAATAAATAGTGGACTATATAGGGAACGAAAATTCCGTGGAGAATTCGGACACTACAAACAAAATGTCTGACGCCCTATATAGTGCACTATATAGTGAATAGGGAGCGATTCCGAACACAGCCACAGTACTGCATCGCCTGTCTGTCGAATGAGTTGCGAATGACTCCGCCCCCCCCCCCGGTACTTCACACGAGAGGATTCATGTTTTTTGAGAAACGAGACTGGATGTAGTGTCTATGCTCACACAGGGAGCCCAGAGACTGGATGTAGTGTCTATACTCACAAAGGGAGCCCAGAGACTGGATGTAGTGTCTATACTCACACAGGGAGCCCAGAGACTGGATGTAGTGTCTATACTCACAAAGGGAGCCCAGAGACTGGATGTAGTGTCTATACTCACACAGGGAGCCCAGAGACTGGATGTAGTGTCTATACTCACAAAGGGAGCCCAGAGACTGGATGTAGTGTCTATACTCACACAGGGAGCCAAGAGACTGGATGTAGTGTGTATACTCACACAGGGAGCCCAGAGACTGGATGTAGTGTCTATACTCACAAAGGGAGCCCAGAGACTGGATGTAGTGTGTATACTCACACAGGGACTGGATGTAGTGTCTATACTCACACAGGGAGCCCAGAGACTGGATGTAGTGTGTATACTCACACAGGGACTGGATGTAGTGTCTATACTCACACAGAGACTGGATGTAGTGTGTATACTCACCCAGAGACTGGATATAGTGTGTATACTCACCCAGAGACTGGATGTAGTGTCTATACTCACACAGGGACTGGATGTAGTGTCTATACTCACACAGGGACTGGATGTAGTGTCTATACTCACAAAGGGAGCCCAGAGACTGGATGTAGTGTCTATACTCACACAGGGACTGGATGTAGTGTCTATACTCACACAGAGACTGGATGTAGTGTGTATACTCACCCAGAGACTGGATGTAGTGTGTATACTCACCCAGAGACTGGATGTAGTGTGTATACTCACACAGGGAGCCCAGAGCGACGGCCAGGACCAGCAGCAGAGCACACAGGCCGAGCAGGAAGTAGAGCAGCAGCCTCGTGCCCCCCCCGGGGGTCGCGACCTTTGACCCCGGCGCGGCCGAGGGGTCGCCTTGGGCAGGGTCACTTCCTGGCAGAGGGAGGGAGGGAGGGAGGGGGGGGCAAATTACAGGGAACGAGAGGAGAAGAGATGAGGGAGCAAATTACGAGAGGAGAAGAGATGAAAGGAGCAGAAGGGAGGAGAGAATTTGCGAGGAGCGGGGAGACGAGCGGAGGGGTTGTGCACGGGGAGCAACGCGCAGACGCGCACGTGCAGAAACCCCCCTCCCCTCAAGCTACCCCCCCCCCCCCCAAAATCCGATTCTCCTCTCACAGTTCAGCCGTTCAGAGGTTCTACCTGTGAGATTGTGGTTCCTCTCCTCCTGGGAACGGAGCTGTGATTTGTACCCATCCTGGTCCGCCCGGCTCCTCCCATCTGGAGCAGAACAGACATGGAGATGAGACTAAAGCTGTCTTCCCAATCGTTCCCTCACTCCCTATTCCCTATATGGGGTTCACCATGTAGTGAACTACCTAGGGAACGGAGAAAATGTGGGATTTGCTGTTCCCTGCAAATCAAGGTGAATTGTGGGTAATAAATAGTGGACTATATAGGGAACGAAAATTCCGTGGAGAATTCGGACACTACAAACAAAATGGCTGACGCCCTATATAGTGCACTATATAGTGATATATATATACCCCCCCCCCGGTACTTCACACGAGAGGATTCATGTCTTTTGAGAAACAAGACTTGATGTAGTGTCTATACTCACAAAGGGAGCCCAGAGACTGGATGTAGTGTGTATACTCACAAAGGGAGCCCAGAGACTGGATGTAGTGTCTATACTCACAAAGGGAGCCCAGAGACTGGATGTAGTGTGTATACTCACACAGGGAGCCCAGAGACTGGATGTAGTGTCTATACTCACACAGGGAGCCCAGAGACTGGATGTAGTGTGTATACTCACACAGGGACTGGATGTAGTGTGTATACTACATCCATACTACACGATTCTCCTCTCACCTCTCCCCTTCTCCTGTGGCGCTGCACCTGCTGCCCGGACCTCCGAGTATGTCACGTTCTCTCCGTCCACTCCTGCGGTCAGAAAGGTTCGCATAAAAAATACTTCCCTCTTTCTGTGTGGCTCATCGGTTGCACCTAAAACAGCACTTCCTCATCGCGGGGGGGGGACGGACGGACGCGTTTTTGGAAAGAGTTACAGTGTATAATACACTTCCCCGCCTGGGTATCCACCCGCGTTTCAACACCATGCTCTTATTGCAGTAATTGAACAAAGTCGCCGAGTGTCCTTGCTGATTGGCTGTCTGCCTTTAAGGGAAGGGAAGGTTTTGTCCGGAATTGTCGGAAATTTGCTGTAACAAAGTGTGTGTGTGTACCAACACTCATTTCCATGTAGGTCGACATGTCCACTTACTTTGCATCCAGCTACACACCATACCGTATATTCAAAGTCAACACTCACTAAATCACTCTTGTACCTGTAGAATATCATGGGCAGTTGCTCTTCTAGCCAAATGAAGTACAATCATGAGACATGTTGCTATGGTGCAAGTTAAGAGACCGATCGTATTCGTAGTATAAATTGAAATAATAGACCTACACCTGTCTGAGGTGTGCTTTGTGTACTCACAATACTTGTGAGTGTTTGATCGATGAATTTGAGCCAAGTCTGTCTGTGATCAATACCCTGAGTTAGGCGATGAGAGAAAGAGAGGGAGGGAGAGGGAGAGAGAGGGAGGGAGAGAGAGGGAGGGAGAGGGAGAGAGATGGAGGGAGAGGGAGGGTTGAGTGTACCTTTGGGCTCGCCGCCTCTGTTGCCTACGGCGCCTTGGTCCTGGTGGCGGGTGAAATGGACGTCTGAGTAGACCACCTCGTCTGACATCATCGCACGCCGGGCTCCCCTCTCGCACTGTCAGAAGAAGAGGAAGGACAGAGCCGAAAAGAACAGTTAGTAGTTACCCACCTTCTTTCTCCACACCCACAGCTATGTACACACACACACACACACACACACACACACACACACACACACACACACACACACACACAACACACACACACACACACACACACACACAACACACACACACACACACACTCTCACACACACACACACACACACACACACACACACAACACACACACACACACACAAATACATGATGTATGCAAATACTGTATATTCACACATGAGTGCTTCATGGACTACAAACGCTCATGAATATATAAACACACGCACCAGTGTACGATGTGCACGCACACACGTACGCATGCACACAGTTGTGATGTTGCAAAGAAGAACTATTGACTTCCTATTTCCCCTGGGGTTAGCAAGGTGCGATTTATGAAAATCAGAGGGGAGGGGGGGGGGGGGGGGGGGTATATTTTTAGGACATAAAAATAACTAATTTCATAAAACGATGTGTTGACTGTGCTCATACACTTCTCAGTGGCTTTTTAAAATTATTTTTCGTTTCTCTTCCTCCAGAGTGCACCGTATGGCCTTTTCTATTGCCTCTCCCTCATCTGAGGTGGATTTCCACTCATTGACACTTCCTACTGATTAAGATCAGGACTCCCTTCAGATTGCAAGGTCGGAACTACCCGTCGCTATCGGCCTAATGTAACAAATATTTGGAAATGGACCGTTTTTCCATCAGTGCTGGATAAGACGTGGGTACACTGTGTCTGTGGATAAAGACTCGGAGTGGAGCAAAGTGGCGTAGCCCAAGTTAAAGGAGCGCCTAATTCTCTATAGTACGCTACCCTCGACTATAGGCTCCTGCTTTCTAGTGTATAGGTTTATATCCAGTGACCTAAAGATGTGGGCTAACCACAGTAAATGTGAGAGGATAACAGCCTATGTATAATACATTGGCTACATGTAAACTATTACGCAGCCTATTACAAGTGCTCTCGTAGTAGTGGAGGTTCCCGCCTCTTTCAAATGAGGCTGAGCGTTTACTCCGACTATTTTCAGATAAACTGTATTAATCAATGAGGGGTAACATTGATTACATTGACATTGAACTCAGCTCTGGACAGGGTTTAGAATCACCGTTGTTTCTTTACAGGAAACCACCACAGCATTGCTAGAGAGGTCGAGGTCCCTGGAGATGATCACCCTCTAGTCCAGTCTTGAGGGGTGGCGATGCCCAACCAACCTCCATTGCCTGAAATGCAGGAAAGAATGAGACAGGGAGACATGATAGCTTTTAGGGATGCTCCGATCGGAATTTTTTGGGCTGATACCGATCACCAATTATTTTCCTCAGGATCGGCCAATAACGATTTCTAAAAAAACACACAAAAAACGACTTCTCCTCTTAGAATGGTCTTACCCATATTATTGTATCGATATGATTACAGTCTTTGCTTGCATAGATTTAGATTAAGGTTGCCCATTATTATCACTTATTAACTGATGAATAGGCCCTCCAAATATTATTCTGTATATATCAGATTCAGTAGACTTCATACTTCAGTATAGAGAGTATACCATTCGGACCAATGACAAGTGAGTTGTTGTGTAATTGTTTTCCGTGACTTTTATTTTGGAATTCCTTAAAAGAAAGCTAGCGGACAAAAGTTTAGTTTCTGCTTGAGGGGCAACTAGTAGTGTCCTCTATCCTAATTTTAAACCGCAAAAATATCCAAACTACAGCTGATCAGAGATTTCGTTAACAAGTGATTAGCAGCAGCAGCTTTGGAGATATTTGGGCTGTATGAGGAGATCCTGGGAGAAAACTTGCGCAATTGGAATGGATGTTGGATGCTGTTGACATGACGTTATTCAACTGGAGATCAAGCAACGTTACATCCAACAGGATCTGTATTTATACCCTCGTCTGCTGTGGTTAGTCACTATTTCACGTTCTCACTTGAATTGACCCACTACTCTATAACATTTAGCTTGTAGCATCCAAGTTTGTACTTATATCTATGCCAATAACCAGTTAGTATTATCCAATAAGGTTTATTCTAGCCTGAACGTCAAACGCAGTCATTCTCCCCACCCCCCTTTTTGGAAAACTCCCCAGATCTGCACGATTCATGTAGTCTGACTCAACGGATGTAGGTTTTGGCAATAAACCTTGTCATTCGTTGTCACACTGCCCAATCAGTGGCGAGACTGGCGAAGCAAATTAATCTGATTCGGGCCGAGAGATTCTCTCGGCACCAATCAGATTCGATCCAGACTATTTTGCAAGAGCACCGTCGCTGCGTCCGGGGCTGGCTCCGCCCAAGACGACTGTGATTGGTTTAAAGAAATACTGCGTTTTTCCCTCCCTATTGCAGAATTGTAATATGTCCAGCCAGACCATGGATGTATTAATAGAACCAGATAGGGTCACTCCATTCACTGACTGCTCGAATAAGTGAAGCCCTGTTGAACCGCGCCATCTTTGAAAAAATGATTGAAAATATCAATGACGCGTTCTTGTAGTCCACGAACAGATTGCTCTCCCCACTATGAGTTAGCGATGAAAAGCGGCTTGCTTATTAATCTACTTTCGTCAAATATATCCGTTGGAAAACATATTTTTTTATCCAGGCATCTTAGTTTTAACAGTATAATTGTGACTGAACGTGTTTTGTTTGCTAACTCGCCTGGGACCAGGTCCCCTGGAGCTATTTCGCCTGGCTGCCCATCGCGTTGTTGTGAACAGAATGAATACCACCTGCTAGCAAACAAAACATGTTCAGTCACAATTATACTGTTAAAACTAAGATGCCTGGATAAAAAAAAAGTTTTCCAACTGATATATTTGACGAAAGTAGATTAATAAGCAAGCCGCTTTTCATCGCTAACTCAGAGCGGGGAGAGCCATGAAGGCAATCTGTTCGTGGACTACAAGAACGCGTCATTGATACCTTTGACTGGGCATGTCAAAGGTATCAGTAACACCTTTTTTTCAAAGATGGCGCGATTCAATAGGGCCTCACTTTAGATTTCGAATCCTGGGGGCCTGAGTCAGACCTATCTCCGGCGCTGGCACAGCGTAAATGAAGTGTGGAGATAGGTCTGGCTATGCAAGACTACGATTCATGTGAATGTACCAATTGACAACTTGATTGGGACTGCAGCGATACTCAATTGATTGTGTGCAGTGATTTAGCAGTGGACATTGCCTACACCTGTGCAGCTCTCTGGCCCTCCCCCTGTCCAAATTACACCTGCATGGTGATTCGCTCCTGACTGACTCTACAGCCGATAAAAGACAGAAGTGCGGCAGTCCTCGGCAGTCCAGACAGCAGATTGAAAACCTTGTGTGACCGTGACGGTGTTGGAGCTGGTGACAGACGGCAGCGGGCTACCAGGCAGCAGATTGGAAACTCGCGTGACAGCGACGGTGCGGAGCTGGTAACCGACGGCAACAGGACCGGAGCGCGGCACCAATTTGATGAGCACTTCAAGCGCTAACTCGTCTAGCTGGGCGCAACGCGCAGCGTGTGGCCTGGGTGACCGGGTGATCCAGTCCAGGGGAAGACGCGGCCGACGAGGACTCCATTGTAGCTGCAGTTGATACGCGCTCCAGACGTTAAGTACAGGAACGTCAGCATTCCCGATTATCTTGCGTGCCTGTGTTGTACTTCCCAATTTCTCTGCTTGACCCGAGGCTCCCCCCTCTGCCTGTTGATTTCAGGGCTATTGCAGTGCGCCACGGCAAGGACCGCCCAACTTCGCGCCAAAGACGAGGCCGCCAAGGACTTGATTGTAGCGGGCCATGCCCCCTTGAAAGACTCCTTTGGATTCGGACTTTGGATCCCAACCGTGACCGGTTTGACTGATTCAGTGACGTTCGCCCAGATTATACTTTAGTTCCTGCTTTTTAAGGATTGTTTTAACTAGTTGTGTAATAATAAAATCAACCCCATTTTTCTATTAGACCTGTCTCTTGTGTCTGTGTGGCTCGGTATCCTGAACTTGTGACACAAACACAATGGGTGCTGCAGCAGCTGTGCTGCTTGGCCCCCAATAATAGTGGTTTATGGCGGCCCCTGTTGGTGCAGGGCCCTTGGAATCAGCCTAACTTCTCCCCCTGTTACGACTCCCCTGATCACACCACTAGAGGGAGGCAAAGACCCAACTTACTGTCTGCTTCCAGGGTAACACCTACTGTACAAGTGAGGTGTTTGCCTTGCATAGCATGATGGACAGATTAGCAGTGATCTATTCAGACACTTTGTGGTGCATGAGAGAGGGAGAGAGCGAGGACGAGAGAGGGAGATAGATATATATATAGAGAGAAAGAGCACAGACAAGCCAGTGAGTGAATTTGCATGCATACTGTATGTCTTCGGTCAGAGGTGGGTAGAGCTGAACATGCTAGTTTCTTTTGTGGTCAGTGAGTCAGCAGAACTCAGACAGGCCTGCTATCGTTGATGTGTTGTGGAATTTTTTAATATCCAATTGCATAGACTAGTTCAATAGAGGTGTTTCATGAAAACTGCATATGAATCTATACATTTAGACCCCTCAGCCCTGACCCACACCCTGAACCAATTCTCAACCGTCTTTCAACCTCTTCCCTCTTCATTCTCTTCCTCCTCCTCTCCCATCCTCCTCCTCCTCTCCTCTCCTACTCCTCTCCTGTCCCTACTTGTCCCCTTCTCTCCTTCTCTTCCCTCCTTCGTCCTAGTAGTCTCAGACCCTGTGTAACTGTGATTAGTGTGGTGTGTGTTTGTAGTCCTCAGACCCTGTGTAACTGTGATTAGTGTGGTGTGTGTTTGTAGTCCTCAGACCCTGTGTAACTGTGATTAGTGTGGTGTGTGTTTGTAGTCCTCAGACCCTGTGTAACTGTGATTAGTGTGGTGTGTGTTTGTAGTCCTCAGACCCTGTGTAACTGTGATTAGTGTGGTGTGTGTTTGTAGTCCTCAGACCCTGTGTAACTGTGATTAGTGTGGTGTGTGTTTGTAGTCCTCAGACCCTGTGTAACTGTGATTAGTGTGGTGTGTGTTTGTAGTCCTCAGACCCTGTGTAACTGTGATTAGTGTGGTGTGTGTTTGTAGTCCTCAGACCCTGTGTAACTGTGATTAGTGTGATGTGTGTTTGTTAATGTAAAATCTCTGGTACTTCAGATTGGTGTCAATCATCTGATTGACTGATTGAATAACTGTCATGTATTCATGTATTCATTCATTGGTCAATGATAACACACAACAGAAAGCTGTATCAATGTGTTGTCTGTTGGGTTTTGTCCTAATGAGATGCTTCTCTCTGTCTTGGTTGTAGTGCTGAGTGCTCTGCTCTACTCTGGATGCGCTCAAGGTAATGGTTGATAAACTGCACAGTACCGACTAGATGCTCCCTCACTAGATCAAATCTATAACTCTAATCTCTCACTCTGATTGCTCCTAACCAGGGTTGCAAAGGGGCGGACATTTTCCAGTGAATTTCCATAAACTATCCAGAAATTTCCCATGGGAAGTTAAGCTTGGGAATTTAGGACATTTTGACTTTTTTTGTAGCCTATAGCAGGTTTTTTTCAACAACTTTTTATTTTATTTTATTAATTTATTTTGGGATTCAAGCATTTTCACCCAATTTGGTAGCCAATTAACCCTGACCTAGTGTCCAATTTCCCCCTACTAACTGTAGAGGATTCATCATACAGCCCGGCTGGTCAGCAGTACGAAGGGGAGAGACTCCTTGACTCTCTCAGCTCGCGACCGTAGTTCCCACACCAGACAGGGTTGCTGTTCTGTGACGACCCCTCGAGCCGAGACTAAACTGACCACCCTCGGGGATCCAGCCATACTCAGATCTGGTGACACCACCGGTCCCCAGTGGGCAGCTGCCCCGGAACACGATGCATTAGACCACCATGGACCCCTAGAACAGGGAACTAGACCCCCACGGACCCCTAGAACAGGGAACTAGACCACCACGGACCCCTAGAACAGGGAACTAGACCACCATGGACCCCTAGAACAGGGAACTAGACCCCCACGGACCCCTAGAACAGGGAACTAGACCCCCACGGACCCCTAGAACAGGGAACTAGACCACCACGGACCCCTAGAACAGGGAACTAGACCACCATGGACCCCTAGAACAGGGAACTAGACCACCATGGATCCCTAGAACAGGGAACTAGACCACCATGGACCCCTAGAACAGGGAACTAGACCCCACGGACCCCTAGAACAGGGAACTAGACCACCACGGACCCTAGAACAGGGAACTAGACCACCATGGACCCCTAGAACAGGGAACTAGACCACCATGGACCCCTAGAACAGGGAACTTAAATGTAGCCTAGTTGGGAAAAAACAAACAAAAAAATACCATTTGAAATCTTGCAGCATGATCTTGGTTAAAACAACCTGATCTGATTTAATGCAGATTCAGTTGAATTTCAACTCTGCACTGTGCATTCCCCCATCATGTGCACAGCTAATTCCTAAAATCCTGCACACTAAGAGGGCTGTAGAAAAATTAACAAACAAATAAGGTGACACAATATAACACCAGACTAACTGGGAGTATGAATCGGTGAAAATGGTAGTGAAGGAAAAGAAGAATATATTTTGTTAGTAGAGATGTCCATCCCTAAAGTATCTAAGTCAGATAAGGGTTGAATAGTGTTGATAAGAGTGGTGTGAAGTGTTAGACTGAGATTATACTGTATGTGAGCTGAACCAGACTAACCCTACAGTAGGTCTGAAACATATTCATAACAGCAGTGATGCACAAACTGTTGTTATATTCATGTTTCTCATGTCTCCTCAGCTCCGCCCACAGCATCAGTGAGACAGATCCTTGGTCCTACTGGTCCTCTCTACCCTGGAGACACAGTCTCTCTGCTGTGTGACATATCACAGCATGAAGACTGGAGCTACAGATGGTTTGAAAACAACAAAGTGATTCCCAGTGAGACTAATAAAACCATCTCCTTCAGTCTGACTAGAGGTCCAGTCCAGTACAGCTGTTCTGGGGATAGAAGTAGTCGACCCCTGACGTCGTACCTCAGTGGTGAACATGTCATAACTGCTACAGGTGAGTTACTACTGACAGCACAGTAACACATCAGCAACTAGACCTTCTGAACCTCCTGCCTTTTAGGACGTCACCATCACATTTCACATTACAGTTTATTGTTATGTTTTACTTAGTAAGTAAGTAAGTAAGCTTTATTTATATAGCGCTCTTCACAGCACGGATGCACAGAGTGCTTTACAGTAATAAATTAAAACCAAAGGCAATACAACACGAGACAAAGTTAAAACGACACACAGAACAGAAAAAACAACATTGCGAGCAGCAAGGTGTTATAGATGGCCGATGTCCTGTCTGAACATGTGTGTCTTAAGAGGTTTTTTGAACATGAGTTCAGTGGATGGCTCTCTCAGGGCCTGGGGAAGAGCGTTCCAGAGTCTTGGCGCCACCGCCTCAAATGCTCTGTCACCTTGGGTTTTTACTCTGGTCCGGGGCACCGCCAGGAGACCCTGGTCGGATGACCTCAGTGGCCGACTCAGAGAGTGAGGGTGTAAAAGTTCTGAGATGTAGGCCGGGGTCCGTCCGTGAAGAGCTCGGTGGGTGAACACCAGGACTTTGAACTGGATCCGGAGGTGAACTGGGAGCCAGTGCAGGGAGGCCAGGATGGGGGTGATGTGGCATGTCTTCTTTGACCTGGTGAGTAGTCTTGCAGCGGCGTTTTGGACTAGCTGAAGTTGTCCCACAGAGGATTTGTTGAGGCAGGACATGGACAGACATTTCTAATTCAGTATGTGATACAATGGACCGGAGTTTGGCAATATTTCTGAGGTGGAAAAAACAGAATCGCCTTAGGGATTTGACATGTTTGTCCAAGGGCATAGCTTGATCAAAGAAGACACCCAGGTTTCTAACAGAGGGCCTAACATTTCCCTTGAGGGACCCCATGTGGTTTACCACTGTAGCGGCAGTCTTGTCATTCGCAACGATCAGCACTTCAGTCTTGGAGGCATTCAATTGCAGGAAGTTATCCGCCCTCCATTGGTCAATGGCCGACAGACAGTCATGTAGGATGCTGAGTCCCTCGACTTTACCGGGTTTAAAAGAGAACTGGAGTTGGATGTCGTCAGCATACAGATGATATTTGACACCCTTGAATGTGCTGATGAGAAGACCGAGGGGGAGCATGTAACGGGCAAACAGAGTTGGTGCCAGCACGGATCCCTGTGGCACACCACACGACAAGGGATAGGGGGCCGATTTAAAGGGACCAACAGCCACAGAGAAACTTCTCTCTCTGAGGTAGGAGGCAAACCAACTAAGAGCACTCCCTGTGATGCCCACCCACTCCCTGAGCCTATCCAGCAGGATGCCGTGGTCCACCGTGTCCAACGCTGCGCTGAGGTCTAGCAGGACCAGAACGGAACATTGGCCGGCGTCAGATGACATCATGATGTCATTGGAGACCCTGAGGAGGGCAGTTTCCGTGGAATGTTGCTTGCAGAACCCGGATTGAAATTTGCCTGAGATGTTATGGTTGGTTAGATAGGTGGTGAGTTGGTTTGCCACCACTTTCTCCAGCACCTTCGAGACAAAGGACAGCTTAGAGATGGGCCTGTAGTTGCTTGGTAGGGAGGGGTCCAGATTGGGCTTCTTGAGCAGCGGCTGAACAACCGCCTGCTTAAAAAGGGCTGGAACCGTACCTGAGGCTAGGGACCTATTTATGATGGTGAGAAGACTGGGGCCCACAGAGGTCATAACTTCCTTCAGCATCGACGTTGGTAAAATGTCTAGAGGGCTTGAGGAAGGTTTCATGGAGCACACCAAGACTGTTAGGTCCTTTAGGGAGATACAAGAAAAGCTGCTCAGCTACTTACTGAATCTACGGTATGTTATTGATGATGCATCAGGAAATGGAGTCTCCATGGCGGACACTGACAAGCTGACAGTACAAGACATCTGGACACGAGAGTTAGACTTTTATGTAAATGTTTGGTTGTTGGATTTTGATTCATCTCTGTTTTTCACAGCTCTGCCTAAAGCTGCCCTGACTGTGAGACCAAACCCTGTCTACCCTGGAGAGTCTTATCTCACTCTGAGCTGTTTAGTAGAGTCTGGCTCAGACTGGACCTACAAGTGGTTCAAAGACAACACAGAGATACTAGAGCTCCAGTCTGGTAGATACCGTGTAGCTGGAACCTCTCTCACCATCAGTCCAGCTGACTCTTCTGACCAGGGTGACTACACCTGCAAAGGAGAGATACAGTCCAGATCCATATCCTCAGTCACCAGTGATTCAGTTCATCTTGTTGTGAATGGTAAGACATTAGAAAGAATGTAGTCCAAACTATGTGCTCATATTCGGTATGATTGATTATCCCACTGTGTATATGTGAAGTGAGCCAGACTAACCCTACAGTAGGTCTTGATATTTACTGAAACGTATTCATAACAGCAGTGATGATAACTGTTGTTATATTCATGTTTCTCATGTCTCCTCAGCTCCGCCCACAGTGACAGTGAGACAGATCTCTGGTCCTGCTGGTCCTCTCTACCCTGGAGACACAGTCTCTCTGCTGTGTGACATATCACAGCATGAAGACTGGAGCTACTGGTGGTACGGATACAATTACCCTCGTGGCTATGAGAAAGGGAAAACCATCTCCTTCAGTCTGACTAATGGTACAGTCCGGTACAGCTGTGTTGGATATATAGGAAGTCGACCCAGTTTTGAATACCGCAGTGGTGAACATGTCATAACTACTATAGGTGAGTTACTACTGACAGCACAGTAACACATCAGCAACTAGACTTTCTGAACCTCCTGCAACAGGAAATGGATTCAGTCTCCATGGCTGATACTGATAAGCTGACAGTGCAAGACATCTGGACATAAGAATTGGAATTATATGTAAATATCTGTTCATTTTAGTTTGATTCATCTCTGTTTTCCACAGCTCTGCCTGAAGCTGCCCTGACTGTGAGACCAAACCCTTTCTACCCTGGAGAGACCGTCACTCTGAGCTGTTCAGTAGAGTCTGGCTCAGGCTGGACCTACAAGTGGTTCAAAGACAACGCAAAGAAACCAGTGCTCCAGTCTGGTAGATACCGTGTAGCTGGAGACACCCTGACCATCAGTCCAGCTGACTCTTCTGATAGAGGAGTGTACCAGTGTACAGGGAAGAGAGGGTCCCGACCTCAGACATCACAGCCAAGCAACACCATCTCTGTCTCTGTAAAAGGTGGGCGACAATTACAGCAACTAGAACTTCTGAACCTCCTGCCTTTTGGAGTTCACGATAACTCACATTACAGTTCTATTGTTATGCTTTACTTAGTGTATCTACGGTATGTTAATGATCATGAAGCAGGAATTTGATTTAGTCTCCATGGCTCTGACACACTGAATTATATGTAAATGTCTGGTTATTGTAGTTTGATTCATCTCTTTTTTCCACAGATCTGCCTAAAGCTACCCTGACTGTGAGACCAACCTCTGTCTACCCTGGAGAGACCGTCACTCTGAGCTGTTCAGTAGAGTCTGGCTCAGACTGGACCTACAGGTGGTTCAAAGACAACTCAGAGATACCAGTGCTCCAGTCTGGTAGATACCGTGTAGCTGGAGACACCCTGACCATCAGTCCAGCTGACACTTCTGGCCGGGGTTACTACGGGTGTAGCGGAGAGAAAACATCCAGACCCACATCTTCATCTGCCAGTGAAAAGAGATATTTTCATGTGTATGGTGAGTATTATTATTATTATTATTATTGAAACAAAACAACCCTGACTCTTTAAAACTGTTGTTGGCATGCCTGGAAGATGTCAAAGCATGGTTAGCTTTAAACTTTTTATGTTTTAATGACAGTAAAACCGAAGTCATGGTGTTTGGTCCCAGCAATGCCCATGTGTTTCCTCCTGCTGATCTAGGCCCTTTTAAACATTTTGTGAAGCCAACTGCCACTAATTTAGGGCTGAAAATTGACTGTGACCTAAAGATGGACAAACAAATTAATGCCGTAGTAGGAAAGAGTCTTTTCCAGCTCAGGAGGCTGTCCAAGTTCAAACCTTTTTTATCACGCTGTGTTTTTGAACATGTAATACATGCTTTTATGACTTCTCGTCTCGATTACTGCAATGCTTTGTATGTTGGTGTCAGTCAGGCCTCTCTCTCTCGCCTGCAGTTAGTCCAGAGCGCTGCCGCTCATCTGCTAACTGGTACACGTAAGCAAGAGCACATTACCCCGGTACTGGCTTCGCTCCACTGGCTTCCTGTGCGTTTTAGGACTGATTTTAAAATCTTGCTGTTTACTTTTAAGTGCCTAAATGGCTTGGCACCCATCTACCTCTCAGAACTGCTGGAACCCTATGCTCCTTCAAGGTCCCTCAGGTCCTCTGATCAGCTTCTCCTGGTTGTCCCCATTGATGATAATCTCTGATAATAACATGTTATGACATTGATGATAATGTCTGTTTTCCACAGCTCTGCCTAAAGCTGCCCTGACTGTGAGACCAACCTCTGTCTACCCTGGAGAGACCGTCACTCTGAGCTGTTTAGTAGAGTCTGGCTCAGACTGGACCTACAGGTGGTTCAAAGACAACATAGAGATACCAGTGCTCCAGTCTGGTAGATACCGTGTAGCTGGAGCCTCTCTCACCATCAGTCCAGTTGACTCTTCTGATAGAGGAGTGTACCAGTGTACAGGGAAGAGAGGGTCCCGACCTCTGACATCACAGCCAAGCAACACCATCTCTGTCTCTGTAAAAGGTGGGCGACAATTACAGCAACTAGAACTTCTGAACCTCCTGCCTTTTGGAGTTCACGATAACTCACATTACAGTTCTATTGTTATGCTTTACTTAGTGTTTCTACGGTATGTTATTGATCATGAAGCAGGAATTTGATTTAGTCTCCATGGCCCTGACAAATTGAATTCTATGTAAATGTCTGGTTATTGTAGTTTGATTCATCTGTTTTCCACAGCTCTGCCTGAAGCTGCCCTGGCTGTGAGACCAACCTCTGTCTACCCTGGAGAGACCGTCACTCTGAGCTGTTCAGTAGAGTCTGGCTCAGACTGGACCTACAGGTGGTTCAAAGACAACTCAGAGATACCAGTGCTCCAGTCTGGTAGATACCGTGTAGCTGGAGACACCCTGACCATCAGTCCAGCTGACTCTTCTGACCAGGGTGACTACGGGTGTAGCGGAGAGAAAACATCCAGACCCACATCTTCATCTGCCAGTGAAAAGATATATCTTAATGTGTATGGTGAGTATTATTATAATAATCATAATTATTATTGTTATTATTGGTATTATTATTGGTATTATTAGGTGGGCTAGCTTGTAGAAGCTAGTGATATTCCCACTATTTCTTTCTTTCTTTCTTATTATTATTCTAGTTCTCCCCACTTTTTTGAACCTTAACTATTTCTTCATACTTTGTGCTAGAAACTTCATTCAAACATTAAAATGTTCATGATGTTTAGCTGTTTCAGGGAACCATTCAGATTTTTGATATATTTTATAGTTTTTTAGTAATTTAACTTTTAAAACTATTTTTTGTCCCATTGAAACTGCTTGAAACTGCTTTTGGAATGTTCAGTAACTTTATGTTTTTAGAGTGGTGGCAGCAGTTGCTTTGAAAATATTCACACATTTTGTAAACTGCTGGCACTCCTACAGTTTTGACAGCTCACACACATTATATATCAACATGTTCACGCAACTGTGCTGATTCGTACAATGTAAGTATCTAAGTGTGTGTCTAAGGATCTGTGTTTTCGCTGTATGACGATTTGTTCGGCAACTTCGCTCCCCATTGAAACGTATGGCACCGCACTCTAACCTTTGAGCTGTTAATTTTTCATTTTTTACCCTTTTTCTAACTTGTCGTTATACCTACAATTTTAACAGCTCCTACACATATTATATATTGAAATTTTCACACAACTGTGCTGATTCATACAATGTAAGTATCTAAGCTGTGTGACTTACCGTTTTTGAGGTGTGACGATTTGTTCGGCAACTGCGCTCCCCAATTGAAACATATGGTGCCGCACTAACTTTTGAGCTGCTCCTTTTTCTAGCTTGTCGCCATGCCTACAGTCTTTAAGCTATACAGACATATTATACATAGAAATGTTCTGCAAGTTCTCAGGATTCCTATGGTGTCAATATATAAGCTGTAACATTTATAGTTTTCGCAATAGAGCTGTCTGAAGCGGACCATGTCTAGGATCAGAGTGTCAGTTGGGATTAGAGTGGTGGCAGCTGTTGCTTTTTTTGAATTTGTGTGCATGTGCAGCCTCTCTTAAAGGTACAGGCACCCTTTTATAACTAATGTGGTAGCACCGAACTCAGCCAAAGTGGAATAGAGACACATGATCTTCACTGGTGGGGGCCGGTGGGTAGCCCGGAGAGGAGTACTACTTGTTGTGCGGTACGACTGGGGGGAACCAAGAAGGCAGCAGAGGACAGGCAGGAACCGTTCAGCCCGAGGGCGTAGTATTTTTGCGGAAAAGGGGTATGCGGGAGAGTGTGTGATGCACTGGTGGGCTTGAATATGGGGTCTGTGTCTAACTATGTGTGGGGCGTGTAGGCTATGTGTTTTGTTAACTCTGTGCAAAAGGAGATGGCAGGCAGGTGTTGTAAGATGTGCGTGCGCCGAAAACAATGTCCAAATCCGAGATCCAAAAAGGGGAGTCCGAGAGGCGAGGGTCGCACCTGGAAGTCAGTCCGTGGGGTCCAGGGGCAAGGGGGGGCGCTCAGGGGTTCCGGGGACGGAAGGGGCCGTAGAGACGCGGGAGAGACAGGGATCCAGGGAGACACGAGGAGCGGGGCCGTGGAGACGCGGGAGAGGCAGGGATCCAGGGAGACACGAGGAGCGGGGGCCGTGGAGACGCGGGAGAGGCAGGGATCCAGGGAGACACGAGGAGCAGGGTCCGTGGAGACGCGGGAGAGACAGGGATCCAGGGAGACACGAGGAGCGGAGGCCGTGGAGACGCGGGAGAGGGTCCGTGGGACACTAGGAGGAAAAACCAAAAAGACAGACGGGGTAAGACAAGGCTCAGGGGATACTTCAATACTAAGGCGTTGAAACAGAGCTTGCACCGGGTACATTTGGCTACGTTCTGGCGACGAGCAGCAGGTCTGGCAGGGTCTTATAGCCGGGTGCTAATCAGCATCAGCTGCGTTGATTGCAGATGGGGACCGGCTGGGTCGTCGCCTAGCCAACGCTCTCAGAGAGCGTGCAGAGGTGGAGGGCTAAACAGGTGAGGGGGTAGAGGGGTGAACAGGTGAGGGGGTAGAGGGTGAACAGGTGAGGGGGTAGAGGGTGAACAGGTGAGGGGGTAGAGGGGTGAACAGGTGAGGGGGTAGAGGGTGAACAGGTGTGGGGGTAGAGGGGTGAACAGGTGCGGGGGTAGAGGGGTGAACAGGTGCGGGGGTAGAGGGGTGAACAGGTGCGGGGGTAGAGGGTGAACAGGTGTGGGGGTAGAGGGTGAACAGGTGGGGGGGTAGAGGGGTGAACAGGTGCGGGGGTAGAGGGGTGAACAGGTGTGGGGGTAGAGGGGTGAACAGGTGCGGGGGTAGAGGGGTGAACAGGTGTGGGGGTAGAGGGGTGAACAGGTGGAGGGGTAGAGGGGTGAACAGGTGCGGGGGTAGAGGGGTGAACAGGTGTGGGGGTAGAGGGCTGATGAGGCTGTGTGGGTGAGGCAGGCTGGGGACCCACAACACTCATGTTTATAGTAGCAGAGTTATTTGGATAGTAAACCCATGTCTACATTAGCAGAGTAATGTGTATATAGATATATACAGCTATATTACTGGAGATAGTAAAAATGTGCACACAGAGCTTGACACAATTCACCAGATGACATTGACGATAATGAACATGTTATGACATTGATGATAATGTATGATAATGTCTGTTTTTCACAGCTCTGCCTGAAGCTGCCCTGACTGTGAGACCAAACCCTGTCTACCCTGGAGAGACCGTCACTCTGAGCTGTTCAGTAGAGTCTGGCTCAGACTGGACCTACAAGTGGTTCAAAGACAACACAGAGACACCAGTGCTCCAGTCTGGTAGATACCGTGTAGCTGGAACCTCTCTCACCATCAGTCCAGCTGACTCTTCTGATAGAGGAGTGTACCAGTGTACAGGGAAGAGAGGGTCCCGACCTCTGACATCACAGCCAAGCAACACCATCTCTGTCTCTGTAAAAGGTGGGTGACAATTCAATTGGTTTTGCATGTTTGATAGTGTTACATAGTACCAAATACAGTATATATACAGTACTGTATTCTTTGTTTCCAAATGAAATCAGTATCATTGTAGTGTTCCACAAGTCTTCTTGCTAAGGGCCTCCTCCTGATGTATCAACTAACATTTAGTTACAAACAGGAAAATGTCACCCAGTTTCAAATTCAAGAAATGAGTTTATTCTCTCTCACATGACACAGAGAATCAGCCAATGGCCACGCTTCGTTCAGACAAGACAGACATCTATACAGGAGAGGAAGTGACTCTGACCTGCGCTGTGGGAGGTTCCTCTGTGTGGAGGTTTTACTGGTACAGACACACCAAAGACTCTGAACCCAGGGCCACGTCTTATTCTTCAACCTTCACTTTCACTCCTGCCACTGAGTCAGAGGGGGGTCAGTTCTGGTGTAGAGGGGGGAGAGGAGACCCAGTCTACTACACCCAGTACAGCAGCCCCGTCCTCATCAATGTTACTGGTGAGTCTAAACAGACCGTGAGTCTAGCACTCTAACAGAGTGTTGCTTGTGGTTGTGTCCAGGGAAACAAGATGCTCTGTTGACCCTGCAGCCTGGCCAGCAGCAGACAGACAAACACATACAGTAGGGGCGAATTCACTAAAGGATTGCGCAGCTTTTCCTGACGCAAAACCTGTGCAAATAAGTCAAAAATGACCTTTGCTATTGACAAAGCCCTCGCAAAGGGTGATATACGGTGTTAACTGCGTTGCCTTCGTCATAGCGTTTCTCTGCGCCGGTGTTATTAGCTGATATTTAAATTAGGTAATATGGGCGGACAATGTTCCTCTTTCTATGCAAATGAACATTTTTGCAAAATACGCCCAATTCACAAAGATCAGCGCCAATTGCTTAACGCAGTTAAAGTGAAATTAATTCCGTTTTCAGAGACGTGGTGGTATTTAAGAGCGAGGGGTGTAATGGCCAGCCTTTCCACTGATCATGGCAGCAGTGATTGTTTCGAGGCGAAGACATCGCAATGCCAGGCATGTTGTTCGTGAGAGAATATTTAGAAGAAGAATGTCACTATTTGATTTAACACTAGAACCACCACGGCTCACTATATAGCCTACCTTTATCGGCCAGTAGCCGTTCAATGGACGTACCGTAAGAACGCATATTCTTTTACGGTATACGGTCTTAGGATTGTACTGTACAACTCAAGGCTTAATGTTGTCCTTTCATACTACTCACAAAATGACTGTATGGCAATAAAATAACACAACAAAATGTTATCTTCGCACTTTAACAAGAATAGTACATTATACTGTAGCCTACACTTCACAAAAGGAAAAAAAATCAATGAAACGGCTACAAGAACAGCATTTTGGTCAAGGATCCAAATAAAACAGTAGCCTACTGTACAGATGCAGCATAGAACGTAGATACATAATAATTATCTAATTAATAATTATCTAAGTTAATATATGAGAATGCATCGCTTTTTACGGTAGGGTAGGCCTATACTGTACGTCTTGTGATTACAGATGCAGCATAGAACTTTGATGTTTAATAATTATCTACTAAAATTTATAATTATCTAGTTGATATATGAATAAAACAATAAGCCGTTTTATTGGCTATGGGCTAATAGTTGTAGGCTATACACGAGTTGATGCGCTCTGCTCTTACGCGCGGTTGAGGCGGCAGCTCAAATACACTTCGCACACATCCTCTGCACCTTGGCAGTGCAACTGCCACAGACAGCTTTGGTGCACTTCATGCATTGGTAGACAGTTCTGTTCTTGCTGCAGCTTGTCTTCACCCTGCAGGTATTTTGGGGGGGGGTATTCTTCTGTGGACACTGCAGGGCTTGGACGCCAGAGTGCGCAGAGCTCTTCAGCCAACTGGAGGATGAAGTCGCGTCTGGGGAGGCTCTGTAGACTATGCGTCTCTCCACCAGTCCCCAGCGAGTCCAAGCTCCCTCAATGAATAATACTTATTTATGATAGCCTACATAGCGCGAAACTGTGCATATAATAGGCTATACGCGAAACTGCGCAATCCCTATAGCCGTTCATTGAACGGCTGGCGGCTGATATAGGTATAAATTAAAAAAACATATAAAATATTTTTTTTATTTGAATGGTCTTGAACTTATTTTGCTTTTGTATCATAGGTGACGGCAGGTATCATCTTCAGCCATGGATGATGACTCCCGTGCGTAATCCTTCCAACGTTGGAGAGGCGGCGTACAACCGGGCTCACATCAGGACGCGCGGTGTGATTGAGTGCACATTTGGAATCCTGAAAAGCCGTTTAGATGCCTAGATCGTACCGGTGGGGCAATGTTATACACTCCCCCAAAAGTCTGCCAGATCATCGTAGCGTGCTGCATCTTGGATAACATAAAATTACCATTTTTCCTTTGTTCGTTTTTTCAAATCATTCCACCTTCGTTTGCAGTCTTCCGCGTTTACACACACCAATGGCACTGACTGATTGGTAAATTAAACCCCAAATATGATTTTTTGCTGCAGCCGTGATATTTTTTGCGGAGAGCTGTGAGACATGTTTTTGAACCTCATCCGTGAGGACTTCAAGTTCGGAGCACATAGCTGGAGCAACAGACGCAATGTAATGGTGCAATAAACGTCCGCAATTCCGCTTTAGTGAATTCGCCCCATAGTGTTTTTACAGTCATATGCATTTGATGAAAATGTTATGTATTTACAAAGATCACCTTGTTGTGTCATCATTAGGATGTAAATGTGTATTTCCTCATACTGTGTTTGCTTGAACAGCGAAATCCTATGCCGTTGTGATCCAGCAGCCCAACTGGGACCAGACATTCTCAGGAGAGAGCGTCACCCTCAGGTGTGACATACAGGGGACAGTGGACACAGACTGGGACTATGAATGGTCAACAACTCGCTCCACACAGCCAAGCAGGGGAGGTCAGGAATACAGGATCAGCAAAGCTCTTGTGTCTCACAGTGGTGACTACAAGTGTAGAGGTAAACACAGAATAAACAAGCAGGATTCTGAGTGGAGCACTGTTCTCAAACTGAGTGTTAAAGGTAAGTCACTTCTTTTCTTGTACGTTTTTTCTAGTTTGTTAAATTGTGATCAAAACTTAGTAGTATTTAATATTCCTGAATATTTCGGAATATTTTGCCATGGTTTAATAATGAGACAGATCCCACTGCACAGGAAATAGGCCTGTTGTACGTAGCAACAAAAGACAAGAGGTTTTACCAGTCTCTCATTGATGTTATGTGTTATAAACAGGTTTTGCCAGTCTCATTGATGTTATGTGTTATAAACAGGTTTTGCTAGTCTCTCATTGATGTTATGTGTTATAAATGTTTAGAGCCTGTGATGTCTTACAGCTCGTCCCCGGCCTGTCCTGAGTGTCTCTCCCCCGTGGCTGAATCCTGGAGACTCAGTGACTCTGAGCTGTGAGGTTAAAGACTCGTCTACAGGCTGGAGGTTCTCCTTCTACAGAGCGGTTCCCTACACAGATGGACTACCTTCTCTGTCTGATAAGTCCTACTCTCTAGAGCTCCTCTCTGACAGCGACGGGACGACAGGGACCTCCTACCCTCTCACCTCTGCTGGTCCTGCTCTCACAGGAAGATATGTGTGTAGAGGTGGGAGAGGAGACACAGTCTATCACACTGATTTCAGCGAACCACGGTTTCTCTGGTCTGGAGGTGTGTTTGTGGTTTTCAACCCCAGTTTGAACGCCTGCCTTTCTTTCTATTTCTATCCCTGTCTTTTGTCTCTCTGTCCATCTTTTCAATTCACTTTGGCTTTATTCACATTGCCAAAGCAACTGCATTCAAATCCAACTATCTATCTCTCTCTCTCTCTCTCTCTCTCTCTCTCTCTCTTTCTCTTTCTCTTTCCATCCATCCACCCACCAGATCTGCAGTCTTCAGTTTCTCTCAGTGTGAGCCCCAACTGGTCTCAGTACTTGACCTCTGAGTCTCTCTCTCTGAGCTGTGAGTTGAAGGGGATCTTGTTTGGATGGAAACTGAAGATGTTCTCAGACAGAGAGGAGCCAGGATGTCCATCTAGCCAGGGATCAATAAAAGGATCCACCTGCACCATCAGCTCTTTAAAATCACAGAACAGTGGTGTGTTCTGGTGTGAATCTCTCTCAGGAGAGTTCAGTAATGCTGTCAACATCACAGTGCATGGTGAGTTCACGCGACCTTATTCACTCATTGTTAATTTCTCACTTTGTTTGATAGAGACTGACTTTGAAACAGCACAGTGTGTGTTATCATGACCTCAGTAAATCAACTGATAGGTCACTGTATAGTCATGTGATCCTGTTTTCCAGCCGGCCCTGTGATTCTGGAGAGCCCTGTCCATCCTGTCACGGAGGGAGACTCTCTGACTCTTCGCTGCAAACACAGAACACCCCCCTCAAACCCCAACGTGGACTTCTACAAAGATGGTGAGCTGATCAGGAGCGAGACCTCAGGAGAGATGAGCATCCCTGCAGTATCCCAGTCAGACCAAGGCCTCTACAAGTGTAAATACTCAGACTCTGGAGAGTCCCCAGAGAGCTGGCTGACAGTGAGAGGTGAGTCAACGTTTTCTGAACTAGCATTACACCAATTTTTAAATATTTTAATCGTAAGAACACACACTCCACTATTCAGTCAAGACGCAGGACCGCACACTACACAATTTCAGAGTGACGATTCATTCCAGGGAAATGCGATCTCATTGGCTATTGTGGGTTTCCGCTCAGCATTCCATCGCTGTCCCAAGGATAAATATCTAAATTGTTTGATATTTACGATTCAAAATCGGAGAGCCTCCGATCAGTCGGGAACGTTAAGATTAGGTCGATAAACACCTCACACTACAGGATCATTTGAGCAGATAATCGGTTCCGACAAGCCTTGATTCGGGAACGCCCCCCCTGATTGTCGGGAGGGGTGAATCAGAGCTAAAATCGGGCTTAAAATCCTCTAGTCTGCACCCGGCGTAACAAACACTATTGAATGCATATTCTGTAGGTCTCTCTGATAACCGTGTGGTGCTCTGTATTGATGAATATTGATGAATTTGGTTGATTTTCAGAGAAATGTTGGTTTAATCTGATCCTGTTAGCTGTTCCTAATTATTATGATTGACCTCTGAGTATGGCTGTAGCTGGAGCTTTCTGTAAGGAATGGTGACCCTCTTCCATAGACTTATGAGATAAAGATGACATTCCATGGCTGGTACACTCTGTGCCAAACAGCAATTGTTGTGGTTAGCGCCAAGGCGGCGTAGGTTAACTTGACCAAAAAAGGCCACAGAAGAGACCAGAAAGACAGTCTTATCGGAGAAGAGACGAGGGGGGGGGGGGGACACCCGAACCATAAGAACCTTGCTCGAGCTCCGATGCTTTGATTTGAGTCCAGACAGCATACAGAGGTCAACTGTACATTAGACTAAGCCATGGTCTTTTGTATAGGGATGGGACATGATCTTCGAAAAATCGAATAGTCATTAAATTATTAAAAATCGATTTTATAATTTGATAATCGTTTGTTCGTCTTGTCTTATAAAAAACTAGTTGCCTTGTTTTTTGCAGCGCGAGACGAGAGAGAAAGGCACGCGCGGAAGACAGTTTAACCTAGGATGCGTAGGCGTCGTTACGCAGCGCGTGAGGTCAGGGGAGACTCGAGCGGAACAGACAGCGGCTCACGCAGCCAACGAAAGGTCCGTGTGGAACCTTATACCTCCATGGTGTGGAACGGCAAAACTGTCTTTTTTTTTTCTTCTTTTTTTTCTTTTTATAAATCTTTATTAATCAAGGTACAAAACAGTACAAAATGTACAGTACAAAACAATACAAATTAGCAACAATCAATCAATACAAAGAATGAAATAAAACACATTTAAAAATAATACAAGAGCCAGGGTACATATATCAAGCCTTTCACACAAACAAATCAAAGAAGGTGCACAAACTCACTGTCTTCGTAGCCTTCTTATTATTGGAGGAAAAAATAGTCTTTATGTATTGTTTGGTTACATTTTCTAGAATTTTGAACAGGGGTTTAGAGTTAGTAAATTTGGATTTGTGAATGTGAAATTTTGCTAAAAGAACTATTAGGTTAATAATATAATATTCTTTGGTTTTAACGGCAAAACTGTCGAATGTGTACTTGAGTGAACCCGCAACGTCATACCCTCGGAGAGGGTCTTTTCCGCGGCAGGACTTATCGTCAATAGACTGCGCACCTGTCTCCATCCCGACCATGTCGATATGCTCATATTTCTAAATAAAAATAAGAAGAAATAGGATAGGCCCTATTGGCCGGAAAAGTCGCTCAGACGAGCAATGATGAGATGCGATTTTAGAAGAAAAATCGATTTTTGCCCAGCGATTTTCGAATAGCAGATTTGCCAGAAAGTCCCTACTTTTGTATGTCAAACCTTCTGGAATAAACAGCTTTTGATGTCGCCCAAATCCCGTGTTGAAGAGATTCATTTGGAATGAACCTGAGAAAAGAGACACTGGACTGTGTGGTATTGTGTGAGATTGGGGGCCGTCTTTTATTGAAATCAAAACACAACGCAGAGCTTAATAAGGACAATGATAAAAGACAACGAAAGTCAACAGTATATCTCCAATGGCAGTTGTGTACCGGGAAACAAGAGACTGTTGCCTCTGCAGCCTGGCCAGCAGCAGATAGACAAACACATAGTGTTTTTACAGTCATATGCATTTGATGAAAATGTTCTGTATTTACAAAGAGCACCGTATTGTGTTATCATTAGGATGTAAATGTGTTTCCTCATGCTGTGTTTGTTTGAACAGCGAGACCCTTTGCCGTTGTGACCCAGCAGCCCAACTGGAACCAGACATTCTCAGGAGAGAGCGTCACCCTCAGGTGTGACATACAGGGGACAGTGGACACAGACTGGGACTATGAATGGTCAACAACTCGCTCCACAAGGCCAAGTAGGGGAGGTCAGGAATACAGGATCAGCAAAGCTCTTGTGTCTCACAGTGGTGACTACAAGTGTAGAGGTAAACACAGAATAAACAAGCAGGATTCTGAGTGGAGCACTGTTCTCAAACTGAGTGTTAAAGGTAAGTCACTTATTTTCTTGTACGTTTTTTCTAGTTTGTTAAATTGTGATCAAAACTTAGTAGTATTTAATATTCCTGAATATTTCGGAATATTTTGCCATGGTTTAATAATGAGACAGATCCCACTGCACAGGAAATAGGCCTGTTGTACGTAACAACAAAAGACAAGAGGTTTTACCAGTCTCTCATTGATGTTATGTGTTATAAACAGGTTTTGCTAGTCTCTCATTGATGTTATGTGTTATAAATGTTTAGAGCCTGTGATGTCTTACAGCTCGTCCCCGGCCTGTCCTGAGTGTCTCTCCCCCGTGGCTGAATCCTGGAGACTCAGTGACTCTGAGCTGTGAGGTTGAAGACTCGTCTACAGGCTGGAGGTTCTCCTTCTACAGAGCGGTTCCCTACACAGATGGACTACCTTCTCTGTCTGATAAGTCCTACTCTCTAGAGCTCCTCTCTGACAGCGACGGGACGACAGGGACCTCCTACCCTCTCACCTCTGCTGGTCCTGCTCTCACAGGAAGATATGTGTGTAGAGGTGGGAGAGGAGACACAGTCTATCACACTGATTTCAGCGAACCACGGTTTCTCTGGTCTGGAGGTGTGTTTGTGGTTTTCAACCCCAGTTTGAACGCCTGCCTTTCTTTCTTTTTCTGTCCCTGTCTTTGTCTCTGTCCATCTTTTCAATTCACTTTGGCTTTATTAAAGGATAATGTTCGTTTTTGACAACCTGGACATAATATACACAAGCATATTATAAGACGTTTGACTCACCGAGATAACTTTGGTGTAATTCGGAGGCCTGTAGAAGAAATTTAAAATCCAGCGCGAGCCAGTATATCCATGTAATGGTGGCGGACGGGGCACTGAGGATGCAGCTTCTAAAAAATCTATTTTCTGCCGCAAAATGGTTGTTTTCATCAATCTGTAGTTATGAATCGCTAGTTGTGCTTACATAGAGCGAGAGCTTGTTGTGGTTTTCACATGCCTCTGTAATATGATCTTTAGAAACGTCTTTAGAAACAAAATACAGCTTCCCCACTTGCTCCAGCACACATGCGCACAGCGCGCAGACTGGCTATTCTCCGTCTGTAGGCTACACTCACGGCTCACATTCTCTACGCTACGATCGGCTTGTTGGTGCCTGGAATATTGTGTGCAATATGGCTGAATATTTATCAGATTATAAGGATATAGAAGAGGACTTAGAATATGATGGAAGCCGATCGTAGCGTAGAGAATCTGAGCCGTGAGTGTAGCCTACAGACGGAGAATAGCCAGTCTGCGCTCTGTGTGCATGCGTGCTGGAGCAAGTGGGGAAGCTGTATTTCGTTTCTAAAGACGTTTCTAAAGATCATATTACAGAGGCATGTGAAAACCACAACAAGCTCTCGCTCTATGTAAGCACAACTAGCGATTCATAACTACAGATTGATGAAAACAACTGTTTCGTGGCAGAAAATAGATTTTTTAGAAGCTGCATTTTCAGTGCCCTGTCCGCCGCAATTAAATGGATATACTTGGCTCGCGCCGTCATTTAAAATTTCTTCTACAGGCCTCCGAATTACACCAAAGATATCTCGGTGAGTCAAACGTCTCTTAATATGCCGTTAATAAGGTCCAGGTTGTCAAAAACAAACATTATCTTTAACATTGCCAAAGCAACAGCATTCAAATCCAACAAACTCTCTCTCTCTCTCTCTCTCTCTCTCTCTCTCTCTCTCTCTCTCCATCCATCAGATCTGCAGTCTTCAGTTTCTCTGAGTGTGAGCCCCGACCGGTCTCAGCACTTGACCTCTGAGTCTCTCTCTCTGAGCTGTGAGTTGAAGGGGATCTTATTTGGATGGAAACTGAAGATGTTCTCAGACAGAGAGGAGCCAGGATGTCCATCTAGCCAGGGATCAATAAAAGGATCCACCTGCACCATCAGCTCTTTAAAAGCACAGAACAGTGGTGTGTTCTGGTGTGAATCTCTCTCAGGAGAGTTCAGTAATGCTGTCAACATCACAGTGCATGGTGAGTTCACGCCACCTTATTCATTAATTGTTCATTTCTGACTTTGTTTGATAGAGAATGACTTTGAAACAGTACAGTGTGTGTTATCATGACCTCAGTAAATCAACTGATTGGTCACTGTATAGTCATGTGATCCTGTTTTCCAGCCGGCCCTGTGATTCTGGAGAGCCCTGTCCATCCTGTCACTGAGGGAGACTCTCTGACTCTTCGCTGCAAACACAGAACACCCCCCTCAAACCCCAACGTGGACTTCTACAAAGATGGTGAGCTGATCAGGAGCGAGACCTCAGGAGAGATGAGCATCCCTGCAGTATCCCAGTCAGACCAAGGCCTCTACAAGTGTAAATACTCAGACTCTGGAGAGTTCCCAGAGAGCTGGCTGACAGTGAGAGGTGAGTCAACGTTTTATGAACTAGCATTACACTAACAAACACTACTGAATGCATCTTCTGTAGGTCTCTCCAATAACAGTGTAGTGTTCTGTACGGTATGTCTCTCCACTGACTGTGTGGTGTTCTGTAATGTATATCTCTCCAATAACAGCTTGGTGTTGTGTATATCTCTCCAATAACAGCTTGGTGTTGTGTATGTCTCTCCAATAACAGCTTGCTGTTCTGTATGTCTCTTCAATGACAGTGTGGCTTTCTGTAGTCTCTCCAGGCGCTGGTCATGGGCGTGTCTCTTTCCCAGTATCACTGGTGGTTGGACTGGTCGTGACTGGGGCTCTACTGGTCATCATCATACTGCTGTTACTAGGCTACCGAAAGGTCAAAGGTGAGATCATTAGTGAAGCTGTCTGCCTCCCATCAGTGGTCCAATATCTAGATGATTACACACACGGCCTTCTACTGATTTCAAGATCGTTTTAAATAATTTGGTTTGAGGCAAATTAGACTACATAACGACTATTTAATAACAATGAAACCGGCAACATGTTGTGTTCCAGGTTCCCGGTCTGGCCGAAGCTCCATGTGAGTATCCTTCTCATCTCTCTCAACTATGACTGTAGAATGACAGGTTCCTCTCACACTACTGAGCTGAACAGAGCTGAGCTGACTGTTTACACATCAGTATGGTCAGTACAGCTGTGAAAGAGAGGAACATGTGTAAAGAATGACAGTTTATAGAACATCACCATATGGATCAGGTCGCCACCTCAGTGTGAAAAGATCTCTCTCCTCCCAGGTCCCCCCAGCCCCAGAGCACCAATCAGGACCCTCTGCAAGGTCAGTCTTTCAGCCAATCACATTCTCTCTCCATAATTTTGTCTTGCACAATGGAATCAATGGGCTGTTTCCCAAATATGCAAACCATACCCACTTATTACTCCAGACAGACTCAAGTCAATGCTAAACTGAAGTATTTTGAATCAAATCCAACTTTATTTATGTTTTTACAAAGGCAACACTGCTTCACAGAAAGAAAGGGAGGGGGGGTACTGCTCCTAATCCTAATTTTCCAGGGGGAAGCAGAAGACCAGTACATCCATTTGAGCCAATATAGGAGAACTGAATAGTATTTCCACCCAGGTCTGCAAGACACAGCCGTTTTCAAACAGTTCCACAGTTATTCAATTCATAAAAAAGAATATGTATGGATTGTATTTTGCATGCATGTATGTATGTATGTGTGTGTGTGTGTGTGTGTGTGTGTGTGTGTGTGTGTGTTTGTGTGTGTGTGTGTATGTATGTATGTATGTATGTATGTATTGTGGCAACCCGAACACGCCACGGCCGGTCCTGGCCAGCCAGCTCTGGGGGTCACCACCCCTAGAGGAGCACCCAGCCCTCCAGCACCCTGGCCAGCCAGCTCTGGGGGTCACCACCCCTAGAGGAGCACCCAGCCCTCCAGCACCCTGGCCAGCCAGCTCTGGGGGTCACCACCCCTAGAGGAGCACCCAGCCCTCCAGCACCCTGGCCAGCCAGCTCTGGGGGTCACCACCCCTAGAGGAGCACCCAGCCCTCCAGCACCCTGGCCAGCCAGCGCTGGGGGTCACCACCCCTAGAGGAGCACCCAGCCCTCCAGCACCCTGGCCAGCCAGCTCTGGGGGTCACCACCCCTAGAGGAGCACCCAGCCCTCCAGCACCCTGGCCAGCCAGCTCTGGGGGTCACCACCCCTAGAGGAGCACCCAGCCCTCCAGCACCCTGGCCAGCCAGCGCTGGGGGTCACCACCCCTAGAGGAGCACCCAGCCCTCCAGCACCCTGGCCAGCCAGCTCTGGGGGTCACCACCCCTAGAGGAGCACCCAGCCCTCCAGCACCCTGGCCAGCCAGCTCTGGGGGTCACCACCCCTAGAGGAGCACCCAGCCCTCCAGCACCCTGGACAGCAACAGGTCAATCAGCTTCAGCACCCTGGTCAGCGGTGGAAGGCGGGGAGAGGGAGAAGCCGCAGGCTGAGCAGCTGCAGCCACTCCCGCAATCAGCCTGGCGGCAGGTGCCCTGCATCAGCTCCACAGCACAGAAGGACCAGCACAGGACAGGTGCTCAGGAGACCAGTGACAGGTAGACAGACTGCGCAAGGACTGTGTTTTTTTGGCTGTGTTGCACCGGAGGTCTAACCTTTGTCTCCCTGTGCCCCAGAACGGACCGGAGTAAGCTGAGCCCACCGGAGACCTGCCGTGGAGGACCGGTAACCCCTGGACCGGGACCGTGGTTTTGCTTACCGTCCGCCCTTGTGTTTAACCCCGTCGTTTGACGGGGGGTATTTTTGTTGGACATTATTTCAGTTAATTAAACCGCCCACTGGTTGAGACGGCTTGGTCTCCTCTTCTCTCCCCTGGGGGTCTCTCTCCCCTGGGGTCTCTCTCCCCTGGGGGTTACTATCGCCTGTGTGCTCTCTGGGTTGCCACAGTATGTATGTATATGTGTGTGTGTGTTGTGTATATATCATAAACCTTTTTAATGTGTGTATGTATATACAGTATACAAGTAAGATCCATTCAAAATGTGTAGGATATACTGTATACAGTATATATAATATGATATATACAGTACTGTGCAAAAGTAGTAGGCCGCCACCAAAGAAAATAATGTTGTTTGTTGTTGTAATGTGAAAAAAAGCTGTGTTTTTTTGTCTTTTCATGCCTCAGACACAGTCGCTGGACCCAGTGATGTGACCTCCTCCCAGATTGGGCTCAGAAACCTCCGCAAACCAGAGAGAAAGGAAGGTGACTCAATGTTCAGTCAATCAATAGTTTTAATTACACATTACATTCAAGATTTCTGTTATTCGTCTCATGTACTGTACCCGTGTTGAGCGTGAGGGGGGATGAGGTGTGGTTTCCTACCTTCACCACCTGGGGTCAGGCTGACAGGAAGTCCAAGATCCACTTGGAGAGAGCGTCGTTTTGCCCCCGGACCCTGAGCTTGGTGTTGAGTCTGGGTGGGGTTATAGAGTTGAAAGCTGAACTGTAGGCAATGAACAGCAGTCTCACACAACCCGACACGTTCCCCTTGCTCTTGTCTAGGTGGGATAGGGTGTGGAGGATGTGAGCGATTTCATCTTCTGTGGATCTGTTGGGTCTGTATGTGAGCTGTAGGGGGTCTAGTGTGCTGGGCAGTGAGGAGCAGATGTGTTCCCTGACCAGCTTCTCAGAGCACTTCATCACCACGGAGGTGAGAGCTACCGGGCGGTAGTCATTGAGGCAGGCTGGTCTTGGCCTCTTGGGTACGGGGATGATGGAGGACTTCTTGAAGCATGTGGGGACGATGGACTGGACCAGGGACAGCTTGAGTATCACTGTGGACACAGGAGCCAGTTGGTCGGCGCATCTAACAATCTACAGTACAATCCTGCAAATTAAATATAATTTATGATAGATATTGGAGGATTCAAAGATTCACTTTACTGAACTTTGTGTCAATCAAGAAAAATACATCAGTCCAAACATAACATTCATCATGTTTCTTCAATGACCTCTGGTGCAAATAGCATATAAAAACCCAGAAAAAGTGAAAATAACCATGTTACTCCTTTAAGTCTTTTCAATGAAAGATTTCCTCAGATCAGGACTAGTCCTAATATTTGTTTATTTGTTTCTTGTAAAGTTAATAATAGTATTTCAATCACATCACATACTGATGTGTAGCATGGCTCCAAATGCCTTGTGGCCAATCACAATGTGCTTTAGCATGTTGTATAAGTTAAATAGCATAATGTTAATTACATCATTATACTTCTGTGTAGTATCATGTTAATTTCGTCATATGTTTCATATATGTTAATTCCATCATATTACTGATGTATAGTATATGTTAGTTTGATTTGATTTGATTGATTGATTGATTAATGACATCATAATACTGATGTATAGTATATGTTAATGACATCATAATACTGATGTAGTTACTGTAATCTATCCATGTGGTACATCCTCCAGGGTGGTTAATTCCATCATAATACTGATGTAGTAACTGTAATCTATCCATGTGGTCCAGTATTTCCTCCAGGCTCGTCCGCCCTGGCAGAACCTGATCCAGTCACTCTGAAGTGAGGCCAGGCTGAGGGTCCAGATCAGGTACTGAACTGAACCAATGCTGAGAGAGAGACAATCTTCTTCAATCTTAGTTTTCTTTGTGCAGTGGTGAATGTCTACAATGTGATCATAAAACATTTGTTTATTGGTCATAATGTATTTTATTTATTTAACCTTTATTTACCCAGGCAAGCAATTAAGAACAAATTCTTATATACAAAAGCAGCCTGAGGAACGGGGAAATGGGAGGCTGAAAATAAACATGTTATGTGTACATCATTTACATCAACAATAATAAAATACATAAACATACAAAAATAATGATAGAAATAGAATAATACGAGAGGTTAAGTATAAATACTGTAGCATCATAATAGGTGAGAGAGAGCGAGAGCGAGAGAGAGAGAGAGAGAGAGGGAGGCCTTTGCAAGAGGATGGCATGTTCCACTGAATCAAACGCCTTGGCTAAATCAATAAAGGCAGTGACGCAGACCTGCTTGGAGTCCAAGGAAGTCACCATGTCATCCAAGACCTTAAGGGTAGTTGTAATGTACCCGTGGCCCGGCTGGAACCCAGACTGCAAATTGGACAGGATGTTGTTTGAGGACAAGAAATGGCTGTTCGTGAATCAACCTCTCCAGGACCTTGGCCAAGCAGGGCAAGATGAAATAGGCCTGAAGCAGTTGGGGTCAGAGCCAGAGCCACCTTTAAAGAGCGGGAAAACCAGTGCGGATTTCCGTCAGGCAGGAAGACAGACTGCACCAAAGACAGGTTGAACAGCCGTGTGATGGGAATGGGAATGATTTCGGCAGCAGCTTACAAGAACAAGGGTTCGAGACCATCAGAGCCAGCTGACTTGTTAGAGTCATGCTTGGTGAGCTCCTCTAGAACTTCAGAAGCCAAGACAGGTTTAAAATGGAAGACTGCAGAGCTGGGAGGAGAAGGAGGGGACTGTGAGGATCCAGCGGTGGGGTCCGCAGCAGACAAGACAGGAGCCGAGTTGAGGTCTGCAGCAGACAAGACAGGAGCCAAGTTGATAAAATGGTTGAAAAGTGAGGCCATATGAGACTTGTCAGTGACAACAGTATCACCAAATGTCATAGAGCTGGGAAGATGAGGAGAAGCAAGTCTATTTTCCATAGATTTGACCGTTTTCCAAAACTTCTTGGCATCAGAGCCACATGACGCAAAGCTATCCAAGAAATAATTTATTTTGGCTTTCCTGACCGCTTGAGTGGTTTTATTTCTACACCGCCTAAAGGCAAGCCAGGCGGCAGGACACTGAGAGGAACGTGCTTTCCGCCATAAGATGTTATTTTGGCGGATTAGTTTAGCCAAGTCATGGGAGAACCAGGGACTGAAGCAATTCTTTATCCTGCGTATTTTGAGTGAGGCATGCTTATCGATGATCAAGCTAAGAGTATTCTTCAGTTAGGACCACGCAGCATCAACTGTGGTAAAAGAGTTAATCCTGTCCCAGTTCACTGCTGCAATGTCAAGGAGAACGTTTTCCATGTTGAACTTTTTCAAAGAGCGCTTGGTCACAGTCAGTGGTGGCCGCTTGAACGAGGAGCCAGAGCGGATGCAAGCGATGGCACAGTGGTCACTCAGATCATGACTGAAGACACCAGATTGATAATTAGATGGAGTGTTAGTGAGGATGATGTCGATCAGTGTGGCAGATGAAGGAGATTTCAGATTATGTCTAGTGGGCTGATAATTTGAGTGAGGTTCAAGGCATCAAATTGTTGTGTAACCGTGTCTGGGGGGTTAGTTATGTCCAGTTCAGGTCACCCAGGAGGACAAACTCAGAGGTGATGTGTGGGGCCAGGAGTTCGCTAAGTGCGGTTAGAGTACATGCAAGAGCAGAGGGTGGTCTGTAGCAGACCGCAACAGAAAGAGAGAAGTTAGACGACAGTTTGATTTTCAGAAGTAATAACTCAAATTGCTTGGGGACAGACTTTGACAAAATAACAGAGCATTGCAAGTGGTCCTTTAAATACATGGCTACACCACCACCCTTAGTGACTCTGTCCTGCCGGAATACATTGTAGTCTGGGATAAGAGTTTCTGGGATACTAACACTTTTTTCCTTAGCCATGATTCAGAGATCGCCAAGACATCCGGATTAGCAGTGTGTACCCAAGATTTTAACAGGTCAAGTTTAGGTAAAAGACTGCGGATGTTAACATGTAAGAAGCCCAAGGAGGTGCGATCACAAAAATGATTAAATGAGATATTGGAAATGGCTGGAATAACAATAGGAGTGCCAGGGTTAGGGTGTACATTGCCAGAGATAAATGACAAGAGGATGATTAGAATACGTCTGAGAACAAACGTACCATAACATTACCTTCGTTTTTTTAACATGGGGGGGTTTGGGTGGAATTAAGAGAGGCAGGTCAATGAACCAATGAACAATAGTACATGATGTGTGACTGGTTTGTTTTTCAGGTCCTAGAAGGATGGAGGAGAGGCACCTGTGGTGGGACCACCTGGGCATGACTGAGAAGCAGAATAATGAGCAAGTCACGCACACACACACACACACACACACACACACACACACACACACGCACACACACACACACACACACATTCAGTGTTAATAATAGCTAGTATCTGTATGAAAGGGACCAAATATTAACGCAGCTGCTTTGCAATATGTGTACCAGTAGCCTATGTGGAGTGTGTGGAATTCATTCAATTCAGTTCAATTCAACTCTGTTCAGTTCAGTTCAGCGGGGTGTGAATTAGGGGGGAGCTGAGCTAGATCCCCCCCTTAAACCAAATAGGGAAATTAGTGGAGAGAGTCTCAGGGTGCAACGTTAGGGATTATCAGGGAGACAAATAATAACATTACAAACTGAGTGTTGTCTTCTGGCCGGAGGACAATGCGCTGGTTCTCTGGTTCTCTGGTTCTCTGTGGTGTGAAGGAGATGCGCTGGTTCTCTGGTTCTCTGTGGTGTGAAGGAGATGCGCTGGTTCTCTGGTTCTCTGTGGTGTGAAGGAGATGCGCTGGTTCTCTGGTTCTCTGTGGGGTGAAGGAGATGCGCTGGTTCTCTGGTTCTCTGTGGGGTGAAGGAGATGCGCTGGTTCTCTGGTTCTCTGTGGTGTGAAGGAGATGCGCTGGTTCTCTGGTTCTCTGTGGTGTGAAGGGGATGTGCTGGTTCTCTGGTTCTCTGTGGTGTGAAGGAGATGCGCTGGTTCTCTGGTTCTCTGGTTCTCTGGTTCTCTGTGGTGTGAAGGAGATGCGCTGGTTCTCTGGTTCTCTGTGGTGTGAAGGAGATGCGCTGGTTCTCTGGTTCTCTGTGGTGTGAAGGAGATGCGCTGGTTCTCTGGTTCTCTGTGGTGTGAAGGAGATGTGCTGGTTCTCTGGTTCTCTGGTTCTCTGGTTCTCTGGTTCTCTGTGGTGTGAAGGAGATGTGCTGGTTCTCTGGTTCTCTGGTTCTCTGTGGGGTGAAGGAGATGCGCTGGTTCTCTGGTTCTCTGGTTCTCTGTGGTGTGAAGGAGATGCGCTGGTTCTCTGGTTCTCTGTGGTGTGAAGGAGATGCGCTGGTTCTCTGGTTCTCTGTGGTGTGAAGGAGATGCGCTGGTTCTCTGGTTCTCTGTGGTGTGAAGGAGATGCGCTGGTTCTCTGGTTCTCTGTGGTGTGAAGGAGATGCGCTGGTTCTCTGGTTCTCTGGTTCTCTGGTTCTCTGTGGTGTGAAGGAGATGCGCTGGTTCTCTGGTTCTCTGTGGTGTGAAGGAGATGCGCTGGTTCTCTGGTTCTCTGTGGTGTGAAGGAGATGCGCTGGTTCTCTGGTTCTCTGTGGTGTGAAGGAGATGTGCTGGTTCTCTGGTTCTCTGGTTCTCTGGTTCTCTGGTTCTCTGTGGTGTGAAGGAGATGTGCTGGTTCTCTGGTTCTCTGGTTCTCTGTGGGGTGAAGGAGATGCGCTGGTTCTCTGGTTCTCTGTGGGGTGAAGGAGATGCGCTGGTTCTCTGGTTCTCTGGTTCTCTGTGGTGTGAAGGAGATGCGCTGGTTCTCTGGTTCTCTGTGGTGTGAAGGAGATGCGCTGGTTCTCTGGTTCTCTGTGGTGTGAAGGAGATGCGCTGGTTCTCTGGTTCTCTGGTTCTCTGGTTCTCTGTGGGGTGAAGGAGATGCGCTGGTTCTCTGGTTCTCTGTGGTGTGAAGGAGATGTGCTGGTTCTCTGGTTCTCTGGTTCTCTGGTTCTCTGGTTCTCTGTGGTGTGAAGGAGATGTGCTGGTTCTCTGGTTCTCTGGTTCTCTGTGGGGTGAAGGAGATGCGCTGGTTCTCTGGTTCTCTGTGGGGTGAAGGAGATGCGCTGGTTCTCTGGTTCTCTGGTTCTCTGTGGTGTGAAGGAGATGCGCTGGTTCTCTGGTTCTCTGTGGTGTGAAGGAGATGCGCTGGTTCTCTGGTTCTCTGTGGTGTGAAGGAGATGCGCTGGTTCTCTGGTTCTCTGTGGGGTGAAGGAGATGCGCTGGTTCTCTGGTTCTCTGTGGGGTGAAGGAGATGCGCTGGTTCTCTGGTTCTCTGGTGTGAAGGAGATGCGCTGGTTCTCTGGTTCTCTGGTTCTCTGGTTCTCTGGTTCTCTGTGGTGTGAAGGAGATGCCTCTGCGTGCCGAGAAGCCGTGGAGGAGTTCAGAGAGCGCAAGACGTCACACACTCACGTTATGAAATCATTTATTGCGAACGTTTAGCTTAAGTATTGCAGAAATGCCTTCATGTTGCCAATTGATTACTCATTTTATCATATAATGCTACAATTTACCACTGATGTCGTAAGATTCAAAATGACACACTTGTGTAAATAATATTGAAATTATTAGGCTATGCTGTATGATGCATATTGAGAGATTTATCTATTTGTGTTTTTATTTTGAGAGTGTTATGGGTATTAACATTTGTTACATGTACATCTTGTGTTTTCATCCAATCACTGGATCCTGTTCTGTGAATCCTGTAGGCTACCGGTAGAGTGAGCTCATAAAGTACAGAGTACTACTAGAGTACCTTGAAAAACTGTATTAGAGTACCTTGAAAAACTGTATTAGAGTACCTTGAAAAACTGTAAAATTAAAGGCAAAAAAATTCTCCACACTTTGTTGATGCTGTGCGTGCGCTGGAGAAAAGTCTGGCTGGACTCATTACCACTCTATTTCTTTAAACCAATCACAATCGTCTTGGGCGGAGCTGTTGCTAGGTTGTTGTTGTTTCACGTAGTCTGGATTGGATCTGATTGGGCAGGGTCAGATTCCGCTGCCACTGATTGGGCAGTAATGAACTAATCACACAGTTTAGCCCCAAACACTTCATCTGGTGAGTCAGATTAGATCTCCTCCAAAAGCCTCAGTATAATTTGCACACTGCAGTTCAATTTAGTTCATTTTAATTCAGTTTAGTTCAATAGTTCAATTCAATTTAAAGAAGTGTATTTATCCCAGAGGGTTAATTTTAAGCATTTTAAGAAGATTACTTTTTATTATTTTTATAGTATTGCTATGGCATTTGTGATTTTAACATGTTTTTTTACTGTATGAATTGCATCTATTCCTGATTACTGTTTATTATCCAGATAATGTATCAGTACATTTTATGAATATTATTAGAATGTAGCTTCTTTACATGGGCAGCGTTTTCTAGTATTAACAGCTTGTTTAATAAAAACCTTTTTAATCAATGAGAATGTGTTGTGTGCTTTATGATCAGATAACCAACCAATCTTGTTTTTGCCACTTTAAACTTATTGAATGAGTTTTCCATGTACAGGAGCAGATGAATGTTACAGGGCATGTGCTGGTACAGTGTGTGTGTGTGTGTGTGTGTGTGTGTGTGTGTGTGTGTGTGTGTGTGTGTGTGTGTGTGTGTGTGTGAGAGAGAGAGTCTGTGTCTGTGTGTAAGAGAGAAAATAAGTGAAACAAAGAGCATGAATAGATTTTACAGTATAGAAATATGAAGTGTAAAGTGTAGTACTCAGTGTTAAAGAACCGGTTAAGTTCATTGGCTCGTTCTTGACTCCCCCCACAGCTGGTCCTGAAGCACCCAGCCCAGTGATTCTTTTCACCCCCTCCACTCCCACTCTTCCTTGGTGCTGTTTAGTTCAGGTTTACCCTCCACCCTCTCTCTCTAGCTTTTTCTGGCCCTCCACAGCTCCCTCTTCAGTTCCTTCTGGACTGACATGGCCTCCTCTCTGTCCTCAGTCATGAAGGCTTTAATGCCGTTGTTAATCCGTGGTTTGTTGTTGCAGAAGCATCGTACCTTTTTGGTGGGTATGACGCGTCCCTTACAGAAGCTGATGATGTGAGTCGTGCAGCAGCAGAGAGCGTCCACGTCCTCCCTGTTGTCCTCTGTGGACAGATCTCAGTCCGTGGTCTGGAGACGGTCCTGTAGGTTCTCCACAGCCTCTCTCCTCCACACCTCCGCCTCCAGTCCTGCTGGTAGCCGACTGCCGCCAAGCTACAGGGGTGTACCAGGGGACTAGATGAATCAAGCTACAGGCGTGTACCAGGGGACTAGATGAATCAAGCTACAGGCGTGTACCAGGGGACTAGATGAATCAAGCTACAGGCGTGTACCAGGGGACTAGATGAATCAAGCTACAGGCGTGTACCAGGGGACTAGATGAATCAAGCTACAGGCGTGTACCAGGGGACTAGATGAATCAAGCTACAGGCGTGTACCAGGGGACTAGATGAATCAAGCTACAGGCGTGTACCAGGGGACTAGATGAATCAAGCTACAGGCGTGTACCAGGGGACTAGATGAATCAAGCTACAGGCGTGTACCAGGGGACTAGATGAATCAAGCTACAGGCGTGTACCAGGGGACTAGATGATTCAAGCTACAGGCGTGTACCAGGGGACTAGATGAATCAAGCTACAGGCGTGTACCAGGGGACTAGATGATTCAAGCTACAGGCGTGTACCAGGGGACTAGATGAATCAAGCTACAGGCGTGTACCAGGGGACTAGATGAATCAAGCTACAGGGGTGTACCAGGGGACTAGATGATTCAAGCTACAGGCGTGTACCAGGGGACTAGATGAATCAAGCTACAGGCGTGTACCAGGGGACTAGATGAATCAAGCTACAGGCGTGTACCAGGGGACTAGATGAATCAAGCTACAGGCGTGTACCAGGGGACTAGATGAATCAAGCTACAGGCGTGTACCAGGGGACTAGATGAATCAAGCTACAGGCGTGTACCAGGGGACTAGATGAATCAAGCTACAGGCGTGTACCAGGGGACTAGATGATTCAAGCTACAGGCGTGTACCAGGGGACTAGATGAATCAAGCTACAGGCGTGTACCAGGGGACTAGATGATTCAAGCTACAGGCGTGTACCAGGGGACTAGATGAATCAAGCTACAGGCGTGTACCAGGGGACTAGATGAATCAAGCTACAGGGGTGTACCAGGGGACTAGATGATTCAAGCTACAGGCGTGTACCAGGGGACTAGATGAATCAAGCTACAGGCGTGTACCAGGGGACTAGATGAATCAAGCTACAGGCGTGTACCAGGGGACTAGATGAATCAAGCTACAGGCGTGTACCAGGGGACTAGATGAATCAAGCTACAGGCGTGTACCAGGGGACTAGATGAATCAAGCTACAGGCGTGTACCAGGGGACTAGATGAATCAAGCTACAGGCGTGTACCAGGGGACTAGATGATTCAAGCTACAGGCGTGTACCAGGGGACTAGATGAATCAAGCTACAGGCGTGTACCAGGGGACTAGATGAATCAAGCTACAGGCGTGTACCAGGGGACCAGATGAATCAAGCTACAGGCGTGTACCAGGGGAAGTGTGTATGCCTTACACACAGAATAAAGAGTGCCTTACTTTTCTTGATATCAAGACAGGAATCTTTTTTGCTTGGCAGCCATGTGCTCCACTGTGACCTCAGGTTACTATGGCTACCAAAGAATGTTGAAAAAATGGTTGTACTGTGCATTATGCACTGCGATGGTGATGACAGCGATATTACAGGACAGGTAGATATTGAACAAAATAAAGTACAATATGCATATGTATGCTTACAGTAATGTATGCATGCAATATATTAGTTTAAGTAACACTGATGTAATATACTTTTTAAACATTTAAAATGAATAATGTTTGAGATATGGCATTAGATTTGAAGTCTAGGCCTGTCTTTGTCGATACTAGCTAATGATACGCACATGTGTTTTAATGGAAATACACCCCGGGTAGGCTACTGAAATTAGCTCAGAATCTGGGAAATCAAAAGTTGATCAAGGAAGACTTTAAGGGACATGTCAAGATTGGTTTGAACATTAAGCTCACACAACACATTCTCAATGATGAAAAAGGTATTTATTAAAAGAGCTGGTAATGCTAGAAAACACTGCTCATGTAAAAAAGCAAAATTCAAATATTATTCATAAAATGTACTGATACATCATCTGGATATAAGAAGTATACATCAATTGATCAATACTATGTTCATACAGTAGTAAAACATGTTAAAATGCACACACGCCATCGAAATACTATAAAAATGCATAAAATCCTTAAAAGTGCTCTGTTTAAAATTCTTAAAAGTAACCCTCTGGAATAAACACACTTTTTTGAATTGAATTGAATTGCATTGAATGAATTCCACACACTCCACATACAGATATGTACACTTGACACAGAGCAGTTGCGTTAACAGTTGGTCCCTTTCACACAGATACCAGCTATTAAACTCTACATGCATTTATTTATTTTATTTGACCTTTATTTAGCCAGGGGAGCCCATTGAGACCAAGGTCTCATTCCCAACGGTGCCCTATTTACACAGCATACATCATAAACAGTATAAAAACAATTAACAATAAAAAAATCACACATTTTACACATTTAAATAAAATGACAACATTTTCCAAAACGTTGGACCTCGGCGAAGGCCAGACCGTTCTGCGTTAGTGAAACAGGATGTGATCTCGCGAGAACGGGATGGTCGTAGCAGGCTCGCGCTGTCCCCAGACGACACCGTCACTGACACTAGCAGGATATGACATCGACATCTACATCCGGTGGAAACGCTCTGCCGCAACAGCTGGAAGACAGTATCAACATGTACTGTAACGTTGCACGTTTGCACAGTTCAAAACAGATGTTCTCACTTCCCTCAGATTCATTAGGCCAGTGATGAACAAAATGGAGGACATTCTTACCCGGGTTCGGTCTAGTTGTCACCGTTGAATACACGGTGTCGTCCTCAGCTGGCTTCCCTGAGGAGGAACACAACACACGTCAAAAACACCTTTGTGATTCCAGGGTTAATAGATCTGGGGGATACACCAAACGGACAGACAGTTACTACAGTAATAACAACGATATACATCAGTAATATGATGTAAATTAACATATTGATGATAGTACCTTATCTACAGTTTAGACTCTGCCCGTCTATTCGCCATGTGCAGTAGGCTATAACCCAGGGCTGCCAAGTTTGACCAAAAGTTTGGAGTGAGATTACCCCCCCACCCCGCTATGTAGATTTAGGTAGCGGTCTTTGGACACAAAGGACGACTGGGAGGCGAAAATAGCGATCCTTTCCGTTATTTCAAAATAAGGGTCCCATGAACATTGAACAGCTAGTATTTATGGATTGGTCATTTCTCCACATGAGAATTGTGAAGTGTGGCGTGTGAGCGTGAGAATAGGCTGAAATGCGTGTGTCTCCTATAGCCTATGGTTCACACGTATACAGTAGGCCTATAGTCTGGTTCACACGTATACAGTAGGCCTATAGTCTATGGTTCACACGTATACAGTAGGCCTATAGTCTATGGTTCACACGTATACAGTAGGCCTATAGCCTATGGTTCACATGTATACAGTAGGCCTATAGTCTATGGTTCACACGTATACAGTAGGCCTTTAGCCTATGGTTCACACGTATACAGTAGGCCTATAGCCTATGGTTCACACGTATACAGTAGGCCTATAGTCTATGGTTCACACGTATACAGCAGACCTACTAGGAGCTTGCCTAGGGTAATGGCGTACGCAGATGAAGACGACATAGGACAGGGTGAAGTACAGGACAGCGCAAAGACATGACAGTGCAAATGCGATACAAAAAACTGTGAATTAAAAATATAGTGCAAATACAAAATACAATAATAACCAATAAAAAGCAAGACACAATGCAGAGGTGGTCATGTGCGTTAGCAAGTCAGAGGACCAGAGATCCATCCCAGAGGGTGGAAGCAATACTGATAACCGACACACAACCCCTGTAACAGATGCATGCTGGGTACAGTAATCTGGCTACTGTATGTTCAAAGCAAAGCCAAAGTGAGGGGTGTGATGGAGAGAATGGAGGGAGGGATTACTTTTCTTCTTCTTGGCTTTTAGGCCCTTGAGGTCAATCTGGGAATAGGTCACATCGTCTCCACCTGCAGCGCCACCTACAGTACGACACATGGCACAACAGGTCAACAGGTACTGTAACGTTGCACGTTTGCACAGTTCCAAACAGATGTTCTCACTTCCCTCAGATTCAGTGGGCCAGTGATGAACAAAATGGAGGACATTCTTACCCGGGGTCGGTCTAGTTGCCACCGTTGAATACACGGTGTCGTCCTCAGCTGGCTTCCCTGAGGAGGAACACAACACACGTCAAAAACACCTTTGTGATTCCAGGGTTAATAGATGTGGGGGATACACCAAACAGACAGACAGTTACTACAGTAATAACAACAATATACATCAGTTATATGAAGTAAATTAACATATTGATGATAGTACCTTATCTACAGTTTAGACTTTCTCTAACCCCTAATCTCTGGACAGCATTTGCACATATATTGAAATAGAAGTCAAATACGCTTTGTGGAAGATGTGTAATCAACATTCAAAGCAAAGCCCAAAGTGAGGGGTGTGATGGAGAGAATGGAGGGAGGGATTACTTTTCTTCTTCTTGGCTTTTAGGCCCTTGAGGTCAATCTGGGCATAGGTCACATCGTCTCCACCTGCAGCGCCACCTACAGTACGACACATGGCACAGCAGTTCCAAACAGATGTTCTCACTTCCCTCGGATTCATTAGGCCAGTGATGAACAAAATGGAGGACATTCTTACCCGGGGTCGGTCCAGTTGCCACCGTTGAATACACGGTGTCGTCCTTCTGCTCTGCTGGCTTCCCTGAGGAGGAACACGTGAAAAACACATACTTTTGTGATTCTAAGATACTACAGTACCCTTCCATTTCAGTACAGCGAGCCTTTGAATTACCCAGTGTCACTCATAATTTATGCAGAACTGTACTGTTGACTTTTCGATGGCATGTCATGTATGTTGTTTTACAGTTATGTACAGATGTTATGATACACTAATGTGATGTGTATTTAACACTATTATATTGAATCACCTGTCTTTCTCCTGGGTTTGCCAAGGTTCTTGAGTGGAATCTGGGAGGAGGTCACATCACTGGGTCCAGCGCCTGTGTCTGAGACAGGAAAAGACAAGAACACAAGATCAAGAACAGAAGAATCAATAATATTATGCAATACTGATTCCTCATGAATAATATGAATAGTTAAATGGCAGTAATGATATTGTCCTTTTGAAGAGATATGGCAGCAACTATAGAGATTAGAACAACTCTTTATTTCATGTCAAATGTCCTCTACAGGCCACTGTACAGTTGTCATTGTCACCAGAGGCATCATCAAGTGTCTGAAAGATGGCGCCACCTCCTGGTCAGTAAGGAGAGAGACAAGTTGAGATGTAGGGAATCGTCCCCAATTCAATTTAATTAGTAAATAATCTATCCAATTGAGATCTGTTTGAAAACTGCTGTATTTTGTATACCTGAGTAGAACTAGTACTTGAAACACTTCAGCGTTTACTTGAATCTGCCTGGGTTTGCTCATTTTGGAACCACTATTTCAATTGTGGCAGACAAAAGCAATCAAGCACAAAAAAGTAAATAAAGTATTTCAAATTGTATTTCCACACTGTTTTGGTTTTGCGTGCATAGTATGGAGAGAGAATGTGATTGGCTGAAAGACTGACCTTGATCTTGCTGCAGAGGGTCCTGATTGGTGCTCTGGGGCTGGGGGGACCTGGGAGGAGAGAGATCTTTTCACACTGAGGTGGCGACCTGATCCATATGGTGATGTTCTATAAACTGTCATTCTTTACACATGTTCCTCTCTTTCACAGCTGTACTGACCATACTGATGTGTAAACAGTCAGCTCAGCTCTGTTCAGCTCAGTAGTGTGAGAGGAACCTGTCATTCTACAGTCATAGTTGAGAGAGATGAGAAGGATACTCACATGGAGCTTCGGCCAGACCGGGAACCTGGAACACAACATGTTTCCGGTTTCATTGTTGTTAAATAGTCGCTATGTAGTCTAATTTGCCTCAAAACCAAATTATTTCAAACGATCTTGAAATCAGTAGAAGGCCGTGTGTGTAATCATCTAGATATTGGACCACTGATGGGAGGCAGACAGCTTCACTAATGATCTCACCTTTGACCTTTCGGTAGCCTAGTAACAGCAGTATGATGATGACCAGTAGAGCCCCAGTCACGACCAGTCCAACCACCAGTGATACTGGGAAAGAGACACGCCCATGACCAGCGCCTGGAGAGACTACAGAAAGCCACACTGTCATTGAAGAGACATACAGAACAGCAAGCTGTTATTGGAGAGATATACAGAACACCACAGCAATGGGAGAGACATACAGAACACCACACTGTTATTGGAGAGACCTACAGAAGATGCATTCAGTAGTGTTTGTTAGTGTAATGCTAGTTCAGAAAACGTTGACTCACCTCTCACTGTCAGCCAGCTCTCTGGGGACTCTCCAGAGTCTGAGTATTTACACTTGTAGAGGCCTTGGTCTGACTGGGATACTGCAGGGATGCTCATCTCTCCTGAGGTCTCGCTCCTGATCAGCTCACCATCTTTGTAGAAGTCCACGTTGGGGTTTGAGGGGGGTGTTCTGTGTTTGCAGCGAAGAGTCAGAGAGTCTCCCTCCGTGAAAGGATGGACAGGGCTCTCCAGAATCACAGGGCCGGCTGGAAAACAGGATCACATGACTATACAGTGACCTATCAGTTGATTTACTGAGGTCATGATAACACACACTGTACTGTTTCAAAGTCATTCTCAATCAAACAAAGTGAGAAATTAACAATGAGTGAATAAGGTAGCGTGAACTCACCATGCACTGTGATGTTGACAGCATTACTGAACTCTCCTGAGAGAGATTCACACCAGAACACACCACTGTTCTGTGATTTTAAAGAGCTGATGGTGCAGGTGGATCCTTTTATTGATCCCTGGCTAGATGGACATCCTGGCTCCTCTCTGTCTGAGAACATCTTCAGTTTCCATCCAAACAAGTTCCCCTTCAACTCACAGATCAGAGAGAGAGACTCAGAGGTCAAGTGCTGAGACCGGTCGGGGCTCACACTGAGAGAAACTGAAGACTGCAGATCTGGTGGGTGGATGGATGGAAAGAGAAAGAGAAAGAGAGAGAGAGAGAGAGAGAGAGAGAGAGGAGAGAGAGAGAAGAGAGAGAGAATCAGAGTTAGCAAATGTTAGATAGCCCTCCATTGTCACCGAGTCAAAGAGAGAGAGAGAGAGAGAGGAAGAGAGAGAGAGAGGTTGTTGGATTTGAACACTGTTGCTTTGGCAATGTGAATAAAGCCAAAGTGAATTGAAAAGATGGACAGAGAGACAAAAGACAGGGATAGAAAAAGAAAGAAAGGCAGGCGTTCAAACTGGGGTTGAAAACCACAAACACACCTCCAGACCAGAGAAACCGTGGTTCGCTGAAATCAGTGTGATAGACTGTGTGTCCTCTCCCACCTCTACACACATATCTTCCTGTGAGAGCAGGACCAGCAGAGGTGAGAGGGTAGGAGGTCCCTGTCGTCCCGTCGCTGTCAGAGAGGAGCTCTAGAGAGTAGGACTTATCAGACAGAGAAGGTAGTCCATCTGTGTAGGGAACCGCTCTGTAGAAGGAGAACCTCCAGCCTGTAGACGAGTCTTTAACCTCACAGCTCAGAGTCACTGAGTCTCCAGGATTCACCCACGGGGGAGAGACACTCAGGACAGGCCGGGGACGAGCTGTAAGACATCACAGGCTCTAAACATTTATAACACATAACATCAATGAGACTGGCAAAACCTGTTGTCTTTTGTTGTTACGTACAACAGGCCTATTTCCTGTGCAGTGGGATCTGTCTCATTATTAAACCATGACAAAATATTCAGAAATATTCAGGAATATTAAATACTACTAAGTTTTGGTCACAATTTGACAAACTAGAAAAAAATGAATAAGAAAAGAAGTGACTTACGTTTAACACTCAGTTTGAGAACAGTGCTCCACTCAGAATCCTGCTTGTTTATTCTGTGTTTACCTCTACACTTGTAGTCACCACTGTGAGACACAAGAGCTTTGCTGATCCTGTATTCCTGACCTCCCCTGCTTGGCTGTGTGGAGCGAGTTGTTGACCATTCATAGTCCCAGTCTGTGTCCACTGTCCCCTGTATGTCACACCTGAGGGTGACGTTCTCTCCTGAGAATGTCTGGTTCCAGTTGGGCTGCTGGGTCACAACGGCATAGGGTCTCGCTGTTCAAGCAAACACAGCATGAGGAAACACACAGTTACATCCTAATGATAACACAAAAAGGTGATCTTTGTAAATACAGAACATTTTCATCAAATGCATATGACTGTAAAAACACTATGAGTTTGTTTGGCTGCTGCTGGCCAGGCTGCCGGGTCAACAGAGCATCTTGTTTCCCTGGACACAACCACAAGCAACACTCTGTTAGAGTGCTAGACTCACCGTCTGTTTAGACTCACCAGTAACATTGATGTGGACGGAGCTGCTGTACTGGGTGTAGTAGACTGGGTCTCCTCTCCCCCCTCTACACCAGAACTGACCCCCTTCTGACTCAGTGGCAGGAGTGAAAGTGAAGGTTGAAGAATAAGACGTGGCCCTGGGTTCAGAGTCTTTGGTGTGTCTGTACCAGTAAAACCTCCACACAGAGGAACCTCCCACAGCGCAGGTCAGAGTCACTTCCTCTCCTGTATAGATGTCTGTCTTGTCTGAACGAAGCGTGGCCATTGGCTGATTCTCTGTGTCATGTGAGAGAGAATAAACTCATTTCTTGAACTTGAAACTGGGTGACATTTTCCTGTTTGTAACTAAATGTTAGTTGATACATCAGGAGGAGGCCCTTGGCAAGAAGACTTGTGGAACACTACAATGATACTGATTTCATTTGGAAACAAAGAATACAGTACTTTATATATACTGTATTTGGTACTATGTAACACTATCAAACACGCAAAACCAATTGAATTGTCACCCACCTTTTACAGAGACAGAGATGGTGCTGCTTGGCTGTGATGTCAGAGGTCGGGACCCTCTCTTCCCTGTACACTGGTACACTCCTCTATCAGAAGATCCAGCTGGACTGATGGTGAGAGAGGTTCCAGCTACACGGTATCTACCAGACTGGAGCACTGGTATCTCTATGTTGTCTTTGAACCACCTGTAGGTCCAGTCTGAGCCAGACTCTACTGAACAGCTCAGAGTGACGGTCTCTCCAGGGTAGACAGGGTTTGGTCTCACAGTCAGGGCAGCTTTAGGCAGATCTGTGGAAAACAGAGATGAATCAAACTATAATGAACAGACATTTACATAGAATTCAGTTTGTCAGTGCCATGGAGATTTAATCAAATTCATGCTTCATGATCAATAACATACCGTAGATACACTAAGTAAAGCATAACAATAGAACTGTAATGTGAGTTATCGTGAACTCCAAAAGGCAGGAGGTTCAGAAGTTCTAGTTGCTGTAATTGTCGCCCACCTTTTACAGAGACAGAGATGGTGTTGCTTGGCTGTGATGTCAGAGGTCGGGACCCTCTCTTCCCTGTACACTGGTACACTCCTCTATCAGAAGATCCAGCTGGACTGATGGTGAGAGAGGCTCCACTTATACGTCGTCTACCAGACCTGAACCAGGACCAACCGCTCACTTCTCTTCCGTTGAAGGTCCATGTGTATCCCCAGTCTTGGAACGATGGCGCTGAACAAGGCAGAGTGACCTTCTCTCCAACGTACACCACCAAGGCTGGATCTACAGTCAGAGTAGCTGCAGGTAGAGCTGTGAAAACAGTGTCCAAAGACATCCAGAAATTCAGAGAAAAAAGGGAATGTTGAGATTTTTTATCATGCCTGCCAAAGACAAAAAGGGTATTCAGGGTTTGGTCTCACAGTCAGGGCAGCTTTAGGCAGAGCTGTGGAAAACAGAGATGAATCAAAATACAAACAACCAGACATTTACATAAAAGTCTAACTCTTATGTCCAGATGTCTTGCATTGTCAGTTTATCAGTGTCCGCCATGGAGACTGAATCCATTTCCTGTTGCATCATCAATAACATACCGTAGATACGGTAAGTAAAACATAACAATAAACTGTCATGTGAAATGTGATGGTGACGTCCTAAAAGGCAGGAGGTTCAGAAGGTCTAGTTGCTGATGTGTTACTGTGCTGTCAGTAGTAACTCACCTGTAGCAGTTATGACATGTTCACCACTGCGGTATTGAACACCGGGTCGACCTCTTAGATATCCACCACAGTAGTACCGGACTGTACCACTAGTCAGGATGAAGGAGATGGTTTTACTGGTCTCTTTGCGAATAGCGTGAAGGTTTTTATACCATCTGTAGCTCCAGTCTTCATGCTGTGATATGTCACACTGCAGAGAGACTGTGTCTCCAGGGTAGAGAGGACCAGCAGGACCAGAGATCTGTCTCACTGTCACTGTGGGCGGAGCTGAGGAGACATGAGAAACATGAATATAACAACAGTTATCATCACTGCTGTTATGAATACGTTTCAGTAAATATCAAGACCTACTGTAGGGTTAGTCTGGCTCACTTCACATATACACAGTGGGATAATCAATCATACCGAATATGAGCACATAGTTTGGACTAACAAAGAGATGTGAGAGAGAATGAGTTACTTACCTGCTACAGTCAGCGTCACTCTATCACTCCAGCCAGAGAGCGCCCGGGTGTTTTTGTGTTTACCTAAACACATGTATTTACCACTGTGGCTCTCCTTAGCAGGACTGAGTTCATGCTCTTTGGTGTCAGTTTTAAAATCAGAACGATCCTTCCTCCATGTGTACGTCCAGTCAGTGGCGTCTCCCTCCCTTATCTCACAGCTGAGAGTAACCGTCTCTCCACTAAATATCTGCTGCGCGTCAGGCTGCAGGGTCAACACAGGCTTCCCTAAACCCAACCACAAACAACAATGTACAATCACCTCACAAAGCTTATTGATGCACAGACAGTCTGCATGAATGTACTGAGAACACACCAGTGAGAGAACACATACATACAAGCTAGTGGAACTGAAACAGACATTTGTTCTGTGATGAACAGATGTAAAGAAATAGATGAGGAACGTCATATTAGGAGAAAATGTCCGCCCCTTTGCAACCCTGGTTAGGAGCAATCAGAGTGAGAGATTAGAGTTATAGATTTGATCTAGTGAGGGAGCATCTAGTCGGTACTGTGCAGTTTATCAACCATTACCTTGAGCGCATCCAGAGTAGAGCAGAGCACTCAGCACTACAACCAAGACAGAGAGAAGCATCTCATTAGGACAAAACCCAACAGACAACACATTGATACAGCTTTCTGTTGTGTGTTATCATTGACCAATGAATGAATACATGAATACATGACAGTTATTCAATCAGTCAATCAGATGATTGACACCAATCTGAAGTACCAGAGATTTTACATTAACAAACACACACCACACTAATCACAGTTACACAGGGTCTGAGGACTACAAACACACACCACACTAATCACAGTTACACAGGGTCTGAGGACTACAAACACACACCACACTAATCACAGTAACACAGGGTCTGAGGACTACAAACACACACCACACTAATCACAGTTACACAGGGTCTGAGGACTACAAACACACACCACACTAATCACAGTTACACAGGGTCTAGACCCAGACCCAGAGTGAAGACATACAGAATGCATGCAAATTCACTCACTGGCTTGTCTGTGTGCTCTCTCTCTCTTTCTCTCTCTCGCGCTCTCGTTCTCTCTCTCTCTCTCTCTCTCTCATACAACACAAAGTGTCTGGATAGAGCACTGCTAATCTGCCCATCATGCTATGCAAGGCAAACTATTATTCATGAAATGCATAACTTCCTTACCCCTCACTTGTACAGTAGGTGTGTTACCCTGGAAGCAGACAGTAAGTTGGGTCTTTGCCTCCCTCTAGTGGTGTGATCAGGGGAGTCGTAACAAGAGGAGAAGTTAGGATGATTCCAAGGGCCTTGCACCAACAGGGCCCCCATAAACTATTATTATTATTATTAGGTGGGCTAGCTTGTAAAAGCTAGCCCAACTTGTGATATTCCAACTATTTCTTTTTTTCTTTCTTATTATTATTCTCCCCGTTTTTTTGGCCCTCAACTACTTCTTTATACCTTTTGCTAGAAACTTCATTCAAATTTAAAATGTTCATGATGTTTAGCTGTTACCCGGATCCATTCAGATTTTTATATTTTTTATAGTCTTTTAGTAATTTAACTTTTAATAGTAATTTTTGTGCCATTGGAACTGCTGGTGGAATGTTCAGTATCATTACTGTGATGGTTCGGTGTGGGACCCAGGCGCAACAGGAATGGAGGAGGCAAGGAACGGTTAAGCCCGGAGGGGCGATTTAATAAGGTAACACAAAGGGGGAGCCACAAAAAGGATGCCACAAAAATATAATAGGGGAGAAAAAATAGGAGCCACCAAACTGCCACTAAATAATAAAAATGTCCTTGGCTCAAGGGAGCCGGAGGGATCCGGAGGTGGAGCAGGGTGAGGGCTCTGCTAGCTGGTACACTCAGCAGAGGGGGTCCGGGACACTGGAGAGACGAGGAGGAGAGGCAGGGTGAGTGATGGTAATCACGAGCAGGGAACGAGAAAGCACTACAAAATACAGGTAAGTACAATCGTAGGCTATACTTTACCACATAAGTTCATGGTAAGATCTGGCGATGAGTGGAGAGTAGACCAGGTTCTTGTAGGGGTTGAAGGTGATTGCAGAACGAGGGACAGGTGTGGTGCTGAATGGGAAACCGGTGAGTAGAGCCGCGCCCGCGTCATCGTCGGAGACGAGCGCGCCGTTCTTGTCGTTGCGCACGGGCCGATGTGCTGGGCATGTCGGGATCCGACTCTTCGTCACCGGAGTGGGAGGAGACTGCCGAGTCCGCGGAGCTGGCCGGAGACGGGGAACGCCCGGTAGTGAGGGGAAACTCCGGAGAGTCAGAACGTTGTATGCCCGGGCCGATGCGACGTGCGGTAGAGCGCGTAGGACGCCCCGAGCGCGCAGCGAGCCCAGAGGGGAGAGAGGGAGGCGGTTGTGGAGGCGAGGGCATGCGAGCCGTAACAATTACATTACATTACATACTACTGTAACACAGCATCTGAGTAATTACACCATAATAACCACAGTTACACATCTGAGTACTGCAAACACACACTACCCTTATCACAGTTACACATCTGAGTACTGCAAACACACAATATCGCAGTTACACATCTGAGTACTGCAAACACACACTACCCTTATCACAGTTACACATCTGAGTACTGCAAACACACACTACCCTTATCACAGTTACACATCTGAGTACTGCAAACACACACTACCCTTATCACAGTTACACATCTGAGTACTGCAAACACACACTACCCTTATCACAGTTACACATCTGAGTACTGCAAACACACACTACCCTTATCACAGTTACACATCTGAGTACTGCAAACACACACTACCCTTATCACAGTTACACATCTGAGTACTGCAAACACACACTACCCTAATCACAGTTACACATCTGAGTACTGCAAACACACACTACCCTTATCACAGTTACACATCTGAGGACTGCAAACACACACTACCCTTATCACAGTCATCAGGGACTGCTGCAGACTACACTTTCAAATTATTTATAGCTTCAGTTCTGAGGTCTTGTATCTATTTACACATGCTCCCTTTCTCTAACTCACTTTCTCTCTTTCCCTCTCTCTCTCTTACACACACACATACACACACATACACACACACACACACACACACCCTACATGTGCACAAACGACACAGAATCCCAGTACTCACAGAGCAGAGCACCAGGCCAGGTGCGCCCCATTCTCTAATGCCGATGAGAATGTGTCTGTCTCTGAACCACAGCTTTTATCTGACCTGCTACTTCCTCTTACGCCCCTGCAGCTAGCTAGAGAGAGAGATAGAGAGAGAGAAAGAAAGAGAGGGGCGAGCAAGAGAGAGGGGCTAAAAGAGAGGGGGAATGAAAGAAAGACATATTCCAAAAAAGTTAATATCCAAAAAAGTTAATATCCCAAAAAGTTCATATGCCCAAAAAGGATTTTAGAGTGGGTGAAGAGAGGGAGGAGAGGGAGGAGGAGGAGGTGAGGGGAGGAGAGGAGGATGGAGGAGGAGGAGGAGGAGGTGGGGTGAAGAGGAGGAGGAGAGGAGAAGGGAGAGGGGTGCAAAGGAAAGACTGTTCAGAATGAGTTCAAGAAAAACTCTATTGAACTCTCTTCTGTGCAAATGGGTGTTTTACAAATAGTACGACTAACAAGACTCGATCTGATAAGATCTTGATCTGCATAGTCGTCATAAACCCAGACCACTGAGTTCTGTGGAAAGACGTGGGTGATAATTTCACACAGGAAACTGAGACTTGCCTGTGTGTCCGTCAGCTCTTAACATTCTTCACCCTGGCTGGCAGAAGCAACATTTGAGCATCGATCAAAATAGATTAAAAAAAAAAAAAGGTTCCCTTTTCTCCTTCAGCTTGATAAAAAAAGATGCTTCAACTTGTACAGTATGGTGAATTTACCCCATCAATATACAATTAAAAGTATATGACCTCATTAGTGATTAACTATGTATTAGAGGCCTATTGTTGTCAGCCCAACGTGATAATTCGTGGAGTAGTGCTACTCTCACACCCAACCCCCAACCTGGAGTCACTCAACATGGAGGCCCCTGGGTTAGTCTGCCTCCTACCCTCCAACTACTGTTTCACCTCCCGGAGGTATCTGGTCTGCCTCCTACCCTCCAACTACTGTTTCACCTCCCGGGGGTATCTGGTCTGCCTCCTACCCTCCAACTACTGTTTCACCTCCCGGGGGTATCTGGTCTGCCTCCTACCCTCCAGCTACTGTTTCACCTCCCGGGGGTATCTGGTCTGCCTCCTACCCTCCAACTACTGTTTCACCTCCCGGGGGTATCTGGTCTGCCTCCTACCCTCCAACTACTGTTTCACCTCCCGGGGGTATCTGGTCTGCCTCCTACCCTCCAACTACTGTTTCATCTCCCGGGGGTATCTGGTCTGCCTCCTACCCTCCAACTACTGTTTCACCTCCCGGGGGTATCTGGTCTGCCTCCTACCCTCCAACTACTGTTTCACCTCCCGGGGGTATCTGGTCTGCCTCCAACCCTCCAACTACTGTTTCACCTCCGGAGGGTATCTGCACCCTCTATGCTCACGATGACGTCTTAACAGACCAATAGCAGGCCTCTCTGAGTACTGTTGTCTCTCTGCCCACAAAGGAAACCGCCATGTTCAGCTCTACCCTCTCTCTCCCTCCCTCCCTCCCTCTCTCTCTCTCTCTCTCTCCCCCCCCTCCCCCTCTCTCTCTCTCTCTTCTCAGAAACCCCAACCACTCACACAACTATTGTCTGTTCATCAAGGTGTTCTTGTGACTTGTTGCCCAAGTCTAGACTAGAGATTGCCGTACGTCATCCTCTCAGCTGAGATGCTGATTGGCTGTAACCTGCTATCCGTCAGGAACTGCCCGCCTCCAGGGCCCTGACAACTCAACTGTAAAAACACTCAAGAACAAAGACGTCCGTTGACATATAACTCCATGACTAGGGACTACAAGTGCAGAACCAGTGCGTTCATACAGCGGGTCTATGGAACCATCCGTAAACACCTGCACACACTCAGCATATTTACTGTCAGTATACCTATAAAACTCAGACACCAAATCTGCATTGGCTTGCCTTGCTTTAACATGTAACAACGTGAAGTCCACCTCCATTGGTTCCAGAACCCACACAGGGGTCGCTGGCCACACCACCGTCGGGCTGAACTCCAGCCCATACACCCCCGGGTCCCTCGCTGCTGCATCCCGTCCAGCCGAAACTAGCCTTACCAGTGCCCCCCCCCCTTTCCCAGAAGGCCTGTAACACCGAATTGGTGGGTGCTTGTCTCCATGCCCCCTCAGATTCACCCAGTAGTTGACTTTGAGCTGCTTCCTCCGTAACTCCAGCGGCATCTCGCCTGCCTTGACTTGTATGTAGGATAACACAGGAGACGTCCTTGGCCCTTGCTGCCCCTTACACAATCTGAGAGCCCGGACCTGGATCACATCCAACCGCCCTAACACCGTTCTGAGAGCCCGGGCCTGGATCACATCCAACCTCCCTAACACCGTTCTGAGAGCCTGGGCCTGGATCACATCCAACCGCCCTAACACCGTTCTGAGAGCCCGGGCCTGGATCACATCCAACCGCCCTAACACCGTTCTGAGAGCCCGGGCCTGGATCACAACCAACCTCCCTAACACCGTTCTGAGAGCCCGGGCCTGGATCACATCCAACCGCCCTAACACCGTTCTGAGAGCCCGGGCCTGGATCACGTCCAACCTCCCTAACACCGTTCTGAGAGCCCGGGCCTGGATCACGTCCAACCTCCCTAACACCGTTCTGAGAGCCCGGGCCTGGATCACGTCCAACCTCCCTAACACCGTTCTGAGAGCCCGGCCTGGATCACATCCAACCTCCCTAACACCGTTCTCGCCGCAGAGCCATATACCACACTCCCATAATCCATCCGTGACCTAATCAGAGCAACATAAATATATTTCAAGGAGGCCACATCAGCTCCCCAATACAAACCTACAAGGCACCTCATCACATTCAAAACTTTCTTGCACCTATCTACCAAAAGAGTAACGTGGCTCTCGTGAGCTTAACAACCGCATCTCCCCCAATCCTCTTTCGTTTAAAGAACATGACTTTGGACTTTTCAACAGAAAATTTAAAACCCCATGCTTCCCCCCACATCTCAACTTGATGTAGGCTACACGCAATTTATGCACTAGGCTACATGGTTCATCTTCCTACCTCGTTTCCACAGATCCCCATCGTCCATCTGCCCACATCCATCGCCACACCCCCAAAGATATCATTTATCATAATAGTGAACAAAATTGGACTAATCACACTCCCCTGCGGTGTCCCATTTCCTACCACAAACTAATTGGACATGTCCGAGCCTACCTTCACCTGAATGGTTCTCCCATCTAAAAAGTCCATCACCCAATTAAAGACCCTCCCCCAAATCACTGCAGTCAAGTGAGCCGCACTTTTTTCTTCCACGGTCAAGTGAGCCGCACTTTTTTTTTTTTTTAATTCAAAACAAGAACGGGGTGCGTGCCTATTAGTAGTATTACGGTAAAACGTTGAAACGGTTTCTGCACTAGATATTTATATCGTCGCTGCTTCTTTTTCTTACACTGATATTGCTAATCGCACATTGGGACATAAATTTATATAATTAAGATATAATGTAGAATAAATAAATGTATGTATTTCGAAATTAGGTAGGCTAGACGCAGAACCCCCATCCCCATGGCATGCGACTTCATCAGCAACCCCTCCCTCCTCAGCATGTCACACGCTTTTTCGACATCAAAGAAAATTGCAGCTACAGTTCCTCTATTAACTTGCGCTTTCCTCACATCATCCTCTAAACACACAACTGAATCTAATGATGCCTACCCCTCCCCTCCCTAAACCCACTCTGACACCCTGCAAAGATCTCCTGTCTCTCTAACCAATACATCAGTCGTTCATTCACCATCCGTCCCATCAGTTTACATACGTGCGAAGTTAAAGCAATTGGCCTATAGTTCGTGGGTATGCTAGCATCTTTCCCAGGCTTTCCAATAGGACCAATAACCGCCTCTTTCCAACTAACAGGAACACTACCTCCCCCCCACACCTTATTATACAGCAACAACAATTAGTTCAGACCACCGGTACTTAAGTGCTTTATCATCACATAACATATGTCATCATGTCTTGATGTCTGAGAGTGCCGGGCACAGTGCATTTCATTGTATTTTATAAATACACATGACAATAAAAGCCTTGAACTCGAACATCCTTCCCCGGGGCAGTCATACCAGCTTTAGCCAGCGCCCCTTGCAACTCCCCCAATGTGAATGGAGCACTCAGCACCTCTCCAGTACCCCTGCGCGTCCCTCTCATGGATGTATTAAAGGTACCCAATGTAGTTTTTGACCACTAGTATGCGCTCTAGAGCAAATTTGAGAAGGTGGTCCCCGAAAATCGCGTACTACGTCATTGAGTCAATACATGGGAGCACATAATAGTGACGTTTCACACATCTTTGTTTTCAAAACATTAGCTAAATATCATTTTGCAAAGAAATTAAAAGGTAGGAACGACATTCAAGTGATTCAACATGTTTATTAGACTACATGGAACCATATAAAAGAGGAATTTCAAAAATAAACAAAGAACGGATTGTTTTGATTCACGTTTCGTTGGGTACCTTTAATAGAACCTCTGATCCGTCATCTTATTAAACCCGCCCCCTATGAGATACAGAGGAGGCGGTGCACCGGTGCACGGGCTTGCTTATTCCCTCAAAAAGCATTTAGAACGCAAACGCCGGTTTTTAGCATCTTTGCATGGAGAAGGTCGACTCGTAAGTATGCACTTGTTACCTAGGTAGCTGCATTCAAATATTGCAGTGGGCGCTTTTTACTGTACGATGGTGAGAAACGCCACGACCATTTTTGGCAGTCTACGGTAACGTTACGTCGCTGTTGTGAGGGGCTATACTGTTACAGAAGGTTTGCAAATCGTATCTAGATAGATATGAGATTGGCTTGGTGATTTATATCTCATGCATTTGTTTATTAAATAGCAGATATTGTTCTAAGAAGCAGATTTGTGACCAACAATAGGTTGGGTAATTTATTCAGTGAAATAAGCGTGAACGGTTGTGGTAACGTTACTCAATGCGTTCAGCGCGGCCAGCTGCAGCAAAGCTCTACTTCGTTCAAACTAGTTTCCACCTTCCTGCTTATGTGGGTGTGCAGAGGATAATCTGTAGTGAATTCATAACTTTCTTTGAAGCTCTTACAGTCGTTTTATTATATTGACACTGACTTTAGGCTCAGGTTTCTAATACCGCTCAAGCTAGATCAAGAGCGCAATAGCTTTGTGCCATCTGGCTTTTAAATGACTCATCTGATTGATCCTTGTGTTCTATATTTATAATATACTGTAGTACATCGTTATGCCGTTGTATTTCAGGACTGTGTGTGTACATGTTTTCATCATTATAAGTTATGTATGTTTTAACTCAAATGCCACACATTAAGTTTGCTCTGGGAAAAATAAAGTAGTTCTATTATTCTATACAGACACCATTTCTCTTCACCAGAACCCGAAGCCAGTAACACGAATAGTGTTTGCCAACTCTCCACAGTTGTCCCAAACAGAGAACCATGGTTCAAGCCAAGACCTGGATCCTGAAGCGGCACTTTGAGGGCTTCCCCAAAGACCACGACTTTGAGCTGAAGCTAGAGCAGCTTCCCGAGCCTAAAGATGGAGGTAGATGGCAGAGATGACAGCATATCATATCTGAATTGGCTTTGTGCACCAGCTCCATTACTTCCTGAAAGTGACTTGGCATCTTTATTTCCTGTCCTATATGATTGGATTAAGTGATTAATCAGGTGTGCGCTGGGTCTGCCGCACACCTGATTAATCACTTAATCCAATCATATAGGACAGGAAATAAAGATGCCAAGTGACTTTCAGGAAGTAGTGGAGCTGGTGCACAGGGCCTATTGTCTGAGCTGGTGAAATCATGTTAAAATATGCTTTTTTATCTGTCTGTCTCAGAGGTCCTCCTGGAGGCATTGTTCCTCAGTGTGGATCCGTACATGAGGTAAGGGGGGGGGGGGAGATGTGGGGAAGGAGAGCAGATCTGGGCCGAAATACTATTTGAAATACTTTAAATTACTTTAGCGTTTGCTTGGGTCTGCCTCTGCCTGGACAGTTGAATTGAATTTTGAATTTATTCCTTGAGTGCAAAATCACACCGAGGTGCCTCGATGCACTTTACAACAAAATTAAAAACAACACATGAAATGAACAAGACAAGAACACGGACAGACAGACAAATGTGAAAGCACATGGACAGAAAACGACAAGTAATATACCGTACAAGCGTCAGAGTTATCAGTCAACCCCCCCCTCCATGAAACTGGTCTGTTCTGTTCTGGTCCGTCTCTCAATCCCACCCCCCTGCTGTTGCTGACCCCCCTCAGATTAGTAATTCAAATAATATTTGGGACCAGGATTGGGAATAATCCCCTTGGTAACATGTCTATTGAACCGTGTTCAAATCCAGCAGTATGGGAGGAACGTCTTCACACAGGAGTATTGTTTGCTGGAGCGTAGTTTGAGCTTTTGAAGTCTTTTCTCATCCTCAAGAGTTCATTTAGTGAAACCGTCTTTGGGTTCCAAAACATCTGGTTCTCTCTCTGTCTCCATCACTCCTGCTTTTCTCCAGGCCGTTCAGCAGGGTCCGCATGGAGGCAGGGGACGTGATGATCGGAACCCAAGTGGCCAAGTAAGGAAAACAAACACACACACACACACACACACACAGTGCCTTTAATCATAACCATCGTGTGACACGCATGGCTAATGTTTACTGGAAGAAGAATGGCTCGTGCACCTTGTGTCAATTAGATTGTTCCCTTATGACTCGGGATGGAAGAAAACAGTTTGGACATTCTTGGCTGGACGTTCAAAAGAAACGTTTTCTGTACAAACTGATCCCGTATGTTTCCTTGATACTCCTCGTTAGTAAGCCTGGATAACCCCCCCCCCCCCCCCTCTCAGAACAAGATTCACTCCCCCCTCTGAAATGGTTACTTCAGTTCAGCCGCAAGGCCACTTGTCACTGAAAGTGTATCTTTTCGTCTCTCTCCCCTTAAAATACGAGTCACCCTGGACACATCTTCCTGCCTACCCAGAATTCATTGCGCTTACTATGCTTCACGCGCTCTAGTGCTTTGTCATCAACACTTATATTAGCACACATATATTCACCTCACAAGGTAACGTCTTGTTGTTTGTTTGTTTGTTTGTTTGTTTGTTTGTTTGTTTCCCCAGGGTGATCCAGAGCAACAACCCCGCCTTCCCAGTGGGCTTTCATGTGATTGGCCGGTGTGGCTGGAGGAGCCACTCGGTATCGGATGGGAGCGGCCTCACCCCCCTGCTGTCTGACTGGCCTCAGGACGTCCCCCTGTCCCTCGCCCTGGGGGGCATCGGCATGCCCGGGTGAATGAATGAATGAATGAAACTTTTATTTAATACGGACATCACAATTCCATTGGAACAGTTACGGTGGACAGACCAGATGCATTGCTTAAGTGTTTGTAGCACAAGTGCTAATTTTCAACACCAGTCCATAGGAGGCTTTTGGCCTGAGAGGGGACTAGATCTATTTCAACCATTTTAATAATAATCTAGGCCTACTACTCTTGTGTGTGTCCCCAATAAAGACCCGTTTGTCTGTGATGGGACATGCTGGATGGCTGTAGCTCAGGCTAGGTCTGAGGCTGGGTTTACAGAAGGTGACAGACAGTCAATAATACAGTCTCACTGTCAGATGCATAGGGCTCCATTTCTAATATTCATAAGGGGTAATAGAACCTGAGGTAGGTAAGTGAGGACGTTTCCCTCCCTCAACAAACCGCTACACTGCCAGAGAGAGCAGATACGCTGCCAGAGAGAGCAGCTGTGTGGTCTCCTCATTTGGCCGAATAAACATCAGAGGCCCCCAGATGTCATAGCAAAGCCTCCAGCCCTCAAGCTGCCCAGGTGGCTACAGCGGCTTTTATAGAGAAAAATAACCTGTCCTCCTCCACGCCTCCCCCCCCCCCCCCCCCCCCACACACACCCCAGGTTGACGGCGCTGTACGGGCTGGAGGAGGTGCTGGGGGTTCGGGCGGGGGAGACCCTGCTGGTGAACGCGGCGGCCGGCGCCGTGGGCTCGGCGGTGGGGCAGATCGCCAAGATCAAGGGCTGCAAGGTGGTGGGCGCGGCCGGCTCGGACGCCAAGGTGGCCTTCCTCAGGGAGCTGGGCTTCGACCACGCCTTCAACTACAAGACGGCGCCGTCGCTGGAGGAGGAGCTGAGGGCCGCCGCGCCGCACGGATACGACGGCTACTTCGAAAATGTAGGCTGCTAATAATAATAATAACTTTCATTTATATAGCGCCTTTCATAAAACCCAAGGTCGCTTTACATAGGGGCAATAACAGACAGGGGAAATAACAGACAGGGGCAATAACAGACAGGGGCAATAACAGACAGGGGCAATAACAGACAGGGGCAATAACAGACAAGAGACAAACATGGTAGACGGAGACATGCAACACACACACACAAGGCTGGCTGACTTAGGCTAGCGAAGTGTTCTGCAGAGTGAATTATTCATATGAATTAATTAAGTACGTTTGATTTATGTCATTGAATGGTACCGCGGGGACTGAAGGGTTGTGAACGCCACTGGCTTGATTGTGCGGACTCCCGGACCAGTTGGTCTTAGTAGTGAGTAGGGATGTTACGGTATGAAAATTTCATACCACGATTATAGTGACACAAATACCCGCGGTTATCGGTATCTGGAATCCAACAACTGGAGTTCAACAACTTTTTTTTTTTTTTGTAAACACATAAGACAGGGAAAGCCAGGCCTCTCAATGGTTGAAAGGGCATCATGTCCTTTGCTATGTAACATGGAAGTGCAGTGATGTATTTGGTATTTGTGGATGTGGGTGCGTAAGCATCATTTCCTCTGAAGTTGAAACTGGGAATGATGTCGGGCTGTATGTCTATAGTAGCCTATTTACCCTGGTTATTCAAAGCACGGTAATCGAACACGGTTTTAATGATCATTTATTTTGAAACGGTAATACTAATCGTCGGGAATTTTCCCCGTTGTTTACCGTGAAACCGGTTTCATCCCTAGTAGTTAGCGGTCGTGGTCTTGTGTGTTTGTGTCTGTAGGTGGCAGGGCCTTTCTCCAGCGTAGCCTTGCCCCAGATGAGGCCGTTCGGGAGGATAGCCGTGTGTGGGGCCATCTCCACGTACAACGACACCACGCCACAGACTGGTATGTCCTCATCCTTTGGATGCCAAGTTGAATAGGCCGAACTGTGACTAAACGTTTCCAACTTGGCTCACTAGATGGCGCCATTAGCCCACAGTCGACTCCATCTCCGTTGTGGGTAGATGTGGTACAGCTACGGCCTGTGTAGAAGGCTAGTTCCCATAAGTACAGAGACCGGTCAAACCCCTAACCCCAACCGTAAAACTAACCTTAACCCAACCCTTTACCTAAGCCTAAACTTAACCCTAAACCTAACCTTAACCCAACCCTAAGCCTAAGCCTAACCTTAACCCTAAATGACCTCTGCGGGTATGGGAACTAGACCTTACTGTTCTTTAAAAAAAAAAAAATAATAATAATAATAATTTTTTTGCCCTTACCTTATACACCGGCTGTACACCTTCTAACCACGACCCCCCCCCCCCTCTCTCTCTCTGACAGGGCCGTACCCCCAGCTGACCATGGTCGTCAATCAGTTGAAGATGGAGGGGTTCATGGTTGGCAGGTGGGAGCACAAGAACCCAGAGGCCCTCCGGAGGCTGCTGTCATGGGTGAAAGAGGCAAGTGGTCCACGCAACGGAAACCGCAACTGTGTGTGAAAACAATAGGATTTTAACCACGGGCTCATTTTGAATCTATCAAAATAACGCCATTTGAAAATGTGCTTGATGCGTTGCCGGAAGTATCCATCGTAAGCCGGTATGTCTTAAAAAACGACATATTTTCCCTTCTCCCTCAGGGGAAACTGGTTTGTCGCGAGCACGTGACCGAGGGCTTTGAGAACATGCCCGCCGCCTTCATGGGGATGCTACGGGGAGAGAACATCGGGAAGGCCATCGTGAAAATGTGAGGTGGAACGAGGTGGAACCCTCCAAACGCTCCGGAGCCCTTGTCCCACAAGCGTTCATTGGACACATTCTTTTTTTTTTTCGATTAAACTTTTTTATTGCATTTTCAGTATTCAAACATACTTCACAGATTTACAAACAATAAACAATTTCTTCAAAGACTGAAAATAAGAGGAAAAAGAGAAGGAAAACAGAAAAGAAAGAACAAGCACATTCCTCTTGGCAGTGTGTAATACAGATCATACATCATCACACCTCACGTACATCAATTAAGCAATTACATGCTGCACAGAGAACAGGTATGGGACTTGGGTCACATGGACATCAGTTCACAACATCTATCACTTTCACATATGGATCCCAGATATTTCTGAAAACACGCAGACTATCATTAACTCTGTGGATAAGCTTGTGGATAAGCTGCTCAAAAGAGGCTATCTTTGCCATCTCATCCCTCCACTCCTTGAAGCCAACTTTCTCTTTCCACTTCCAATGTCTCAATACTGTCCAGCTTCCTGTTATGAGGGCTAGCTTCACCCAAGAACACACGCGTGAAGACAGTTTAGCTTCCATTGGTAAGATACCCAATATGCATAATACTGGACCCTTAATAAACTGTGTTCGGTATGTCATTAATACACTTGACAATAGCTGACCAGAAGTCGTGAACCATTTCACATTCATATAACATGTGGACCAACGTGCCCCTTTCTGTTGCATCTCCAGCAGCTCTCATCCTCCCTAAGCCCCAGCCTTGACATTTCCGATGTAGTAATTCCTATTTATGATCTTAAATGAAATTAGGCGTGTCGGCATGTCTCTGGCTATGGAGTACCATGATCGTCCTCCAGGCTTCCTTGGGAATATCCGTTCCCAGATCTTTTTCCCAGGTGAGCTTGACACCCTCATAGTTTGGGGATTGACGTTTTCTAAGCTCATTATAAAACCCTCTAAGCTCCCGACTCGATCGCCATAATTCCTGTAAGCAAGTAACAGGGGCAATACTTTTCTTTCTATCTGCCGTTGTTACACAACTCCTTATTTGGAGAAATCTCCAAAGATCTTTCCTGGGTATATTATATTTAGACACCAGCTGTTCAAAGGAGAGTAAATACTTAACATCGAACAGGTCTTCCATCAACATTACTCCTGCTCTCACCCAATTTTCCCACATGATAGATTTTTTATTAATCCTCAATGATTTATTACACCATATTGACGATCCTTTGGTATAGCAGGGGTTAATGTTACAGACCTGATGAGCTCTTTTCCAGCTGTCTGAAAGGTACATCCCCCACTGTCTGAGTAAGGAAAGCTTGCATTGAGAATGGCTCCACCAACTGTTTCTCCATTGATAGATTGGATTTAGATAGCTGACTGAGTGAGAAGGCATAATGGTACCAATCTATTCTGGGGCATCCCAGACCACCCTCCTTAACTGACGCATACAATTTCTTTTTATTGAAAGAGGGCTTCTTGCCCGCCCATGGGAAGCTACTCACAGCTCTGTTAAATCTAGCAAGTAGAGGGGGAGGAAAGTCCAGAGGTAACATATATGTAAAAATGAAAATTATGGAACTCACCACTATTCCAAGTATCCTGCAATGTAGACAGATTCTGATAAAATAATTCGAAAGTATTGTTGATTTCTAGATTATCTACTACAATCTCCCCTCCTTCATCCTGTATCGCCGGGATTAATGTTTGGGCCTGCTGTTGTTTCAACCTTTGAGCCAATAATCTTCCTGCCCTTTCACCCTGCTGATAATATTTTTGTCTGCATCTAAATAAGGAAAACTGCTTTTCTCTGCATGATAGTATTTAACTCAAACTTTGCCCTGCTTAGATTAGCAAATACAGCAAACATGGAGGTGAATGAGCCATAGTTAGCCGTCAGCTGCATTCACTCCCATGTATTTCCAAAGGCGAAAACAACGGCAGTGAAAAACAATCAGAGTCTGGTAATGATGAGTTTGTAACCCTGATAGTGTATTCAGCCTGTTATTTTGACTATTTCGGTTCTTGAAGTGGTGTTTTTACAGTGAATTTTTAACATTGAAGGCAACGGGCACTTCCGCATCCACACCCCTCATTACGTCAGACTGACCAATATGGCAGCTGAGGTGAATAAGGCGAATAGGGCTTCACTTTAGATTTCGAATCCTGGGGGCCTGGGCGAGATAATGCACATGGTTTCAAAACATTCGGGCGCGGTTCATTCTTTGAATCCAAAATACAGAGGCAGCGGTAAACATGGAGATCCAAGTTTATTCTCAGAGCACTTCTGTTACTGATAGCTGAAAGAATATTATGCCAATTTTACCAAATAAAGCCAAAAGAAAACTACCTATCCCACCTTTAAAGAACAGTGTAAACATTGTAATGCTAGCTAGATGCAATAATTAGCACTGCTTTCAAATAGCCCTCATGCATTGCCTTTGACTAGTCTACACTAGCGTAATGAATTGAAAGTGTAATGATTTTTGACTGTACCGAGCTAGAAATAGTTACTTTGATATCCATACATACTTTCTACCGTTGTTAAATCAAATGGCCCCGCAGTGGTGGAATGAACTGCCCACTGATGTCAGGACAGCAGAGTCAACTCTGGTGGAGTGGGCAGATTTGAATGTTTGGACCCAGGCTAATCTATTGTCTAATGGAAGACAAACCTTTGGACTGTTCAACCCACTCAATCAATCAATCAATCAATCAAAGCTTTATTTGTATAGCGCATTTCATACCCAAAGGCAACACAATGCTCTTTGACCACTATCACCATGATTGTTAAACTTCAAGATTTGGTACGTTTTCATGCATTTCTATAGGCTACTATCATGTCATTCATCAGTTAAATCTGTGGCTAGCCTGCTTGCATAGACAGCTGTGGTGTGTTGAATTTCACTTTCACATGGAAAACAATACGTAGGCTAACGATACAATCTTGACACAAGCGCAATTTTAGAATGGTGTTTTTCAGCACTGGACCATCTTACATTTCCAGCTAACCACCTATCTGGAAATGTAAGAGGGAAGTAGGCCTAAGAACCATGAACCATTTATAACCCTCCCCTACTCTCTCTTCAGGACATGTTCCATTTATAACCCCCTGTACTCTCTCTGTGGGACACGTTCCATTTAGGACCCCCTACTCTCTCTGCAGGACCCGTTCCATTTATAACTAGGGATGGGTATCAGGAATTGGTATTTTTTGGTACCGGTACGTCATTGGGTCAGTACCGAAATATCGATAAGCTCATGGACAAACGGTGCTGCTATCGTTATTTAACGCGCTCGTTTCATAAATCAGCCAACGCTGCTGGCATTCGTCCCCCAATGATGATCAAGCTGTGGGTGTCAAGTGATTGCGTTATTTTGTTATTGTTTGTCTCTGGAGGATTTAAGACACGGGGGGACACAAGCCTTATTGAAGAGGCTGAGGGTGTTGCCCAGGAAGGGGAAGGAGTTGATGGTGGACTGGGGTGTCATTCAGTGTGATGGGGGAGGGCGGGGGGGCAGGTTTCTTCCTGATGTCCACAATCATCTCCACCGTCTTGAGAGTGTTGAGCTCCAGGTTGTTTTGGTGCACCAGGACAGCAGCTGGTCGGCATAAGTGCCTCACAGTGCGATTCACCGGAGGTCTAAGTCTAATGTCAGCCCAATTTGAGAGGCGGACAGGGATTCTAACCGTGTCTAGTGGGTATGTGTGGAATCTGATTTGTTTTTGTGGAGAATTGTGGAGTTCGGTTCTGTCTCCTCAGCGCCATCTAGCGGCGCTGCCGGGAGACACGTTGATATCATCAGAGGACAGCGTCACGCCATTGGACGGTTTTCTGAGCGTCTTAATTCCCAGCCTCATCCAATCCGGTGCTCGTAGTAAACCGACAATTTGTCAAGTCACTGTGACACAAGGAATGAACAAACGGCGGGCCACAGTAGCAAAAATGTAACAAATTAGGAGTCCTGTTAAGTTGTTATTAACTGGCCTAATTTAACATAAACTGCCGTATACGTATCTACTACCCCCCGCATATCATTACGTTTCATAACAAGTAGGCTATCAAACGATCGATTGGATCTTTGATTGGATTTTGTCTGGGGAGCGATAGGGTAAGCCTACTACAAACATCCCCCAGCCCCCACCTTGGTCCGGTCCAGAATGCAACCAACTCTTGAGAAAGCCAGTGGGTTGAATGGGAGAAATGTGTCATGCTCACTAGCCAATCCTACGCATTCATGAGTTTGCATCAGGTTTGCAGATCCTCCGCTTCCCGCTAGAGATCCAGCAGATTCCGTCACGAGGGGGAGGGCTTTCCAGGTCTTATAAACCTGGGGACACTGATCTCTCTGAATCAGCACACCGCAGCTATACGTGTGTAACAGCAACTAACATCCCAAGCCGCTGCCAACATGATTATCGAAATTGAAGATCTGGTAAGACAGTTTTGTTTGTAACGATAGGCTATTCTATGCATTTGAAGCTGTGTGCTACAGTTCATTCATCCGTTTTATTTGTGTGAGTTGCGCGGACGACGAGCGCGCGCTGACGCAATGCATGTTGAATTTAATTTACTCATTGAAAAGTTTTCTTCATTGGACGTGTAACTTATTTTTGTCAAGGGGAAGCTGCGGTTGTAGATGGCGAGCAAAAGCAATTTAAAGACCAAACTGAATCAAGATGGTTTAAGGAAGTGGGCCAGGCTTGGCAGCAAGGAAAGGTTATAATGAGGTTGAATTGTATTTACATTGGCGGATCGTGGAGTTCTTTCATGCCGTATCTACCTCCGATATTTTCTGGTTGTAGGAAAATGTTGGGGTTTGGGTTTGACCCATTCACTCATACAGTAGGCCTAAGTATAGTAGGCCTACTCATGCCGTAATCAGCATGATTCGTTTTTAATGTCAAAGCATTATCAAACACAATAGCCTACGTGAGGTGTCGGTTGCATACAGTACGAGGCTGAGTTTCCCAGAGGCATCGCTACGTTCATCGTAAGCTACGATCACCTCTGCGAACCCCGCCCGAGTCAGTTCGGACTAGATCGTGTCGTTCGCCCGAGTCAGTTCGGACTAGATCGTGTCGTTCGCGAACCATGTTTTTGAGTGACACGATTAGCTCATGAACCGGCCACCATCTACGAGTCTTTCTTATCGTTCATTTGCTGTGTCTGAACGAGATTCAAAGATTCGAGTCAGTAAAACGATTCAACCTTCCCACCACACTCCTGGATGCATTTTTGCACAGTTTAGTTTATTTGACAATCTAAAAAATAAGACGACATATGATTACTCAATAGCTTGAGCATTCTTAATGGCATTCTACTAATTTAGCGAACCGACTGTTTTAAGCTGTGTAGTTATCTGGGTTGTTTTAGAAGTTGATTTTTGGCCTGTTTTGGTAGTGGTCAAGTAGGCACAATGAATTCTGTTTGTTGTCCGACTCAGAACCGCCAGTAGGTCTACTATAAACATAGACTACCCTGCACACGGATCAACCTCCATGTCAGAATGATTAATGATTAATGACCCATTGTCTGCTTCTCTCTCTCTCTCTCTCTCTCTCTCTCTCTCTCTCTCTCTCTCTCTCTCTCTCTCTCTCTCTGTGTGTGCGTAGGAGGTTAGTAACTCCTTGTCTCCTCTCCTCTGTAGGCCACCTTCAACAGCACCCTCAAGGATGCAGGAGACAAGCTGGTGGTAGTGGATTTCACTGCCACGTGGTGTGGGCCTTGCAAGAGTATCGCCCCAAAGTACAAGGTGAGGCCATGAGCTCTCTCTCTCTCTCTCTCTCTCTCTCTCTCTCTCTCTCTCTCCCCATCTCTCTCTTCCTCTCCCCCCCCCTGTCTCTCCCCCTCTCTCTCCCTCAATCTCAATTTCAATTCAATGGGCTTTATTGGCATGAAAGAACACATGTTCATATTGCCAAAGCAACAGTGGAATTACAGAAATATACAAACAATTGAAGTTAAAATAAAAAGGAAAGTAATGCGCTAGAAGGTGAATAGGAGGGTGTGTTGTCTCCAGCGGTGAAGGGTCTGGGTTGCTGCGTGTTCAGCTATACTAGATCACCATACATTCATCCAGACAGCTGTGACTGTATGTTTACCCTGGTTCAATATTGTGATCAGCAGACCTCAGTTGGGAAAATGCGCCAGTAGCTCTGTAGTGCTGTAGGTCAATGTAAACAATCAATGTAAACAAACACATTATACATCATACATTATAAGATCATAAAAAATATAACTACATGTGTATGATTTAATTTGTATTTATATTCCAGTGCTGTATAGCGTTTGAATGACCACTGTATATTTTAATTCATATAGTTTAATAATATTTTTGTATTAATATCTAATATATAATCATATATATATATATATATATAATAATATATTGTAATATTTAAACATTTTCTCTTATATTTTTATAACTTGCAATAACTTGAACTTGTATGTAAACTGTACCCTACTTTTGTTTGGACCAGGAAGCCAAAGGCACAGCTTCAGTTACCATATAGGCCTTAGTTACTACCAGTAGGCCTGTATCATATAGGCCTTAGTTACTACCAGTAGGCCTGTATCATATAGGCCTTAGTTACTACCAGTAGGCCTGTATCATATAGGCCTTAGTTACTACCAGTAGAGCTGTATCATATAGGCCTTAGTTACTACTAGTAGAGCTGTATCATATAGGCCTTAGTTACTACTAGTAGAGCTGTATCATATAGGCCTTAGTTACTACCAGTAGGCCTGTATCGTAGGCCTGCTTCAGACGTAGGAAAATCCGCATGTATGCTGTTGTTGTCACGTCTATATTAAGGACGTCTATCTGTCTGATACTGGCCAGGTCTGCTCACTTCCGCTGGATATTGATGTTGCCCTGGCGACCATTGTTGCCTCTTTCGGAACCAGGATGCAAATGTATGATCGCTATGGAGATGACGGTTCCACTCTGGAACTTGATGGGCGTTAATATTCATTCAGCGCGATTAAACGTTTACATTTGCTGCTAGAAAAATTGAAGTCTAATGATCAACAACAATCAGATTCTCTTCCTTTTATTTTCAAATTCATATGCGCTCTTTTGCCTCTGGTACAAGGTCAGTAGATGGGATCTGTCAAGGTGTTCTGACTCTACTCTCTCTACCTCTACGCAGACACTGTCAGAAGACCCAGAGAACCAGAACGTGATTTTCCTGAAGGTGGACGTGGATGAGGCCGAGGTGAGTGTGTGTGAGTGTGTGTGTGTGTGAGTGTGTGTGTGTGTACTGTTTGTAAGGCAATTTGTTATTATCAAGTGTGTACGTTGCTAGGTCGTTTAACCTACCAGTCAAGCGTCACGTTTTCATATTATGCGGTTTGCTGAGGTCAAACTCTGGCGCTGTTGGATCTGGCCGGTGATTAGGGAACGCATCTGAAACGCATCTGAAACGCATCTGTCCACCTTGTTCTGTCTGCATGCTACGGGAAGAGTGGGCCCAGAGAATGTTTCTCAACCTCTCTCTCTCCCTCTCTCTCTCTCTCTCTCTCTCTCTGTTCACAGGAAGTGGCTCAGCATTGTAAAATCACCTGCATGCCCACCTTCCACTTCTACAGGAACGGACAGAAGGTGAGTGAGGAGGACGACTGTCGAAGACGCCCTGTCTTTGTGTGACCTTTAGGGGGCGCCCCGGTAGCTCAACGGGTTGGGGGCGCTTGCCATGTAAAGGCTAGTCCTTTCTGCAGTGGCGTGGGTTCGAATCCGGCCCACGCCCTTTACTGCGTGTCTTCCCCCCCCCTCTCTCTCTCTCTCCTTTCCTGTCTGTCCTTACACTGTCCTGTCCCACTAAAAAGCAGAAATGCCCTTAAAACTATCTTTAAAAAAATAAAATATATATATATATATATATCGGACCTTTAGAACAGGGTAGACCAGCAGCTTCTATGCGGAGAAATAAAAGTGAAAGCACACAAAAGTGAAAGCACACAGATCACAATTGATTCTCCGCACCAGACTGCCGAGAAAAATCATTATTCACAATGAAAGTAAAAGTGTTTCTTATGATGGAAGTACCTGGAAATCTGACCTGTTTTTTGCTTTCTCTTTAAGGTGGATGAGATAGTTGGTGCCAACTACAACAAGCTGGAGCAGATGGTGGCTTCCATGAAGTCATAAAACTAGGACTTCCCGCTTCTGAGACACACACACACACACAGGCGCTTCCATAACCCCTACACACAAACATGCAGGCTCTTGACACACCACTGCGTACCACTGCACCAGAAACTTCCAATCTGTCATAAACTAATATTAGCATTTTAATTCCATAAAAAAAAGCAAAGAATACCTGATCTATGTTGCCCAAAGCGTTTTGTGTCGTTATTGATCAATGACAAAATTGATCCTCATCTTTGTACCGCCTTCTATACAAGTATGCTGTTGGATTGTCTCTGTATTTTAAAGCTGTTTTTGAATGGGTGGACTGAATAAAGTATGAGTAAGTGGCCTTTGTGCGTCTCCTTCCTCATGTGACTGTGTCTGATTGTGTGTTACGATTAGCATCAATCACCATGGAGATCAGCAGCAATCAAGGAACGGGATGATGTCAATTATCTGACCTTCTACTGGGTCAGGAGGCAGCTTAGAGCTGCTGCATTTATAAACCGTTAATTTATTTCTCTTGTATATACTGTGTGTGTGTTTATATATATACGGTCTATGTTCCTCCTGGGGAAGGGCTGAAGGGAGATGTCAACGCAGACTGCGAGGAATCTGGGTGTGACCCTGGACGACCAACTGTCGTTCTCCGCACACATCACATCCGTCACACGCTCCTGCGGATTCCTGCTCTACAACATCAGGAGGATTCGCCCTTTCCTCGCTGAACTCGCACCCTGTCCAATGTCGTCTCCACGTTATGCACCATCGTCCCAAACAAACTCCTAGTATGTTTTTCAAACTAACTACATAACAATAAACGGTTGAGGTTAGCAGGCATGTTCTAGAGAATGTCCATGGTTGTATGTGTGGGTGTGTTTTGTTGTTGTTGCAGCTTTCATGTTCTATTTACTTAATTGACACATAAATATAGTCACTATCAGAATGGAGCACCTGTCTTTGTATTTACATTTTATAAAAGAGATATGTATGGTATGGTATAGTTATCAGGTGACTCTCAGGTACACATTGTATGTACATATGATGAATAAGCCTACTTGAACTTATAGGGAGGTGTTGGTTGAAACAAGAGTTTCTCAGGAGTGACATCACAGGTGTACTTTCAGCAGAGAGCAGCAGGAAGTGGTTTACAGACAGGAAGCACAGACAGGAAATGGTGTTTGACTGACAGTAAGCTGAAGTCATTTTATTAAAGTTAAGAACAATAACTGAGAATCTATAGTTGTTTTCTTTTTGAGCTGACATTTCTGTGGATGTGTGTTATAGAGAGAGCAAGCAGCTAGCTGGCCCTGAACAACAGGACTTCCTGTTTTCTCTTAAGGTTTAATTCATGGGTAGGCCTACCTACAGTACGTAGCACGTCCTGTCAGGTAGGAAATGTCTATCAGAATGTCCATTTTATTATGCTTAATTCATGGGTTGTGCATCGTGTCAGGTATGAAATCGTGATAGGCCTAGACATTTCAACATTTTCTACCTCACAGGATGCGCTAACCATGGATTATGCACAATAATGCGCCATAGGGCATTCTGATAGACAATTCGTCTCTGGCAGGATGCGCTGGTTTAAGCACAATATAATGGGTAGTAAGGCTTTCTGATAGACATTTCCTACCTGAATGTCTATCAGAAAGCCCTATAGGTTGCTTATAGCGCCTTCTGTAAGAGAGAAAATGTGTATCAGGGCAATGAAAGGAACAGCCCCCTCCTACCTCCAGGCCATGGTCAAACCCTACACCCCCTCCCGACCGCTACGCTCTGCTACCTCGGGGCGACTGGTTGCCCCGTCACTCCGAGGCTCCTGCGGTCGATCGACATGGTCACGGCTCTTCTCTGTCCTGGCCCCACGGTCACGGCTCTTCTCTGTCCTGACCCCACGGTCACGGCTCTTCTCTGTCCTGACCCCACGGTCACGGCTCTTCTCTGTCCTGACCCCACGGTCACGGCTCTTGTCGCTGCCCGTCTTTCGTTGCAGGCTCAAAACTCACCTCTTCAAGAAGCACTACTACGATCCTCCCTCTTAAGCACCTACTGTATTTTTAGTTTGCTATTCTTGCACTTTGCACTCAATTATGCTCTTAGTCACTTGTTTTAGAAAGGAGATGCACTTGTGAGTTTTGGCAAGTAGTAGTACATTGGCTTTTCTTACGTTAAATGCCATTACTATAAGTCACTTTGGATAAGTGTCAGCTAAATGACTGTAAAGTAATATAACA
>NC_140250.1:1146238-1166238 GCF_949987555.1 Borostomias antarcticus | reverse complement strand
TCAATATTTGGTCGGGGCTCCAATACAAATGACTGCATCAGCGTGGAGCAACATGGAGGCAATCAGCCTTGAAATATTTGATTACATGTGTAATGAATCTATAATATACGAAAGTTTCACTTTTTGAATGAAATGACGGAAAATAATGAACTTTCCACAGTATTCTTATTTTCTGCGATGCCCCTGTAATACGTGCTTCAGTGTAGAAGTGTGTAACTGCACGCCGGAATGTGACTGCTCAATACACACTGATGGGTGGAGTCTAAGAAGCCTGGCCCAAAGTGAAGTCTGGGAGGTTAAGGGAGTGTGTGTGTGTGTGTGTGTGTGTGTGTGTGTGTGTGTGCAAGCTCAGCCAGATAGGGAGTAGTAGCCCAGGCAGCAGGCAAATACGACCAGAACAGCGCATTCGTAAGATGAAGAGGAAGTCCTCTCCCTCTTCAGTCTGGAGGGGAGGGAAGGTGTGTGTGTGTGTGTGTGTGTGTGTGCTGGGGGGGGCCTCTCTACCTCTGCAGGTGGGAGGAGGGGTCCAGGTGCCGTTCTCCAGACACACACTCCTCCCGAGACCCTCCATGGCGTAGCCCCCGAAACACGAGTACACCGCCACGTCCCCGAACTGGAACACCGCCCCCCTCACCAGGCCGTTGGCCACGTGGAGAGGCGGCCCACAGGACACCCCTATGAACAGGCGCAGATGGTACAGCCCACTGGTTACCGGACTGTGGAGGGTGACTTCATGTTGACCTCCGTTTAGGGGAGACTAGATGCTTATTAAAAGTATCAATCAATGTACTGCATGTAGCTGATTTGAAAACAGTTTGTGTTTTTTATTGTTTGAACAATAAAGTTGCATTTCAATAATGCAGCACGGTTTCCCCGAGGTCGTTGTCGTGGTCACCCCAGGATGTACAGTATGGAGAAGTACAGTTGTGTCAGTGCAGCGGAACAGCGGAAAGTTGTGCCACCGCGTCTGTGAGGAAATGTGGTGAAGACGCCGAGAGACTCCGGGGGCGTGTCTTTGCGTCCCGTGAGAATCTGGCGCAGCCCGGACCCGTCCACCAACTTCCTCCCGTGAGTGGGAGTGTTGGAGGGGAGGAGGGGAGGAGTGTTGGAGGGGAGGAGGGAGGGAGGGAGGGAGGGGGGGGGGGGGTGGACCACACCTAACATGCAAAACACGTGCTAGCGCGACACCACACGCCTGCGGTGAACAGCCAATCACGTTGCACAGCGAGCGGAAACCCACACGGACGGCGTGCAAGGGCGGGGACAGGGACAGAGGGACAGAGGGACAGAGGGACAGGGACAGAGGGACAGGGACAGAGGGACAGAGGGACAGGGACAGAGGGACAGACACCTTCGACAAAGGTTCCTTGGCGGCCGTGAGCTCATAATTGAAACAGTCAAACATGCCGGCAGCCATACACACACACTGTATATACGATAACACACACTGTATATACGATAACACACACTGTATATACGATAACACACACTGTATATACGATAACACACTGTATATATGATAATACACACTGTATATACGATAACACACACTGTATATACGATAACACACTGTATATACGATAACACACACTGTATATACGATAACACACTGTATATATGATAATACACACTGTATATACGATAACACACTGTATATACGATAACACACACTGTATATACGATAACACACACTGTATATACGTTGGAAATGTACGGGTGCATCTCAGAAAATTAGAATATTGTGGAAAGTTCAGAATTTCCCGTACTTTAATTCAAAAAGTGAAGGTTTCATATATTATAGATTCATTACACCTGAGTGAAATATTTCAAGGCCGATTGCCTCCATGTTGCTCCATGTTGATTCAGTAATTTGTGGAAAAGGAGCCCCGATCAAGTATTGAGTGATGAAGATTAAAACAAAAAAAAGGCTTGAAATATTTCACTTTGTGTAATGGATATAGAATACAAGAAAGTTTCATTTTGAATTAAACAGAAAATAATTATAAATAAAAAATAATATTTATTCATAATAATAATAATAATAGGAATACTAATAATACTTATTATAAATAATAAAAACATATTTTAAATACAAATAATTATTTAAAAAAAAAAATAAAAAAGAAAAAGAAAAAAGAAAAATAAGACTTTTTCCATAATGTTCTAATTTTCTGAGATGCACCTGTAGAGCCCATTGAAACCCATTCACCTAGTCTCACCCAGGCCCCAGGGAGAGGGGGGAGAAGAGAGGAGAAATGGAAAACTACGGCCCAACCACGGCAGAGAGAGGCTGTTCTCGCTGGAGGAGGGCCTCGCAGACGGACTGCACACACAATAGCAACGCGTGTCTCAGACGTAGTACAGTGCTGTATTGTTTTCTACGCTGGCAAGCCTACGCAGTTTGCCTGTCAGATTACAGCGGCCATTTGATCGTTCTTTTCTTATTCAAAAACACTCATTCAGACGCCGTCGGGAAGCGCAGCTGAATATGTCGACTGCTGTTCAAATTCCCTGGCTTGCACAGACAAGGTCTGGAGTCGCCATACTGGAATTGTTGGTGTTTGCGTGCTGGCATGCACGCACACACACACACACACACACACACACGCTCACACACATGTGTGTGTGTGTGTGTGTGTGTGTGTTCTGTGTATGTGCAAATTCCATTTATCCCACTAATCAGTGAACCTTTAAGAAACAAAAAAATCTCCACACACTGCGATCTCCCGGACACACCGCTGCAGGCTCTACCCCAGGCCTCCAACAGGCGGTATCTCTAGCGGTATCTCTAGCGGTATCTCTAGCGGTATCTCTAGCGGTATCTCTAGCGGTATTCAACAGGCGGTATCTCTAGCGGTATTCCCAATTCAACACGGTCTCCCTGCTCATATCCGGCGGTCCAGAACTCACTCTCGCAGGCGCTGCTGAGCGGGCTCCAGGTGCGGTCGCTCCGGCAGGTGACCACCCCCGCGCCCTTGGTCTGCTGCCCCTTGGGACAGGTGACAGGGACCGACTGGCCCACGTGGAACTCCGGCGGGGGGCCGCTGGCGTTCCCCCCGATCTCTCTCCACCGCGGGGGAGGGGGGCAGGACTTGGCTGTTGGGGGGGAGGGGAGGGGGGGGGTCAAATAGAGTCGTACCACCGTCTTTCATGTCATATTTGCTTGTGTGACCTCACCCCACCCACCTGACGCTCCAGACTCCAGCAAACGCTCAAGTAATTGAAAGGATTTCAAATAGTATTTGGACCCGGGTCCGTACTATGTATTGTAATGCCTGTCTATAAAGTTGGAGTGTTTGTATGTATTCTACATAGTTTGGTGATAGCTTGCGTCGACGTGCATCAACCATACTGTAGGTGTTGACTTGTGCTCTAAGCATTAGCCCGGGGGTCCCACACTTTTTGGGCTTGTGAGCTACTTTTAACTTTTAAAAGGACCAACTTGCGAGCGTACATCCTTCTGTCCGTGCGTCTGTCAGCAGGATTACTCAAAAACTACCGGACCCGATTTTCATGAAATTCGGTGGAAGGGTGTAGCATGAGCCAACTTAGAGCTCATTCAAATTTTGGGGTGTAGCATGGGCCAACTAACAATTACATTCGGGAGGGGATACGTTTCAGAGCGGAAGGGTGTAGCGCGGACCAATTTAGAACCTGTTCGATTTTGGGGCGGACCTGTGGTCTTAAATTCGGGACCTTTGGTCGTGAGGGGGGGGTTGGTTGGATCCCCCCTGGCTACGGGCCTGAGGGGGGGCGTTCTTACGTCGGCAGGTGGGGAACGGAGAGCTCCAGGCGCCATCTCCCATGCACATGACCAGGGGCTCCCCCTGCAGGCTGAAGCCCTTATCACACTGGAACTCCACAGCGCCCCCGCTGGCCAGGCCGTGCTCCTGCACCCTCCCGTTCAGCACCTCCCTCGGCGCCACGCAGCCCTGGGGAGCTGAGGAGGGAGGAGGGAGAGAGAGAGGGAGGAGGGAGGAGGGAGAGAGAGAGGGAGGGAGGGAGAGAGAGAGAGAGAGAGAGAGGGAGGGAGGGAGGGAGGGAGGGAGAGAGAGAGGGAGGGAAGGAGGGAGAGAGAGAGGGAAGGAGGGAGAGAGAGAGGGAGGGAGGGAGAGCGGGAGAGAGAGAGAGGGAGAGAGAGAGAGAGAGAGAGAAAGAGGGAGAGAGAGAGGGAGAGAGAGAGAGAGGGAGAGAGTGAGGGAGAGAGAGAGAGAGAGAGGGAGGAAGAGAGAGAGGGAGGGAGATGGAGAGCTTCTCAGATGTCCTGTTCAGTCAGGGCTGGCACGCCCTCTCCCCCCCCTCCCCCCTCCCTCCCCGACTCACCCAGTGAAAGAATGTGACCATACGGGTTGAATTCATCCCTCCGCCGCTCCCTGGACCGACGGGCCTTCTTACCCTGGCAGGACGGAGCGGGCGCGGCCCACGTCCCGTTCATCAGGCAGGCCAGCTCCCGAGGGCCAATCAGCTGCAGGCCCGGGCCGCATTCGTAGCTGACGTTGTGGAGGTACGTGCCTCCGGTGGCGTGGTACTCCGCGTTCTCCACCAGGGGAGGGGGGCCACAGGACACGGCTGGGGACAGGGGGGGGGGGGGGGGGGTTCAGTAGTGGAGGAAAACGGAAGTATCCAGTGGTTCAAAATGAACGGCCATAGGGGTGTGTGTGTGTTTTTCGGTGACATTTCGCGGAATACACACCGCACACTCACGGACGCTATACACACAGACACACACACACACACACACACACACACACGCAGCCACACACATACGGGAGAGACTAGCTCGCTCTTACCGATGCACGCCGGCTGATCTCCGCTCCAAAGCCCGTCCCCTTGGCACGTCTGCACGGAGTCGCCCTGCAGGGAAGTGACGCCACGTTACCACGGCAACCGCCCCGCAACCCCACCCCCCCCCACGACTCTTCGCCTGTCAACAGTCTTCTTCCTCATCAGCTCCGCGGCCGATAGACTGTGGAGTGCTGAGTCACTCGGCTGTTTCCGCCGATGGCGCAATGAGCTCCCATGCCCCGCCCACTCAGGGTTGGTAGGAAATGGCTCCCATGGGTTTCCAGTCATTATAGAGCCAGGGGCTGAGCCATTATGACCCTGCTGACACTTGGTTTTAAAATGCGTTTTGGACAATCGGATCACAAGTGTGACAGCGAGACACATCATCGTTTACACCTGTGTGTGTCATGCGTCTCCAAATGTGTCCGGCTGACCACTTGTGTTTGTATACAGTAACCATAGTAACTCACTCACTCCTGCCTGCGTGCGTGTCGCACAGCTGTTCCATTACGTTACATGTAATTATAATTAATATGTTTATAATTAATTGTACATTACATGTAAACAAATCAATAGTCGGTTTGACTTCGAGCAGATTGAAAAAAGTATGCATGAAAGCAACCGGAGATGTTTGAAGAGCTAATGAACATAGTAGGACTTCTTCCAACTGTCTTTGTTGGGGACGCATCAGGACGCATTAGCGTTTAGACGACTAAAGATACGTGGTCAAATGCGTCCCTGACCACCTCGGAAAGTGGTTTGAGGAAACGTGAGGAAACATTTTGGTGGTCGTTTACACTTGTTTTTAGCGCTGTCCACTTTGAATCTGATGGTCCAAAACGCATGTTAAAGTCTAAACAGGGTCTATGGCCTACCTGCTACTTGCTATATAGTAGGCACTATATAGTAGGCATACTACATACTATATAGTACCTACTATATAGTAGGCAAAATACAGTATGCACAGTTTTGAAGTAGCATGCTGCATCTCGCCTACTATATAGCAAGTAGTATGCATTTCGGACACGGCCTATGACTAATACTGTGCAGTGTTAGGTGTTGCTACCAGAAGGTTTGGGTACCTTCATTTCGAACCCCGGCAAGCAGGTGTACATGATGGTGTCCCCGTAGTCGCGCCCGCCCCCCTCGGTGATGCCGTGCGAGAGGGGGAGGGGCATCGGACACTGCACCAGCACACAGGAAGCAGAGGAGGGAGACGGTGACCAGCTTCCTCCCAGCTGCAGAGAAATGACACCCAGGGAGCAGTTCCAAGCAGTCAAGAACTAGTTGGAGCTATCGGTTGTAAAATGAATAAATAGATAAATACATAAATAAATAAATACACAAACAAATAAACAGATAAATAAATAAATACATAAATAGAATATTCCACCATTACTCACTATAATTCTACTGGACCGACACACACTGTATTCTTTATAAGGTGACACCCCAACGAGGGACTGCAACAACCATCATTTCCAACAGCCAACAGCCTGCCTTTGAAATGTCAACTTTTTCCCCGATAAATGAATCACCCCATTTCCTGGAAAGCCATTCATTCATTCATTCATTCATTCATTCATTCATTCATTCATTCATTCATTCATTCATTCATTCATCCATCCATCCATCCATTCATTCATTCATTTATTCATCCATCCATCCATCCATCCATTCATTCATTCATTCATTCATTCATTCATTCATCCATTAATTAATTAATTAATTAATTCATTAATTAATTAATTCATTCATTCATTCATTCATCCATTCAGAGCGTATTCTTCACCCTAGCTGCCCATCTCACCTGGCACTCCGCCAGGTCCGGCCCCTGCAGCGTGAACCCGGGCGGGCAGGAGAGCGTGACAGAGCCCCCCACGGCCGTAAGCTCCTCCCCCGTCGCCAGGAGGCGTGCGGCGAGGTGGGCAGGGCGCCGGCAGGGGGAGGGGCGACAGCGCACGCCGTGCTGGGACCAGGAGCCGTCCGCCAGGCAGCGTAGCGAGGCGGACGCCGTGGCGAGCTCGTAGCCTTCCTCACACCTGGAGAGAGGAGGAGGAGGAGGAGGGAGAGAAGAAGAGACAGAGAGAGAAAGAGAGATAGAGAGATAGAGTGAGAGAAAGAGAGATAGAGTGAGAGAAAGGTGGATAATGACGAAGGAAGAGATGAGGACATCCTCGACGTAATCAACAGAGAGAGAGAGAGCAGGAGGGAGGGAGAGAGGGAGGGAGGGAGAGAGAGAGAGAGAGAGAGGGAGGTAGAGGGAGGGAGGGAGAAGGAGGGAGGGAGAGAGGGAGGGAGAGAGAGAGAGAGAGAGAGAGGGAGAGAAGAAGAGACAGAGAAAAAGACAGAGGGAGGGGAGAAAAAATGAGAAAGAGAGATAGAGTGAGAGAAAGATGGATGACGAAATAAGAGATGAGGACGTCCTCGACGTAATGAACAGAGTGAAAGCTCTAGATGTCCTAACGGACGCGCTGTCCAGGTGGGCGTTTACCTGTAGAGCATCAGACTGGGGTAGGTGACGGCCCCTCCCTCCGGCCGAGCGTGCGCTACGATGGGGGGCGCCCCGCAGGACACGGGGTCACAGCTGACCCTGGGCATCCCCCACCTTCCGTCCCTGCCACAGCTGAGGTGGGGGTACCCCTTCATCCGGTAGCCCCGCCTGCACCTGTAGCTGACCGTGTCCGGGGCGCTGGCGAGGCCGCCCTGCTGGACAGCGTTGGGCACGGCGGGCGGCGTGGAGGCGCACCTCCCCCGGCCACAGACGGGCACGCCGGGCGTCCACACCCCGCCCTCCCCGCACTCCGCCCGGGCGGGGCCGAGGACGGCGTAGCCCTCGTCGCAGCGGAAGCGGACGCGGTCGCCGCACGCATGGTGGCGCCCCTCCCCCTCAAGCCCCTCCCCCAGCGTCGCCCCGTTCTTGAGCTGCGGCGTCGGGCACGCGCACGGCCGGCACTCGGGTACGGCGCCGAGCCACCGCCCTGGCGCCGAGCAGCGCAGAACGGGGTCGCCGACCGCCTCGTAGCCGTCGAAGCAGACGTACTCCACCGCGTCGCCGTAGCCGAACCCGGAGCCGTTGAGGAAGCCGTGGCTGATGTCCGGCGGCGGGTCGCAGACGACCGCCTCGCAGCGCGGCGCCGGACCCTCCCACGCGCCGTCGCCGCCGCACGCCATCGCCGCGTCGCCCACGAGGACGTACCCCTCCTCGCACTCGTACCTCGCCCGGCCGCCGTAGCCGAAGTCGGCGCCCAGGACACGCCCGTTGGGGACGGCGGGGGGCCTTCCGCAGCGGGCGGGGCGGCAGGTTGGGGGGGCGTGGCTCCAGGTGCCGTCGGCCTGGCACGCGACGACAGAAGCGCCCTGTAGGAGGAGCCCGGGTTCGCAGCTCAGCGCTAGCTGTTTGCCGTATGTGAACTCCTCCCCCTTCGCGGTGACGCCCTCGGGGACAGGGAGGGGACCGCAGGACACGGGCTCACAGCGAGGCGTGGCCCCATCCCACCTCCCGTCCGCCCGGCAGGTCCTGGCGGCGCCGCCCCGGAGTTCGTACCCGGCGGCGCACTCGTAAACCACGACCCGGGGGTACAGGAAGGAGCTCCCGTGGGCGGAGCCGTGGTCGATGGCGCCCGGGTCGCCGCAGGAGACGGGCCGGCACGCGGGGGCGCCGTTCGTCCACCGCCGGCCCGTCTCGCACCGCCTGGCCGCCTCCCCCTCTAGGGCGTGGCCCTCGTCACACCCGTACCGCGCCACGCCCCCCGGGGAGGTGTCGGTGACGTTGACCCAGCCGTGGTCGGGCGCGGGGGGCGGCGAGCACTCGGAGGGGACGCACCCCGGCGCCGTGCCGTTCCAGCTTCCGTCCTCTTGGCACGCCAGCGCGGTGGCGGCGGTCAGCTCGTAGCCCCCGTGGCAGCGGTAGACCACCACCGTCCCCTGCAGGAAGCTCATGTCCGCCCTCCCGGGTGTTTCGGCGCCGCCGCCGCCGGCGTCCGGCGTCCGCACGTATTCGCCGAAGTCGATGTGCGGCGGCAGTCCGCAGTCGGAGACGACACACTCGGGGACGGAACTGGACCAGCCGGACTCCTCGCAGGTCAGGTGGTTGTCGCCCGCCAGCTGGAACCCGGGGAAGCAGCTGTAGAAGATGGTGGCGCCGAACTTGTGATCCAGCCCTTCCACGAAGCCGTTGTCGATGGCGCCCGGCGGCGTGCAGTGGATCTGGACGCAGGAGGGCGCCTCTCGCTCCCACCTCCCGTCGGCTAGGCAACGGACGCTCTCGGGGCCCTGGAGGCGGTAGCCGCGGCGACAGGAGTATGTGACGGCGTGGCCGAACTGGAGCTTGGCGTACGCCGCCTCGCCGTTGACCACCTCCCCCGGGGCGGGGCATTCGATGGGGCGGCAGGAGGGCACGCCGCCGATCCAGGCGCCGCTCTCGCCGCAGAGGACGGTGGCGTTGCCCGCCAGCGCGTACCCGGGCTTGCAGCTGTACTGGGCGGAGCTGAGGTACATCAGTCCCTGGACGTCCACGATCCCGTTGGCTATCTCCGTCGGCTGCGGGCATTCCACCGGGATGCATTCTGGGTAGGGGGCGCTCCACAGCCCGCTGGCCAGGCAGGCCACCGACCCCTCCCTCCGGAGGGTGAAGCCGTCCATGCAGGCGTAGCTCACCACCGCGCCGAAGTACGACGGCGGCGACGAAGACGACCGCGGCGTGGAGGGGTCGGCGAACGCCACCTCGGGCGGCGGGCCGCACGGCACCCGCTTGCAGACGGGGAAGGTGTCGTTCCACTCGCGCGCCGGCGTGCAGCGGAGGGTCCGGGCGCCGTGGAGGACGTAGCCCTCTTCGCACGACAGCTCCACGGCGCCGCCGTCCGAGTCCACGCCCCTCAGGACCAGGTGGTTCTCCTCCAGCGGCGGCTCGGGGCACTGGACCGGCGAGCAGCGCGGCGGGCGCGTCTTGTCCCACTCGCCATACTTCAGGCACGTCCACACGCCGTCGCCCGCCAGTTCGTAGCCCTCGTCGCAGGCGTACTCCACCTTGCGGCCCACCTCGAAGGCAGAGCCCCGGTAGCGCCCGTGGACGACGTCCGGCGGCGGGTCGCACGTCAGAAGGATGCAGGAGGGCGGGTCGGCGCCGTTGGACCACTGCCGGTTGGCCTGGCAGATGCGCTCCGATTGGCCGGTCAGGCGGTAGCCGGGGTTACAGGCGTAGATCACCTTGCTGTTGAAGAAGAAGCGGCCTTTGTTCTGCGGAGACTGGACAGAGAACAACAACAGTGAAGAACAAGCATCGTCACAGAGAACCACAACGTTTAAGAACAAGCATCGTCACAGAGAACCACAACGTACCGACTTCACTGATGGGGATCTGTCTCCCAACTAGACTGCGTCTTATCTTGAATGTTCCTGTATGTTCCTCTGTTCCTGTACATGTTCCTGTATGTTCCTCTGTTCCTGTACATGTTCCTGTATGTTCCTCTGTTCCTGTACATGTTCCTGTATGTTCCTGTATGTTCCTATACATGTTCCTGTATGTTCCGTTATATTCTTGTATGTTCCTATACATGTTCCTGTACACGTTCCTGTATGTTCCTGTATGTTCCTGTATGTTCCTGTACTTGTTCCTCTGTTCCTGTATGTTCCGGTATATTCTTGGATGTTCCTGTATGTCCCAGGACATGTTCCTGTATGTTCCACATGTTTCTGTACATGTTCCTGTATGTCTCAGTATATGTTCCTGTATGTCTCAGTATGTTCCACATGTTCCTGTATGTTCCTGTACATGCTCCTGTATGTTCCTATATGTCCCTACACATGTTCCTGTACAAGTTCCTCTATATCCCTGTATGTTCCTGTATGTCCCCGCACGTTCCCCATGTTCCGTACCTGTATGAAGCCGTTCCTCAGCGGGGGGGGTCCCAGGCATGGCACGGGGGTGCAGGCGGGGAGTACGCCCCCCCACTGCCCGTTGGCCTTGCAGGTCCTCCTCTTCTCCCCTCGGATCAGGAAGCCCTTGTCACAGCTGTAGGCCACCATGGCCCCGAAGCTGTAGTTGGTCCCGCTCACGTAGCCCCTCTCGATGCCCCCCGGCTTGGAGCAGCGCACGGCGACGCAGCCCACCTCGAACGCCGAGGGCTCCCAGTCCCCGCCCACCGCGCACCTCAGCGTGGCGGTGGAGTTGAGCACGAAGCCCTCCTCGCACTTGTAGCTCACCTCCGTGTTGCTGGCGTACTTGGCCTTGTTGGCGGCGTCCAGGATGGCGTGCGGGAGGTCGGGCGGGCGCCGGCAGAAGTTGGCGATGCAGCGCGGCGCCTCGTGGCCGTCGGGCGACGCCCACACGCCCCGGGCGTTGCACACTACCACGGAGTTGTTGCTGGCGGTGTAGCCGTCGTTGCAGTAGTAGACGGCCTTGTCCTGGTACAGCTTGTGGCTCGCCACGGCGAGGGCGTGGTCGACGGCGGGCGGGTCGCCGCAGGAGCGGGGGACGCACTGGGCGGAGCTTAGACTCCACTGGCCAGTCGGCAGGCACTCTCTGGTCTCGGGGCCAATCAGAGTGTATCTGCGAAGGAGGCGGGGCCAATGAAAGGGGGTCAATACAGGAAGTGATTGAACAGAAACGTGGTTTTGCACATTCCTGCCTCTGTTTGTAGCTGTTTATAATGACTGACTGACTACTGATTATGTCACAAGTTGTTCTATTTTATATTCTTTATCTGTACTGGTTTACTGCGTTTGATTTTAAATTATATTGTTATTTGTGATGACATCTTATTGTTTAACATTGTTTTTATTGTTGCTGATTGATTTGTAATCTCGGCTACATTGACAATGAGGGCCTGGCCCTAAATTGTATTCCTGAGAAACTAAATAAAGGTTATGATGATGATGATGATGATGATAGCAGGAGTATTACCTCAGACTAATACTAATACAAGTATAGTAGTATATTAGTATAGTAGGCTACTCCCACTAAGTTACATAAAACATTGACTATGATAAAAATAAAGATTTAACAATGAGAACCGTATGAGTGAGTCCGACATTTACCCTTCTTTGCAGACGTAGTGCACCTGGTTGCCGAGGGCGTAGTCGTTTCCCACGGCGACGGCGTCTCTAAGGGCGGGCGGGTCGCCGCAGTGGACGCTGACGCAGCGGGGGGCGGGGCTAGTCCACTCGCCCGACGCCTCACACACCACCTCGCCAGAGCCCTGCAGCCTTCACACGACAGACACGGCCTTTTACACACACACACACAAACACACACACACACACACACACATACACGCACGCACACACACACAGACACACACACACACGCACGCACACACACACGCACAAACGCGCACAAACACACACACACACACGCATACACTGATTCTCCCACAAACACAAACACACACATGCACACACACAAACACACACACACACACAAACACATGCATACACTGATTCTCCCATGAACACAAACACATACACACACACACGCACACACACACCAACACACACACAAACACACACACACACACTCATGCTCTTACCTGTATCCCTCAGCGCAGGTGTAGGAAATGGCCGACAGGTAGGTGTTCCCTTTCAGAGCGTAGTCCGCGTGGTCTACAGCCGGGGGGTTGCCGCAGGTCACCGACTGACAGATAGGGGGCGCTCTGCTCCAATTGAGATTGGCCAGACACTGAGCCTCGTAGAAGTCCCTGGGAATGAACCCTTTCACACAACTGAGGAGAGAGAGGGAGAGAGAGAGAGAGGGAGAGAGAGAGAGAGAGAGAGAGAGAGAGAGGGAGAGAGAGAGAGAGGGAGGAAGAGAGAGCGAGAGAGGAAGAGTGAGAGAGAGAGAGAGAGAGAGAGAGCGAGAGAGGAAGAGTGAGAGAGAGAGAGAGAGAGGAAGAGAGAGAGAGAGAGAGAGAGAGAGAGGAAGAGAGGAAGAGAGAGAGAGAGAGAGAGAGAGAGATGGGGACAGTTTGATTTAGAATGGCGGTACAAGGAACCACTTGACCATTTATTATTATGTGACCAGAATAAATACAGACAAATGTATATTTGTTTGCAGATGGAAACATCATTAACGTGCAGTTTCATTGTTAAATCTTGCGGGCCGACGGTATTCTATACTAGAAACATATTCCAATCAGAAACCCTGGTGAGTCTCTGTCTATCTGAATCTGAGCTCACGAGTGACAGGCTTTTGGGAAATGCTTGATGCTAGCCGGTACCTGAAAGTCACCTTGCTTCCAAACGTGAAGTTGGTCCCCTTCATGACGGCGTTCTCCGGGACGGACGGCCTTCCACAGGACAGGGCTGCAGAACGTGACAACAGGCCGGTTAGCAACGTTCGCCGATGACTTCTTCTTCTTCGTGCGGGTTAGGTGTTGTGTTCTCCTCTCTCCCCCAGGCTCGGGGCCGAGGGGCCATCCTTTTACCACCCCGAGCCTGGGTGAGGGGTCACCTGGAGCTGATGACTCAGTGCCTTTGACTCTATCTGGGCCGCGTAGCAGTGTGATTCACCAGTACGACGGTTCCCCTCTAAGATGTTTGTGTCACATGAGGCTGAACTAAAAAGCTTCACTTCACCAGCGGCGTCGGGAATAAAGGGGTTCTAAAACCCGAGCGAACCAGAGCCTTTTGACGAGAACACCTACAGAACATTCCATATACCTGTGAGTCATATTTCATGCAGTCGGAGGAACTCGGGCCGGAGGAGGCGCAGAACGGTCCGGAACATCTACACGCCACCGCTGGCCGACCCAGACTGCTCGGTACCAGCCGGCCCGGTTCAACCGGGGTTCAGCGCAGGGATGTTAACAGTTAATCAACTATCGATTAATTGCTGATAATAATTTACTCGAGTAAGATTTGGTTACTCAATTAATTGCTTGTTAATGGAATGGAACTTTTTTTTTTTGGAACGAACGTTTTCAACGGGAGTTGTGTGGAATGTGATCATGATTTAAGGTCTGACTGCACATGAGGGCGCCACGCCATGTAATGAAGGCTAATTGGGATGCCGGGAAATTTAACTAACTAACAAACGACACAGCGGAAGAAGGCACAAAAATTGAAGCGAGCAAAGCGCAGTCCGGCGCGGGACGTTCTTATCAATTAATCGAATATCGTTTGATAAGGTTAATAGTTATCGATTAATGAATTTCCTCGAAATTTGCAACCCTAGTTCAGTGCAGGTTTTGGGGCAATGCCCACCCCCCCCCCAAAAAAGTAAAACTGTAAAAACAGAGGAGGATTAGCCCGGCGAGGCTCTGCGGGGTCCCCTTTCAGAAGGGGCTGCGGGCGGTTGCCAGGTTGGCACGAGGAGCTCGCTACCCCCCCCGGGGCCTTTCATTTTCTGACTGCCGACGAGGCAGAATGAGCCTGCTGCCCACAGACCCGCATCGGACAAAGACACAGCTGGGCCTCGGGGTCAGGGGGGGGTGTCAGAACACTTCGCCTGGATGTGCGTGTGTGTGTGTGTGAGAGAGAGAGAGAGAGAGAGAGAGAGAGTGTGTGTGTGTGTGTGTGTGTGTGTGAGAGAGAGAGAAAGTGTGTGTGTGTGTGTGTGTGTGTGTGTGTGTGTGTGTGTGTGTGTGTGTGTGAGAGAGAGAGAGAGAGAGAGAGTGAGTGAGTGAGTGTGTGTGTGTGTGACAAAAAGGGAAGGGGGAGGGATTTGTTTGCATGACAACAAGTCGGGAGTGTTCAGGATCAAAACAAACGGTTTTGTTTTGTTGCTCGTTACCCAACGCCTGTTTGCTTTGTGGATGAACGTTCTAACTTCCCCTTTCATTCTCAAAGGGAAAAGAAGTCACCCCCTCTTGTGGTGAGAACCGGTAATACCATGTAATATAACTCATTTTAAATTACTTCTAATATTAGCGGGATGAAATCCATACTGTATTAATGCAAGCCGAGAGGCCTTGTCATCCATCTATACAGTTATTATTTATTTATCATTCAAACTGCCTTGTCATGCCAAGTCATGTTCCTCACCTCTGCAGTATGGGAAGGCCGCGCTCCAACTTCCTGTATCCAGACACCGCAGGCGGCTCAAGCCAATCAGCTCGTAGCCGTCATCGCAGGCGAACACGACATCACTTCCCATCAGGAAGTCACTGCCGTCCCTACGGCCGAACTCCGGAGAGCCCGGGTCCGGACACTTCACCGGCTCTGAGAAACACACACACACACACACACACACACACACACCTTTTAGCAAACATAACATGGTGGTGTGTGCATACGTGTGTGTGTGTGTGTGTGTGTGTGCGCGTTACCTGTGCAGTTCTTCCCATCTCCGCTGTAAGGATGGACGCAGGTACAGGTGTAGGAGCCGTCCGTGTTCCGGCAGCTGGCGTGCGCATCGCAGTCCGACCCTAGAGCACACTCATCCACGTCTACACACACACACACACACACACACACACACACACACACACACACACACACACACACACCACCCCAAAAATCATCAGAACAATAATGAAATCCTGTTCGGGGAGGGGGCGGGGTTGTCGGAGTCCATATTCCCCGAAGTACTGTACTGTCCAATAGGTGATCAGCGGCGATCAATCAATCAATCAATCAATCAATCAATCAATCAATCAATCAATCAATCAATCAATCAATCAGGGTTATCGTTAACCCATCAATCAAAGCTTTATTTGTATAGCGCGTTTCATACCCAGAGGCAACACAATGCGCTTAACAGAGAACAAGGGAGGTGGGAATACGACCCACCCCTACATATTCCAGAGGGAAGCAAAAAAACAGTAATCACCCGGGGGCCAGATAAGTGAGCTGTAAAAATTCTTCCCTGACCCCTCTCAACAAGGCGATGGAGCAAGCTCCTGGAGTATGTTTGACTACCGGCTAAGAACATTTATAAAGCAATAAATTAAATTAAATTACATTTTCAGAGTAAGAAAGGCTAAAAACATCATAGGAGAGACATGGCAGACACTGATGTATGTGTGTGTGTGTGTGTGTGTGTGTGTGTGTGTGTGTGTGTGTGTGTGTGTGTGTGTGTGTGTGTGTGTGTGTGGTGGGTGGGCGGGGCTCACCCAGACAGGCGGGCGGGTTGCCGCCCCACTTCCCCCCGTTGGAGCACAGAACCTGGGCGTCGCCCAGCAGGTAGAACCCCGGCCTGCACTGGTAGACCACTGAGCTCCCGGCCTGGTAGTTCGACCCCTGGAACAGGCCGTGCTCCAGCGGGGGCGGGGGGCCGCAGGTGACCCCTGTACGGACACGCAAAGGGGAGGGGGGGGGGGCAGAGGTCATGGGAATGTTGATAAATAGTAAATAAATAAAAAAGGGTGTTTTTTGAACCACCCAGCCAAAAAAATATGTGCAAAAAAGTGAGAGGTATAGAGAGGAAGAGTGCACGGATTTAGGTGTGTGTGTGTGTGTGTGTGTGTGTGTGTGTGTGTGTGTGTGTGTGTGTGTGTGTGTGTGCGTGTGGAGAATGATGGCTCTGTGCCGAGTGTGTGTGTGTTTGTGTGTGTGTGTGTGCGTGTGCGTGGTGTGGAGAGTGATGGCTCTGTGCTGAGTGTGTGTGTGCGTGTGTGTGTGTATGTGCGTGCGTGCGTGTGTGTATGTGTGTGTGTGTGTGTGTGTATGTGCGTGCGTGAGTGTGTGTGTGCATGTGTGTGTGTGTGTGTGTATGTGCGTGCGTGCGTGTGTGCGAGTGCGAGAGAATAAGGCTCCACCCACGTTCGCAGCGCGGCAGCGGGTGGCTCCACTCTCCCTTGTTCTGGCACTGGAGCACCGGCTCCCCCATCAGGTAGAAGCCGGGATCGCAGGACAGCTGCACCTGAGCTCCGGGGCTCACGGTCTGGGTGGACGCGCGCAGGTGCTCCACCGCCTTCTCCAGCAGGGGGCAGTCTGACGCAAAAAACACACAGACACGTTTTGAGAGAGGGCGCCCTCTTTTTCTTTTCGCTTCCCTCTCAAAAATGCTGTTGTCGGAAGGGGAAGTAACTTATTATGATTGAGTGGTTGTTATTAGTCCTCCTCTGTAAATATGAATGTGTAAGGATTTGTTTGTTTCAGATTTGAAAGTGGGTTGATGCTAGAATGGATCGTCCGGAGGGAGGAGGGGGCGGGAACTCCACTACACGTCATCGAACGCTCACAGCGGAATCATTTGGCCGCCAGGTGGCGCTACGATTTCGTAAACAACCCCCTCCCCGAGTCCACGTCTGACCCATTCTAGCATCAACCTGGACAGTCTGCCCCGGGGTGCGGGTGGGGGGGGGGTAGGGGGAGTCACATGTCGACTAGCAGCCGAACTCTCCTCACCGGCGCAGAAGATGCTGTCCGGGTTGACCTTGACCCGGCCCACCACGCCGGACAGGAAGTCGGGCCAGGCCAGAACGTTCCCTCGGTGGGTCACGTGGGAGGCGGGGCAGCTGCTGGCCAGAACACGGATCTGCACGCCAGGACGGGGAGAAGAAGTCTCAAAAAACAACATCATTTGTGACTTTATGGGAACGTACTGCTTTTGTATGGGAACATGCAGCACTGTAGGACAGACTTTCAGTCCTATTGAGACGGCTGTCTAGTCCAAGACAGTATCAATCAATCAATCAATCAATCAATCAATCAATCAATCAATCAATCAATCAATCAATCAATCAATCAATCAATCAATCAATCAATCAATCAGATTTATTTATACAGCACATTAAACATGACTCTTGTCAGCCAAAGTGCTGTACATTTGAAAATACACAATAATAATACACATTAATAATAGACAACAGTCAGCATCACAGTTTTACAAGTAGACACAGGATTCATTCATTCATTCATGTACAGACTGAATGTAATTGTGATGTCCATATTAAATAAACGTGTCATTCATTCATTCACAGACTCGGGGGATTTACTTGCTGTGGGGTGAGAACCCGGTCCCAGATGTTGAGCTGGCTGATGGACCCGACGAAGGACTCCACGGGGTTGAACCCCTCGCCCCTCTGGTCCTGGTCCTGACCCAACACCAACGCCCCTCCGCCTGGGGCCGGAGGGGTCAAAGGTCAAAGGTTAACCACTACTCACGACGACACCCCTTTTCCCTGATTTGCTATCCCATCCCTCCATCCCATGTCAACAGAGGGTAGCACTACACCTGGGATGCTGGCGCCCACCGACAGGCCCTTGCCTCCGTCAGAAAGCTTCCCGTTGATGTAGACGCGCCAGTCGCCGTCCCAGCTGCGCCAGGACACGCCCATGTGGTACCACTGGCCCGTGTTGACCGCCGGGCAGTCCGTGATGCGCTCCTTACCGTTCACGTACAGAACCCACCTGGAGGAGGGGAGGAGGGGGGGAGGGGAGGAGAAGGATGAGGGGAGGAGAGGAGGAGAGGAGGAGAGGGGGAGAGGAGGAAAAGGAGGAGAAGGAGGAGAGGAGAGGAGGAGAAGGAGGAGAGGAGAGGAGGAGAAGGAGGAGGGGAGGAGGGGAGGAAAAGGAGGAGAAGGAGGAGAGGAGAGGAGGAGAAGGAGGAGAGGAGAGGAGGAGAAGGAGGAGGGGAGGAGGGGAGGAGGAAAAGGAGGAGAAGGAGGAGAGGAGGAGAAGGAGGAGAAGGAGGAGAGGAGAGGAGGAGAAGGAGGAGAGGAGAGGAGGAGAAGGAGGAGGGGAGGAGGAGAGGAGGAAAAGGAGGAGAAGGAGGAGAGGAGAGGAGGAGAAGGAGGAGAAGGAGGAGAGGAGAGGAGGAGAAGGAGGAGGGGAGGAGGGGAGGAGGGGAAGGAGGAGAGGAGAGGAGGAGAAGGAGGAGAGGAGAGGAGGAGAAGGAGGAGGGGAGGAGGAGAGGAGGAAAAGGAGGAGAAGGAGGAGAGGAGAGGAGGAGAAGGAGGAGAAGGAGGAGAGGAGAGGAGGAGAAGGAGGAGGGGAGGAGGGGAGGAGAGGAAGGTCACGGTTTACTCTGTAAGCAGGAAGTCCAAACGGCGCAGCGAAGTCTTTGCTGGACGACGATCAGCGACCGGCGCCACTTTTTTTGAATCGCTCGCGCTGGATTTTAAAGTTCTTCTACAGGGCTCCGAATCACACCAAAGTGATCTCGGTGAGTCAAACGTCTTATAATATGCCGTAAATAAGGTCCAGGTTGTCGAAAAAGAGCCTTCTCCTTTAAGGGGGGTTGACAGAGCTACAGCAACCGGAGAAATAATTTGAAAAAAAAAATCATTAAATATAATATTCTAATATAAAATATAAAACATAAATATAAAAATAAGTAAAAAACACGTCATGTCTTAACTGGGTCGTCCCCCACTCATCTCAGCATCTTCCCCATACACTCCTATCCCCCTCCTTCATGGTAAAGTCAATGTGTGTGTGTGTGTGTGTGGTGTGTGTGTGTGTGTGTGTGTGTGTGTGTGTGTGAGAAAGAGACCCCGTCTTATAAATCAGCACTAACATATCCTGCAACAATCATACAAGTCTATTCATGTAAATCCATGTAAATTCCCAGTGATGAACTCATCTAAATTAGCATAAAGGAAGTGACAGAGCAGCTGTCATGGTAACCGTCCCGCCCCCCAGACGGACCCGTTGTAGTCGATGAGCAGGAAGGCGTTGTCGCTGCCCTCCACGGCGTAGGAGATGGGCGTGCCGTAGTTGGTGCTGTCCGACGAGCGCATCCAGAAGGTGCAGGTGATCTCGGTCAGCGTCGGCATGACGCCGTCCATCATGACGTAACCGTGGATACCCGACACCTCGAAGTCCAGGTTGAAGGAGGACGACATCTCTGGAGGGTCACATGACGACTGGGGTTAGAGAGGCGCGATCCCTTCATCCCTTCTCTCTCTCTCTCTCTCTCTCTCTCTCTCTCTCTCTCTCTCTGTCCTTTCTCTCTCTCTCTCTATCTCACTCTCTCCTTTCTCTCTCTCTCTCCTTTCTCTCTCTCTCTCTATCTCACTCTCTCCTTTCTCTCTCTCTCTCCTTTCTCTCTCTCTCTCTATCTAACTCTCTCTATCTCACTCTCTCCTTTCTCTCTCTCTATCTCATTCTCTCCTTTCTCTCTCTCTCTCTCTTTCGCTCTTATCTCTCGCTCCCCCTTTCTCTCTCTTCTCTCGTTCTCTTTCTCTCTCTCCCTCTCTTCCTCTCTCTCTCTTTCTCTCTCTCTATGCCACACCTCTCTGTCTCCCCCCTCCCTCTCTCTCTATTCCACACCTCCCTCTCTCTCTCCCTCTCCCTCTCTACCTCCCCCCTCCCTCTCTCTCCCCTTCTCT
>NC_140250.1:1104638-1146038 GCF_949987555.1 Borostomias antarcticus | reverse complement strand
GTTTTTTGGGGGGTATACTGACCCCCTCTCTCTCCCCGCCCCGCCCCCTCAGATCAGCCTGGCGTGGCCGGTCATCTACCTGCTGTTCTGGGCCTTCCTGCTGATCTTCTCCCTCTACTCCGAACCCGTGGTCTGTGGCATCGGCCTGGCCATCATGCTGACCGGCGTGCCCGTCTACTTCCTGGGCGTCTACTGGGACAACAAGCCGCAGTGGGTCGACGCCTTCGTCGGTAGGTCACGCCGGCCGCACGCCGTCGGGCGCCGGTCCCCCGGGGTCCCGAACGCGCGAGACTCAACCGTTGGCGTGTGTCGTTGGCGTTGACGCCTCTCCTAACTCCCCCCCCCCCCCCCTACCCTCTGTCCCTACAGACAAGATGACGTACGTGGGCCAGAAGTTCTGCGTGGTGGTGTACCCGGCAGAGACGGCGAGCGTGGCGGACGCTGACGGCGAGGAGGCGGAGTCGAGGGCGGCCCTGTCGAAAGAGGGGGACGCAAAGGCGGACTGCTGAGGACGCGACGCCGACGCGGCTTCGCCCTTTTACGACACACACACACACTCGCACACACACACACACTCACAAAGTCACACACACTCACTGAGCTAGGCTTTTTTCAGGTGAATCACAGTAGCAGAGGTAGGCGCGTGCGCACACACACACACACACGCGCGCACGCCCGCCAACACACAAAGTCAAACACTTGTAGCGACACACACTGGGGTTCTTAACCAGGCGCGTCGGCTTGGGCGCCGCCGCCGCGCCACAGAGAATGAAATGAAATGAAAGGAGGATGAAAGAGGAGAAGGGGAAATGAAGGAAGGAGTGAAAAGACAACCGTCGGCCATCTTGTCCTCGCGTCTCGGTTCTGGTGCGGCCCCTGTGTGTTCGGCGAGCGTGACGTGTGTCAACTCGCCGCCATCACACAAACGAGCCTTTCATTTCCTCCTCCTCCTCCTCCTCCTCCTCCTCCTCCTCCTCCTCCTCCTCCTCCTCCTCCTCCTCCTCCACCACACATTCCCTACACACTCCTGCTGTAAGAGCGGCGTTGTTGAAGAACCCTCGCTGGGCAGTGGTGGATCTGTCTGCATGGTCTGTGTTTTATTGGTCTCTTGTCACGCGTTGTAAATATACCAAGTATTCTGTTTCTAGAACCGTCAAATTCAAATCAATTAATTTCATGTTGTCAGTACATTAAATGCTGTCTTATTTTTGAATAGCTACATTACTGGGATTCCAATTTTTCTTTTTTTGTTTTGGTAATTGTTATAATTGTTTATACCATGTGTCATTATTATCATTTCAGTCTCATATGATAGTTTCAGTGTTGTTTTTTTGGGGGGGGGTCTATTTTTCTACCCTTGCAACTGCGGAGGTATACATCTAAGAGCCATGGTGGAATCTGGCTATGTGCTTGTCTGGAGTACTGTACTATCCAGTTCCAGCTCTTTTTAATTGCCTTAATCATAATAGATCCATAATATACCTATGCGTAGGTATTGGTATAGTATTATTATTGACATTGAGAGATGATTAATGCTGGTATTTCTGAAGAAATACAATTTTCATGTTTAAGAAAACTAAACAAAGTGTCCGTTTTGAGATTTTACACCGACTCTGGCTTCATTTTAACCACAGAATCAGAAACAGAATCCATAAAAGACATTCAATCAGTTAACGTTGGTCTGCTGGACTAAAGACACATTCTAACAAGCTGACCACAGTCATACACACGTAGAGAACTCAGCTGATTGAGTACTTGATATGCAGACATACAAACTGCATCACAATAATGGCTGGTTTAAATACACACACACACACACACACACACACACACACACAACTTTACACACAGACACACACACACTGTTCGGTATGTAGAATAAGCTAAGTTAGTAGTGTTTTGGTGGCTTAGTGTCTATATAGTGTTATCAGTAATGGATTATGCAGTATTGTCGTAGGAAGAAATCTCTTACTGTATGTCTACTATTCAAACAAGTGATCTACAGAGTCAATTTAATAAGATAACAAAATAAGTATTATATATACTGTATATATATACATACATTTCCCACACACGTATAACCCTAAACCTCCCGCACACTCTAATCTCCGAGATATGATCCATCTTGGGTTGATTGTAATGGATACTGTAGATACATTAGATGGTGTGGCCCATCAGACCACAGCACCAAGTCACGTGACCCATCAGTCACGCTGTAGGACAGACGGACACACCCGTCTTCTAACCTGAAAACGGACTTCTCAGGACAACCACACTGCCTTCTCTACACTGCCAAACCCGCTGGACAATGAATGGACACTAAAGAGCTCTGTTAGAAGAGGAGTACTTCATGGCAAATCCTTTGAGGAATTAGTTCCCCGTCATTCACGGTACACACTAAAGAATGGGACGGATTCACATTCGCCTCGTCAGAATGCACAAGTGATAGAGTTTGACCCTCGGCACGCTCCGTACTGTAGCTCAAACTTCAGGCTCCAACGAGACGAGACGAGGGACATTCCGTCTAGGTTGCTGTTGGCAACGTAGTTGTACAGCAAGCCTCAGCCTGGGTATACCTGAGTCTAAGATGTCTGCAAGTGATGTGACACGGATGTGTTTTGTGCCTATATATATAAATATATATATATATATATATATATATATATATATATATAACAAATATGTAGTGTACCTATTAACGTTTCCTCCATGGAAAGGGTGAGCTGTCCTGTTGTGGGGAGTGATGCGCCCTCTTTGTCCACGCTGCCCCGTGACATCAGCTCTCATTTCATTATAACATTCACCTCAGAAATTACTTTATTTTTTTAATAACAGAAGTCATAGTACTGAACAATTGACAGAGCAGACACATTACACTACAGTGTGTTAGGGTTAGGTGGGGGCTTTCATCACAAGCTGAATGACCGACTATCAATTGTACATCACTGCCAGAGAATACCAGAGTTGTGGCATTTAAAATGCCCGTCTTTATCACAGGACATGTCAGTAGATATGTCTTTATCACAGGACATGTCAGTAGATATGTCTTTATCACAGGACATGTCAGTAGATATGTCTTTATCACAGGACATGTCAGTAGATATGTCTTTATCACAGGACATGTCAGTAGATATGTAATTGAGGCCTTGTCATTGGGCCAAAAGCACTGCCCAGCGGTCTGTGCCTTGACACACACACACACACACACACACACACACACACACACACACACACACACACACACGCGTTGATGGCACAGACCAAACAAGTTGTAGTTTCTAGTAGTAGCAACATTTTTGCTTGATCCAGAAACTAGATTACATGTGTTATGAGTTTTGTTTTTTAGTAGAATAGCAACACAACCTCACGAAATGTGAATGAATTCTTATAATTCCAGTCCGCGTCATTTGATTGTGACCCACAAGGGCAGAAAAGCAATATTCAATGATTGTTTCTCTGGAACATCATGAGTGCTGTTGTGTTTAGTCATTCCCATTAGGAGTCTCTCTGATATTTTTTGTGAGTTGTCATTATGACTGTACATACAGACGAATAGCTCAATAAATCTATATACTGAATGAAATGCTGATGAGTTTGTTTTGTTTCTTGTGGGGAGATGGAACAGTTAAGCAGTGTGAACGTTAGTTCTATTAATAACCATGAAACGTCACTTAATGGTAACTCGTTTTTTTAATGATAAACTAAATAATATGACCACAAAAAAAACATCTTTCTCACATTTTCACACACATATGTAAACATAACATCCTCATCAATCTGATGTTCTTAAAGGGGATGGACTGTTCTTAAAGGGGTGGGACTGCCTTAAGGGGGTTGGACTGGGAGAAGACGACATGGTTGGATATGACAATACCACAGGGGTGTTATGAAAAATCAGTACTTCATAAAATGGTGACACGATTCATGAAGACCATATTCTGGTGAGGACAGATTGCGTGAAGCCCGTGTAAAATGTCTGATTAAAGCTCTGCAGTGGCTGAGTGGATGGGAGCTATGGAAATAAAAACAATGTTTACTCATCTCCGTGGTGGAGTGTATTTCAGGGGAGGTGGGATGAAGTCATCCCCAGACGCACTGGTCTGAGGAAGAGGGGGTCAAACACAGGTCAAATACTTGAACATAATGATCATAGTGAGTTTGTTTCACCTCAGTTTGCACTTATGGGAATCCTTCCATGGTTGATTGTAATGGGTCACTATAACGGCCAGTCAAAATCAAGCGCAGACAACAATTTCACGCTGTTTCTGCGGACTGTAGAGTTTGACCCAGATCTGATCTGAGGTCAGTTCTTCCCTCTTGGGTGGGGTGGTGGGTGGACGACGGTGACTTCTACTAAGGCTGTTGACAGCGGTGTTACAAGGCAGACTGGTGGATTCTGGGACACCGGAGGACCTCCCCCCCTCTTAGTGCGAGGACCAGATGTAGAACAGAGCCCCCCTGGATCTTGTAGTCCGCTGCCGTCTTCTCGTCGTTCCTGAAGGGGACGAATAAATGGTAGAAAGGAAAGGAATGTTTATGTGGTAATTTGCACTCAAATAATTTACATTTTTCTCTCATGTCATCCCAGGTGATAAAATGTCTCCAAGACATCTTGAGAAACCCCAAGGCTCGCCTCAACAGGCTAGGCACACCCAGAGACACAGGTGTAGTTCTTCAAGGTAGATAGGTAGGTCACTTATAGACCTAGAAAAATAGGCTTTATATATAAATATAATGTATACATTACTACACACAGTGAATTGTGCATTGCTAGAGAGGACAGGGACAGCATGTAGACCAGTGATAAACTATAGTGATACACACAGGCTGTGTTCGGAATCGCTCCCTCGTTCCCTCACTCCCTATTCCCTATTAGGGTTCACTATGTAGTGAACTACCTAGGGAATGGTTTAAGGAGTATTCGGACACTACACCGAACGTCACAAAAATGCGTCGGTCATTCGTGTGATGCAGGCGGATGCGCCCTCGTGTAAACAAACAAGTCTAACAGGGAGCATTCACGCTGCAGGTTGAGATGTACTCAATCAGGTAGTATCGGATTTGCTTTTGTGTGTTCATTTTGAATGTTAAATCCCAAATAAAGTGTTGAAATTTAAATTCTAATCATGTGCATGTGTGGTTTTTCTACTTTGGTCCTGTCTATTAATTGCACAATGTAACGTTGGCTATAGCCGCGCTACCTAGCTAGCTATGAAGCGCACGATCAAGTAACATGTTTACAAACATTACATGTTTACGATTTAGCTCCGCAAGCTAGAGTTCCTTCAGTTTATACACGAAAGTTGCCGCCGCCATCCTCCGTTCACAGCCCTCTTCGCGAGATAAGTCAACTGCATTGCATTGTGGTATACCGGAGAAAATGTAGGGTACATGCACTGTACCCTGGAAATCAAGGTGACTTGTGGGTAATAAATAGTGGACTATATAGGGAACGAAAATTCCGTGGAGAATTCGGACACTACAAACAAAATGGCTGACGCCCTATATAGTGCACTATATAGTGAATAGGGAGCGATTCCGAACACAGCCCCAGACTGGGCGTCATGCTGCATTAAAGTGAGATTGAGTTGGGAGTCAGGGTGACTGAGGTGGGAGTGAGACAGGGTGACTGAGGTGGGAGTGAGACAGGGTGACTGAGGTGGGAGTGAGACAGGGTGATTGAGGTGGGAGGGAGACAGGGTGACTGAGGTGGGAGGGAGACAGGGTGACTGAGGTGGGAGTGAGACAGGGTGATTGAGATGGGAGTGAGACAGGGTGACTGAGGTGGGAGTGAGACAGGGTGATTGAGGTGGGAGTGAGACAGGGTGACTGAGGTGGGAGTGAGACAGGGTGACTGAGGTGGGAGTGAGACAGGGTGACTGTCTTACATCTGCTTTCCGCTGTAGATCAGTCTCTGTTGCTGGGGAGGAATGCCCTCCTTCTCCTCCACCCTCTCCTTGATTCGCTCCACCTGACACACACATCATCACAATGAATGACTGGGCATTTTGACAGAGAGAGAGACACAGAGAGAGAGAGAGAGAGAGAGAGAGAGAGAGAGACTCACACAGGCACGCACTCACACAAACTCACACAGAGACACACACACACTCACAGAGACACTCACAGAGACAGACATACTCATAGAGACACAATTTGTCATGTATCTGCAATCTCTTCTCTTTCACTCTCCCTCTCGTTCTCTCTCACACACACACACACACACACACACACACACACACACACACACACACACACAAGCACCCTCCCACCGGGCAAGACAGCGTATATAGTTAACTTGACAACATTTTAAGCATTAAGTACGATAAGAAAGCAACTTACTTTATCCGTGGGCTCTATGTCAATCTCAATCTCCTTTCCAGTGAGTGTCTGTTAATGGGAACGGAGAGCAGATGTGTCAAGAGGGTAAGGGAACTTCGCTAGATGCAAATAACAGTGCATAAATAAAGATACTGGTAGGCTAAATATTTATATTCCCAAAGGCTACTAAAAGCTGCTTTGAAAGGCAAAACAAATGGGCCTTAACGTTATCCTACGGTAGCCTAACGTTTGGCTTTTTACAAAGCTAAGTAAAACTTACCTTTACTTTAATCAACATAGTGACTTATTTTGCTTTTAAAACATTAAATACAAAATAATATATCTAAGTATTATTGTTATAAAGCCTAAATAAAGCTCGCAACCTACACAGTAAAATTCCTACTACAGCGTTCCTCACAAAACTGAACTGATATTCTGGTGTTTCAGCGACAGTCTTCCCCACTCTCCCTTTGCTTGTAATAAAGAGGTTCCGCGACATCATTTCAGTTAATGTATGAGATTTGCAACATATGTGTGATAAATATGTCGAGATACTGAGCATATATGATCATTTAGCCTACATATTTACATATCTGAAATATCTCCTTTTTTTTTTTAATCAAAAGTTTGTTCTGCTACGCTCGGTGTAGTCGGTACATTTCACGACACTTTTCCAGGGACGTAAACCAAGTATTTTGTTTGTAGTCTTTTTGAGCCACTTCTACAGTGAAAGCAGAGTCAAACAACTACAAGAGTAACTTTGCAATAGAGATGCGCCACAATCATCCCTGTATTCGGTACGAGAAGCAGTGAAACAAGCCACCGTCTTGTCATATTTCCTAAAGGTAAGTAGATTATGCATCAGATGTGAAAATAAGTTTATATATCGGGCACAATTGTAGATCGATAGCTAATTATAACACTGCATAATGACCTTTGTGCTGTTTTGAACAGATTGTTCTTGCTAACTCTTCCATTTTGATCAATGACACTGGTATAGCGAGGCCCTGCTAGTGTGGCTGACGTTAGTATGACCTTAGTAACTACATTTTAAGAAACGCATTTTCTAGAAATCTGTAATGATTAACATGTACTCAGAAAACACGCCAAATTCAATTCTCAACCACGCCAATGAACAGCTCGTTATTGAATTGCGCACACATGTGAGTGCATGATGTGAGTAATAAATGAAGCTACTGTGTGTGTGTGTGTGTGTGTGTGTGTGTGTGTGTGTGTGTGTGTGTGTGTGTGTGTGTGTGCGTGCGTGTGTGAGTGTGTGAGTGTCTCACAGAGAGAGAGAGAGAGATGGCCCAGATAGCAAGCAGATGTGTAATGATTCTGGGCCATTTATGGGCCGGAACTAAGCCACAAGGGCCAGATCTGGCCTGTATATGGCCCAGTTCCGCTTGCTATCTGGGGGTGGGGGGGGTGGGGGGGTAAGAAACGTGTCTTATTTGCTGTGTCATCCCTACTCCCTATCAGCTCTCCAGAAGATCCCCTGTCGCAGTAACACAGCCGTATCCAGGATGCCTCGCATTGAGAATGACATCAAGCTGGACTTCAAAGACGTGCTGCTTCGTCCGAAACGGAGCACTCTGAAATCGCGTAGCGAGGTAGCTACTGTACCTACTGTACCTACTGTACCTGTCTGAATCGACCTATCGTGCATTGTGTACTATCTTCAGTTTACCAGCAGCACACCTCAAACGTGCACCTGGCTAATCTCAAATTCCAAGATAGACAGATGAACTACCATATAACTTACACCTATCCAATCTCCTTATTTCTCCACTGTTGCACAGAGCATAGGGAGGAGGCTGGTCTCGTAGACAGTTAAGCTCCAGATTTGGTTGTGGGCTAGGGAGAGGAGGGTTAGGGTTAGCAGTCTGAGTGCCCTTCTACAGGCCAGTCCTCAGGTACATGACCCCTGTCTTCCACACCCAGGTGGACCTGATGAGGAGCTACACCTTCAGGAACTCGAAGGGGAGCTACCGAGGCATCCCCATCATCGCCGCCAACATGGACACGGTCGGGACCTTCGAGATGGCGTTGGCCTTGCACGAGGTAAGTCAAACTTTATTTGCAAAGCTCATTTCATACACAGAGGCAACACAATGCGCTTTACAGAGAGCAATGGGAGGGTGGGCATAGGTCCCACCCCTACATATTCCAGACCTACAAATCACGTTTGACCTACACCATTGGTGTCAAACTCTGGCCCGCGGGCCTAATTTGGCCCGCAGTGTAATTATATTTGGCCCGCGAGGCAATACCAAATGACTACTAGAGCTGGCCCGCCAGTATTATACAGCGTATTCACCGCTAATACTACAAATCCCATAATGCTCTGCTGTGGTTTTGGCGCGTCAATCAAGACAGGACCCAGAAACGCCCTCTCTTCTGTGATAGTAGTCATAGCAATCTCATACTACAACTGTAACCGTGTTACCCCTTCTTTAAAATGGCGAAAAGAAAGGCAGAAAACAGAAGCTTTCTGGACAGGTGGGAGGCAGAATATCTGTTTACATATGTAAAAGATAGACCTGTTTGCCTTGTTTGTGGAGCCAACGTGGCTATAACTAAGGAGTACAACATTAGACGACACTATGAAACGAAACACCACGACAAGTACAAGGACCTGGACATGATTCATTTATTATTGTTATTTTATTTTTAAATTTAATAGCCTGTGAAAAAAGTTTATTTTGATATTTAAATCAGAAGGCTGCAAATATAAAAGAGGCATACGATTTTTATTTAAATGTTATTTTATAAATGAATAACATTGATGTGTTTTTTATTTGAAATTCGATTTTGCATGTCTGCACTATTAAGTTATATATTGTATGGTAATAAGCGTTGCTTGTTCCATATTCAATGTTAAAGCAAAACTTGTTTGGGTCCATATTAAAATATTCATTTGTTCAATGTTGGCCCGCGACTTTGTTCAAGTTTTAAATTTTGGCCCACTGTGTATTTGAGTTTGACACCCCTGACCTACACAATCACGTTCAACCTGACGTGGTACATTTAGCAAAGGCAGATGCAATATCAAAGTCAGTCAATTGTATTTATATAGCCCATGTTCATACAAGCAAATGTAGCACACAGTGCTTTACAGAATAAATAAAAACATAGTTTATTAGTAGTTGAATTAAGAAAAGTAAAATAAGAAAATAAAACAGGATGGAACATAATATGGTAAAAGAGAAATAGAAAATAAGAAACGGTAAAAAATTAAAAATGAGAATAAAATAATATTAAAATTGAGTAAAACTATGATAAAACATGATAAAAGCAAGATTAAAAACGTATGATTCTACCCGAGATCATGCAATGGATGATTCTAAGATGTCCTTCGTCCTCTCTCCCTCTCTCTGTCCCTCTCTCTCTCCCTCTCTCTCTCTCTCTCTCCCTCTCTCTCTCTCTCTCTCTCTCTCTCTCTCGCCTGTAGTTCACTCTCTTCACCGCCATTCACAAGCATTACTCTCTGGACGAGTGGAAGGAGTTTGCAACAAAGCATCCTGAGTGTGTGCAGGTAAAGTCCATACGTACGGCCTAGCGCGCTACACCAGGAAGTATCAACCTGACAGGAAGTATCAACCCAACAGCGCACTATTCAATATGTATTAACACCTCTATCACTCTCTCTCTCTCTGTATACCCCTCTGCCTCTCTCTCTCTTCTCACTCTCTCACTCTCCCTCTCACTCACTCTCTCTCTCTCTCTCTCTCTCTCTCCCTCTCACTCTATCTCTTCTCACTCTCTCTCTCTCTCCCTCTCTCCCCCTCTCTCTCTCTCTGTATACCCCTCTGCCACTCTCTCTCTCTTCTCACTCTCTCCCTCTCCCTCTCACTCTCTCTCACTCTCTCTCACTCTCCCTCTCACTCTCCCTCTCTCTCTCTCTCTCTCTCTCTCTCTCTCCCTCTCCCTCCCTCACTCTCACTCTCTATCTCTTCTCTCCCTCTCCCTCTCTCACTCTCTATCTCTTCTCTCTCTCTCTCTCTCTCTCTCAGAGTGTGGCGGTCAGTTCAGGGACGAGTGACGGGGACTTCGAGCGTCTGGGCGCGATCCTAGCAGCCGTGCCTCAGCTGCAGTACATCTGCGTGGACGTGGCCAACGGCTACTCGGAGCACTTTGTCCACTTCGTGAAGGACGTGCGGCAGAAATACCCGTCGCACACCATCATGGTAAAAACAAAATGGTCTTTAGTCGCCTCCGTCGTCGGGTGTCACTGTAGACGCACGTTATACACTTTCACCGAAGGCACTCGTTCTCCCTCATTCTTCTCCTCCTCCTCCTCTCTCTCTCTCTCTCTCACACACACACACACACACAAACACACACACACACACACACACGTTCAGACACTGAACATACCTCCGGAGGTTTCTTCTACGGTTACGCCTTTGTTATTAAGATGGCTGTCAGGTGTTGAATTGCGTCCTCTGTCCCTCAGGCGGGGAACGTGGTCACCGGAGAGATGGTGGAGGAGCTGATCCTGGCCGGCGCCGACATCATCAAAGTAGGCATCGGACCAGGTGAGCCGACAGCCGGGCCGCCCGGGGGGCTCCGGCATTTCGCTAGACGCTCGACGCACGGCAAACCGTGTGGTGGAGAAGTCTCTGATCACCCCCCCCCCCCTTTGTGTGTGTGTGTGTGTGTGTGTGTGTGTGCGCAGGGTCCGTATGCACCACCCGCAAGAAAACCGGGGTGGGCTACCCCCAGCTCAGCGCCGTGATCGAGTGCGCCGATGCCGCCCACGGTCTGGGAGGACACATCATCTCAGTGAGTGCACACTTGTGATCCGTACGGAATAAGACGCCTACAGAGACTAGAGGTATTAAAGTCTATCCTTTCAGCCACAGCAAATAGGGTGGCCAACTAGGGTTTACAAAGGGTTTATAAAGGGTTAATACACTCTGCAAGTTGCGTGTTTGTGCCGGTGGGGTCAGGGGGGCTGGTTACTGTAAGAGACGCCTTCCTTGAGTGGATATATGACCCTGAGAATGCCTCCTTTATCTGGCTGGTTCTGAGGGCCAGACAGTCCTCTGTTTTCTAAAACCTACATTCCTCTCTCTCTTTCTTTCTCTCTCTCTTACTTTCTCTCTCTCTTTCTTTCTCTCTTTCTTTCTCTTTCTCTCTCTCTCTCCCTCTCTCTCTTTCTTTCACTCTCTCTTTCTTTCTCTCTCTCTCTCCCTCTCTCTCTTTCTCTCTTTCCCTCTCTCTCTTTCTCTCTCTCTCCCTCTCTCTCTTTCTTTCTTTCTTTCTCTCTCTTTCTTTCTCTATCTCTTTATTTCTCCCTCTCTCTTTCTCTCTTTCCCTCTCTCTCTCTCTCTCTCTCATGCAGGATGGTGGATGCACGTGCCCAGGTGACGTCTCCAAGGCCTTCGGTGAGACTTGTTGCGTTTGATTCTAACTAACCCTAACCTGTGTGTGTCTGAGTCCGATTCTAACTAACCCTAACCTGTGTGTGTCTGAGTCCGATTCTAACTAACCCTAACCTGTGTGTGTCCGAGTCTGGTTCTAACTAACCCTAACCTGTGTGTGTCCGAGTCCTAACCTTCATGTCGTCGGGGTCCGACAGGCGCGGGGGCGGACTTCGTGATGCTGGGCGGAATGCTGGCGGGCCACTCGGAGAGCGGCGGCGAGACCATCGAGAAGAACGGGAAGAAGTACAAGCTGTTCTACGGCATGAGCTCCGACACCGCCATGAAGAGGCACGCGGGGGGCGTGGCCGAGTACAGGTCAGAGAGAGAGACCGCTCGCCCGGCTTTCGGGGCGGCTGACTATCGAAGGCTATGGGTGGTTGTTACAGGTCCTTTAAAATAGATTTTTTTTGGATTTTACACAGCTAGGAGGCGTGGCTCAGAGAGTCAAAGTATGACATCAGAGGGTTGAATGTGTTAAGTTTACAGATGGTGAGAATAGCTGCAATTCAGCACTCATAAAAGTGGCTCTTAAGATAGAGTTAAGAGTTAAGATAGGAACTGAGAGGGTTAAAGGACAATGCTCGTTTTTGACAACCTGGACCTTATTTACGACATATTATAAGACGTTTGACTCACCGAGATCACTTTGGTGTAGTTCGGAGGCATGTAGAATAAATTTAAAATCCAGCGCGAGCCAGTATATCAATGTAATGATCTTTAGAAACATCTTTAGACACGAAATAGCTTCCCCACTTGCTCCAGCATGCATGCGCACAGCGTGCTGGAGCAAGTGGGGAAGCTATTTCGTTTCGAAAGACGTTTCTAAAGATCATATTACAGAGGCATGTGAACAACCACAACAGGCCTACGCTCTATGTAAGCACAACTAGCGATTCATGAAGACAGATTGATGAAAACAACCGTTTCGCGGCAGAAAATAGATTTTTAGAATCTGCATTCTCGGTGCACCCACCACCGCCATTACATGGATATACTGGCTCGCGCTGGATTTTTAATTTCTTCTACATGCCTCCGAACTACACCAAAGTGATCTCAGTGAGTCAAACGTCTTATAATATGTCGTAAATAAGGTCCAGGTTGTCAAAAATGAGCATTGTTCTTTAAGAGTTAAGATAGGAACTGAGAGGGTTAAGAGTTAAGATAGGACCTGAGAGGGTTAAGAGTTAAGATAGGAACTGAGAGGGTTAAGAGTTAAGATAGGAACTGAGAGGGCATCTCCTTCGTGGAGAAGCAGAGGAGTGAACGTTGACTGGTACTATTGGTTCATAATAGTCCATGAGGCAGCCATGTATGACCGGTGAAAGTAGGGTCATGTGCTTGCTGCCCTACTTGTGTACTGTAGGCAGAGAGGCCGGGTCACGGAACCAGAACCCGGGTTACGTGGGTGTCCAACGGGCTTTCAAGGTGAGGAGTCGGGTCACTGAAACGTCTCTCCCTCTGTCCTTCCAGGGCGTCCGAGGGGAAGACCGTGGAGGTCGTCTACAAAGGGCCCGTGGAGGCGACAATGCGGGACGTCTTGGGCGGCGTGCGCTCCACCTGCACCTACGTGGGCGCGGCCAAGCTGAAGGAGCTGAGCCGTAGGACCACCTTCATCAGGGTCACCCAGCAGCTGAACACCGTCTTCGGCAACGACAGCTAGGGGCGAGGGCCCCAGGGGCCGGAGGAGAGGGCCCGTCGGCTCTGCTGCCTGACCTCTCTGCCTCTCTGTCACATGGATGCGGCCTGACCCCCCTCCCTCTCTCTCTCTCTGTCATATGGACGCTGTCTATGTGTCTCTCTCTCTCTCTCTCTCTCTGTCACATGGATGCTGTCTGTGTCTCTCTCCCTCTCTGTCACATGGATGCTGTCTCTCTCTCTTTCTCTCATATACGCACACACACACACACGCAGTTACATAAGAATACGTTTCTGAGACGGTGTTTCTAAACAAGGTCCAGTGCTGGTTTCACCTGTTGTTCTAATGCACTATCTAGGATATAATTAGATAAACTACTGTCTATCTGTCTACACGTTTGTTTGTTTTTAAAGGTTTTCTAAGTGCCATGCTCAATCATTCCCATTTTAATTCCAAAGGCCTTCTTTGCAGGTCTCTCTGTCCTGAGGTGATTCCTAAACGCTTCTTCTTAACTCTCGATCTCAAACTGCTTTTAAAACCTCACCGCCAAGCTGGAAAGCAACATGCCATTTACAGGATAAGCTGTATGTTGTTGTTTTTTTCAATAGAAATGTAACATTATTTGTAATAGCAGATTTACATTTTCAGAAATTCACTTTATCTTGCACTTGATGATTTGTTTTAAATGGGATATTCTATTCATATTTCCAGAGTTAGTTTCTTTATGGACCAAGTATTAGTATTAGAAGTTCTGAATACAACTGACAAGTACTGCAAGTTTCAATTCGCTAAACTTATGTCAGTTACAAATGATGGTCGTTTTTTTAACATTTCACTGGGTCACAGTAGATCCCTGGTAAGATCCCAAATGCAAATCAGTACTTCTACTTATATGTAACTTACTCTACTGTAGGTGATACGCAGTTGTCAGCTTTAAGATATAAGCCTTAAATATATCTATATCTGTTTTTCGCTGTCCATGCATCATTATGGTGTAATATAACTGACTGATGATTTCTGTGATGGCAGTTGGGTTGAGATTGGGATATTTATAATTATAAGAATGTTTCTCTGTTTCCATACATGTTGCACCTTGTCCACGTTGGACCTTGTCAACTTTTGAAAGTTGTTCAAGTTCGGCCAATAAAAAAGCATTCCCTATGATTTGCGTTTAAGTTGGTTTATTTAACATTTGAATATTGAAATGAAAGTCGCAGTAGAGATGCGTTCACATACTGTACATCTGCACACAATCATAAACTCACTGGCATCTAGATCCAAATAGGTCTGTTATGTACCACTAGAGGGAGGCAAAGTCCCCCTTCATGCACTCAACCTCAAAAATACTATGATTAGATTAGGTAGATCACAATGGCATACTGTTAATCCATCACAAATGCTTTGCACAATCATCCATGGTAATCCATCACAAATTACACAATCATCTATGTTCTTCAAAAGAGACCTGAGTTACCTTCTCAGAGACATACCATTATCAAAGACCCCAAATAGGAGAAATTCCTACTCAGTACTAGTGAAGAATACACATGAATATACACAATATATGTCATATCATCAATTCACACAAGCTCACAGAGGACCTCTGTGTATGCTGTACCCACAAGCCTTCCACAGCTACAGGGAGACCACTTAGAACTCACAGGATATGATGCGTACGACTCATACCCACCATATGATGGTGAATAACCACTATACCCTGAGCAATCAGTGATTTTGTTCTAGACGGTGAACCTTTCCACACGGGCATAGCCAGAGCTGCTCTGGTTGTTTTGGTCGTATGGTTGTAGCATCCGCTGTCCCCATGGTGACAAAGGGAGTCAGGTCGGGGGCCTCTAATTGGACTCCCTAATTGGACTCTAATTGAGCTCGGTCCTCTGGCAATGCTCGCCCCTAGAAGGACAGAGGCCGAGGGAATGTCCCAGACTACCTCTACGCAGTTTGGACGGGGAACTTTATCGACTCCGTTTGACCCTGAAACAGGGGTGACCTGAGGGCGGACTCTGCGTTCTCTCTTCGAGGAACTCCATGGCGACTTGTCCGCCGTGAAAACAGTCTGAGCATAGGACTGTGTGCCGAGAGAACTGAGCTGTGATTGGCTCAGCCTCTCCCGCTCTTGCTTCTCCCAGCTCTCCAGCGCGAGGCCTTCCCGCTCTTGTGGTGCGTTCGTTTCTAACTGGGAGGTGGCAAATTGCGACTTGCTAGGAATGATTAAATAAAACACCTCATGAACTCGCACTTCCTCGTCGCAAATTCGGATGTTTCTCAGCCCCCAGTTGCTCGAATGCACTAGATATAACTAGGTAACTGTGATATAATGGTATATAGATATAACTAGGTAACTGTGATATAATGGTATATAGATATAACTAGGTAACTGTGATATAATGGTATATAGATATAACTAGGTAACTGTGATATAATGGTATATAGATATAACTAGGTAACTGTGATATAATGGTATATAGATATAACTAGGTAACTGTGATATAATGGTATATAGATATAACTAGGTAACTGTGATATAATGGTATATAGATATAACTAGGTAACTGTGATATAATGGTATATAGATATAACTAGGTAACTGATATAATGGTATATAGCTGAATGCACACAGGTCGGAGGTAGGTATTTTGCCACTTGCCACTTCCGACCACAAACGAATGCACCATTACTTCTCCCAGGTCTCCAGCGCGAGGCCTTCCCGCTCTTGCTTCGAACAAGGCCGTCTGCGCAGCCGTTAGCTTTTCAACCAGCTCTCTGTGAGCGGTAAGGAAGGTCTTCCAGCTCTCTGTGAGCGGTAGGGAAGGTCTTCCAGCTCTCTGTGAGCGGTAGGGAAGGTCTAAGTTCCAGCTCTCTGTGAGCGGTAGGGAAGGTCTTCATGTTGTGGCGGTGATGCTCGTCCTCAATGGCGCAGGACACACACGCGATAGTGAGGTCGTCTAAGCAGTTGTACTAAACGAGCTTGCCGTGGTGGGGGCACTCGGTGACACCCTCAGGTGGGGCTCTGGGCTTGGAGAGAGGGTGTTTCTTCATCGCCGGGATGGTCAAGTGGTCCTGTAAATGCTGGACAACACATGGAGACCTCACACTTGACATAAGTCTTCTGTGCTGGTCTCCTGTCTTCGGTACACAAATCACAATAAATGATAACCTAACTTCCTGATCCCTGCCAACTGGAGCCTCGCAAACCTCAAGCATGGTTCTCTTTGTGTGGTTAACGTCCTTTTGTAGTTGTAGTTAACGTCGTTGTTCCTTCTCTAACGTTAGTTTCTCCCCAAAGTTGAGTATTATTTTGTCCGCCCTGTCCCTTCGCATGTAGTAGATCCAATGATGTCCGCCGAGCGAATTTCAAATGTTTTATCAAGACTTCAGTGCCATGGTGAGCGTTAGACTAATCTGTGTTTAGCGAAAAAATATTATTATTATTATTCCTTGCGTAGCATAAAATCCATCCTGGCCACTAGAGGCAGTCCCTATTTTCTCTAAATGCGTTGTAATAAATCAAGCAGATAGGTTATCCGTTGGGAATGTCTTGCTCCGTCCTGGATCCGTGTCCCTTCATCTTCTTACTAGTCGCTAATTAACGGTTTGTGTTCGCCTTTTTTGTCTGCAGACTGGATTAGCTAACTGAAAGCTATCTCTTTAACCAATTAAGTTGATGTTAGCTTTGAGTTTTAGCTGGATAAACATTGCATTTATTGATTAGGGAAGTGACGTTATAGTATCTGCCCTAGCCTACACGACACAGCGCCTGACTAGGTAACGATAAGTACTATAGCCTACAACGTTATTTGATTAGCTACAAATTCCATTTTTGTTTAATAATTAACTACGTCTTTCTATTCAATTAATTGTGCTAGTCTTTCTATTTAATTAATTGTGCTTTATTGGCATGGAAGTTCATGCCAAAGAGGTTTATTGCAGGGACAATTATGAGCACAGACATTAATGCAATCAAGCAGTAGCCCATGTAGCCTAGGCCTATAGTGCTGAGCAAGTCTTATTCACTCTTTCTCAGGTTGTGGAGACACAATGCTGTGTCTCCCACTGGTCACCGAGGACCGGAAGCTCATCTGGACGCGCTCGGAAGAGAAGACCCAGCAGCTGGGCGTGGCGGCAGAGTTGGCGCTCAAGGGGAGTTTCGATGCGTTCCCTTACCCGACCCTACCGGAGATGAGCGCCCTCGCCCTCCGCCACTCTCTGGTCCTGGACCAGGTCAGGGTGTGGTTCATGGTCCAGAGGCTCCACTACGGCATCAGCTGGAACGGCGAGGAGATCTGCGAGGTACGCGCCAAGCTGTGCGGGTCACAGCCAGCGGATGGAGGGGGCAGACAGAAGAAAACGACCAGAGAGAAAGAGAAGTCATCCTCTAGGGTGAATGAGGCGAAGGAGGAGGAGCAGCTGTCGTCCGGCTGCCCCTCTCAGACGAGCTTACGGCCCGAACTGGTGCCACTCAAGCTTGGACCCGGCCACCCCATTAAGCACACCCAGCTGTGGAACAGCTTCTGGCAAAACCAGACGCCCTCTAGAAAGGAACTCCTTCGCCTGCACAGGGAGACGGGCCTCAAGATGAAGATCATCTCCAAGTGGTTCACCAACCGCCGCTCCACAGCCCGCCGCCAGAAACCAGAGCCAGTGGAGATCCACGGCCAGCACTTGCCACTCCCCCCATCTCAGACGCAGGCTTGTGTCGGGGCGCCCTTGAATCACTCAGGCGGCGGTGGCGTTGACAAGGCGGTCGGCACCCTCAACCTGGCTGACGTCAAACCAGTGGTCAGTGGCTGTGACAGGCGGGCTGAGAAAGAACAGGAAACGCCGGTAGAAGCAGCCAATCGGGAGAGGACGCTCGGCATCCAGGGACGCGGCGCCGCCGCCACCTCAGACCAGACGGAGGAGAGAAGTGAAGCAGTCGTCGACGAGAAGCATCCAGTCACCAACGGCCACGGAGGACCTGACCCCACCCTGCACCTGAGCCCGACCAGCCCCGAGTTCCAGAAGGCGTGCAGAAGAATGATGGGCCCTCGCCTGAAGAAGAAGACCCTGGGCCAGGTGACGTTTCTCAGGCACACCTTTCTGACCAACCAGTGGCCCGACGTCGTAGAGTACAACGAGTTGGAAAGACTGACCGGGCTCCCGCGCCGCGACCTCACACAGTGGTTCGGGGACATGCGCTACCACATCAAGAAGTTCAAGGTGGGTTGGATGACCGCCACGGACCAGGAGAGGATCCTGGCCAAGGTCAGGGCGCAGAGTCGGAAGGAGCTCTGCCCAGGGGCACGGTCATAGCACCGGGATCGGTCATAGAGTCAGCACGGTTATCAGAGAGAGTGTTGTGTCTTCATCTAGTTCGTTCGCATGGTTTCTCTGCTGGTTTCTGGCAGCTGGCCTGGGCGTTTCCACATCCCCTTGGATAAACAGCCTTTCATGTTCTCCAACTACCATGATGGATTTCTATTTGTCAATAAATCTATTATGATATGAGCTTATTGTACAGTATGTTAATTATTTCTCTTAAGTTAATATGTTCTAAACATGCTCTCCTGTACTAGTGGTCCTGGGCTTGCAGTCTTCCTGGTGGAATACAGGCCCTGGAAGGTGGCTTTGACGTTTAGGGAGCCAAACACATCCTTAGGGTTCAGCCTGTTTGAGGTCAAAGGTCACCGGGCGATGTCGCTTCCTGTCGGGGGCTTGTTGTGAGCCTGTTTTTTAGGTGCCACCAACACACCCTGAGGGTTTGACCGTGACGTGACTTTAAAAATTGAGGATGTTGATCTTTTATATCTCACACTTGGTTGTAAGTTTGTGTGTGTACATTTTAAGTCCCATTGTGATGCACAGACCAAAATCCTCTAGTTCCTCCAGGGTCCCAGCCGTGACACCCTTCCTGGTCTCCCTGTTGTGGGTGCACACTCTGAACGGTCTCTGAGGGGGAGACCACACCCGCCTGGACACGGACCTGAGTGAAGAGGAGAGACCTACAGACTACTGAAGACACCGGGGGGTCTTTGCTGACTGTACGGGATGCAATGGGCTTAAAAACAGGAAGGACTTTAAAATTAAACTCACTGGTCTGAAAGACATGATTCACTGAAGTAGTCGGATGTCCATAGCTTTTATGTAGGCTATAACAACAGGGACTATAAAAATGGTCAATTTATGACTCTAAATTATAGGACCATGATTCTGTTATCAGTGTTGGCTACGTCTGTGGTGTATTGCTATCTAGATATGATTGAAGACATGTTTTGCAGTGCTAATGTAGCAAGCCTGAGCTGACCCCGAACAATAACACAAGAGAAAGACAAAGTATTAAAAAAGTCCCAATGTTTATTTAAAAGCTCATGAGCTCTAGTATAGCACTACTGGTTCACTTTGACTGGGCAGGTAGTTAGTCTGGAGAACTTTTGGCTGGATGTGACAAGAGACATGCTAAGTGCTAATGTTCACCATATAGGTGCAATAAAACAGGATTATCACAGCACACACGACTCAAACGGTTGCCTTGTTCACACTGCAGTCAAAAGTGGCTCAAATCCATTTTTGCTCATACAATATGTGACTGGGTTTATTTTTTCATGACAGCACAAATCACACAGAATCTGATATTTTTAAATCAGATTTGCAGCACTTTGGCTACGTTCACAATGCATGCCTTAGTGCTCAATTAGGCTTTATTTGGCCGTTCACACCCATGGTTCACACTGAGGTCCCGTTGCAAAACATCTAACATTTAGGCCTATCTGATTTAGGACCACACATGGAAGTGGAAATTCAAAGATCAGCAGATTTGTGCTGTTTACACTGTCATTAAAAAAAAGAAACATGAGTCACATATGAGCAAAAAAGTTTTTGGGCGACTTTTCTGCAGTGTGGAACTAGTCGGAGATCTGGTTTATTCATTTGGAACTCTCTAGAGGTGTGCTGTTGATATTGGCTAGTTCCCATACACGCAGAGACCGCCGGTCAAACCCTAACCCCAACCCTATACCTAAGACTAACCTTAACACTAAACCGAACCCTAACCTTACCCTAAGAATAAACTTAACTTAATCGGCCTGCGTTTATAGGAACTAGCCTTTACCGTGTGCGGTTGGGAGTCCAGCACCAGTTCATTGGACGTTGATGGGATAATTGGAAAAAGTTATTTTTTACATCACGTCCGGTCCATCGCTCTGGCGACTATTTTGCCTGACCATAACTTGGAAGAGGATGGCATCAAAGAAACCATTAGAAATTAAGGGTAAGTAACGTTATATAACGCCTAGCTTATTATCTGCACTAGTACATACCTTTCCCTAGCTAGAGTAAAGTTATTCTAGCTGAGTAGGAACTAGTTGGAGCTACATCTGTTTGGTAGGCTACTGTCAGTTCACTACAGTTTCACAGCCCTAAACCCCCCAGCTGTTTATGACCAGCCAATTACTACCTAACGTTAATTTTGATAGCAATGGATACTCGACTCTTATCAAGTGCATTTCCACAATTTAAGTTTAATGCGCTAATGTTGCACTTAAAACAAAAATGATTCAATTTGTGAATGTAACACTGCAAACATTTGATTTTTATATTAATATTAACCCTTCCCTGTTCTACCTGAGACACCCCTATGTCCCTCCCTGCCCTGAGTCTCCTGGCGCCTCCGCTACGGCTGGTCTCTGCCGCCATGTGGAAGGTGATGAAGGAGAGAGACGTGATGCATTATGGGACCTTGGAGGAGTTTGTGACATCGTCCTGCGAGGCTGTCCCTGGCCTGCTCACCTCCAGGCATCAGGCCAAGCTGGCCCTGGGACTGCGAGGACGGGTGGGTGACTGACTGAGAGGTGGGGGGAAGAGGCGGGCATGGGTGGTGGGAAGAGGCGGGCATGGGTGGTCTCAACGCCAGACCCGTGAGAGTTCTTTCGCTGATGCGCTACGCTAACTACGTTACTGCATGCTGCAGATCTCTCTATGTGTCTGGGACACTTCATGCTAAAATCTGGCGCTCAAATCCTAGCATTTCATTGGTTTCGCAGGAATCCGCCCCGCCCATCTAACCTGGGCTAGCGTCTCTCATTTGCTACTATGACCTTTCACGCTTTCAATTTTGAAAGCCATGATGAGTATTGGGTGGGCTATGAGTGTGCTGTTGTTTTGGTATTATTATCATTGTTTTCAAGTAACATGTCCCCTGTTCTGTCAGTAATCCATTACAAACCTCCTCTCCCAGCTGATCCTGGAGCTGTGTCGAGGGCAGGGGCCCTTAGATCCTGAAGCCATCCTCCTCCAGCTTGACAAGATCCGTGCTCCGGTCCCTTCCTCTGCCATAATGGTAAGTAGGACTCTGGCCTTGACTGTCAAGCTGGGGGGGCTCCCATGTTTACACAACCTGCTGTTGTAGAATATTCCACTCTACGAACAAACACCCCTCGTTTGTTTGTAGTATTAGGGCAGCTGAGCATTTGGTAGACTAAACGAATGAATGAATGAATGAATGAATGAATGAATGAATGAATGAATGAATGAATGAATGAATGAAAGAAGTAAGTAAGTCTCCTGCATGTACCTGAATATGTCTGTGGATTTCATTTCAGAAGAGGGACAGCAAGGTTGAGACAACAGTTACCAACTTCCGGGACTTTGTGCACACCCTGCTGAGAGACCCTGTAGAGAGAGAACTCTTCAACAAGGTGAGACCGCTGCTCCACACGACAGGAACTGTTCACTCAGAAAAGCGTCCCTTCTTGCTCTCTCTCTTCTCATCCTCCCTTCCTCTCCTCCCCTCTCTCTGTGTCCCTCTAGGAGCTCCCTCTGGAATACGGGCCTCAGTTTGACCTGGAGCTGGAGAAGCTGCTCTGGGAGTTTCTGCTCAGACTGGACTCGCTGTTCCCAGTGCCCAACCTCACTCAGGTAGAGATGAACAAGACCTGCCCCTATTCTGCTTTTATTCTTTCCCTGAGGCCTTGTGTACTTCCAGACCTGGGTCAAAGTACTGTTAGAAACATATTATTATCAATTATTATCAAAGTACTATTAGAAATATGTTGAATCACTTTTACACACTGTTTGTGCCTCTGTTCTTCTAAACAGTATTCAAAGCATCATTGTATTTCTGAGTCAGGCGTTTGTTGATACCGGTTTCCTTTGTGGTTTCAGACGGTGTCTTGGCTCAGTGCTGCCCCCGCTGTTCTGGAGGAGTGTGCCCAGGTTCCCTGTCAACCCCAGCTCCTGAAGACTCTGCTCCAGCACCACAACTCCCTGGTTCACACTGAATTAGCAGGTGAGGGTCAGATAATAAGCTACTACTCCCATGTTGGACTCCTGATCGGGTCCAGTCATCCTGACTCTCTCTTTCTCCTTTCCCAGCTTCCCTCCCGCCGTGCATGGAAGTCGTTTCCAGAGCGGTAGATGAGGAACAGGAAGAGGATTCGGAGGCTACCGGGAGCTCCAGATATACTGGGGTCAAGCAGAGGTCAAAGGTCACGGATGATGTGGTAGAGCAGGATGGAAGAAACGGAACTAAACGCCCACTAGGAGACGGAGGAAGTGAGTCAGAGGAAGAGGAGGAGCTGTTCGTCACCAGAAGAGTGAGGAAGAGGAGGAGCCTGAGAGACGGAATAAGCGCGGCCACGAGGGAGAGCGCCGGCGAGAGCGGAGAAGAAGACGGCGTGAGCAGGATGGAGGGAGAGACCGAGGGAGAGATCGGGGGAGAGACCGAGGGAGAGACCAGGGGAGAGACCTGGGGAGAGACCTGGGGAGAGACCTGGGGAGAGACCTGGGGAGAGACCTGGGGAGAGACCGGGGGAGAGACCGAGGGAGAGACCGGGGGAGAGACCGAGGGAGAGACCGGGGGAGAGATCGGGGGAGAGACCGAGGGAGAGACCTGGGGAGAGACCGGGGGAGAGACCGAGGGAGAGATCGGGGGAGAGATCGGGGGAGAGACCGAGGGAGAGACCTGGGGAGAGACCTGGGGAGAGATCGGGGGAGAGACCGAGGGAGAGACCGGGGGAGAGACCGAGGGAGAGACCTGGGGAGAGACCTGGGGAGAGACCGAGGGAGAGACCTGGGGAGAGGCCGAGGGAGAGACCGGGGGAGAGGCCGAGGGAGAGACCAGGGGAGAGACCGAGGGAGAGATCGGGGGAGAGACCGAGGGAGAGATCGGGGGAGAGACCGGGGGAGAGACCGAGGGAGAGACCGAGGGAGAGACCTGGGGAGAGACCGAGGGAGAGATCGGGGGAGAGATCGGGGGAGAGACCGAGGGGAGCGTGACGGCGGCTCGGTCCGGCCCGTACAGGCTGCCAGACGACCCGGAGCAGTGGTGCCTGGCGCTGAGATGCTGGCAGAACGACCTCCACCACCAGCCCAGAGTGCTCGTCTGCAGACTGAGCCTGGCGACCCCTGACCCCCGCGTGACCTCGCGCGCCCCTCCCCAGGCCGCGAGGGAGCCCGCCGGAGAGGGCGGAGAAGAAGGAAGCGTGAGCAGGGAAGAGGGCGATCTGCGGTCGGTCTGCGGTCTCAACCGGAACCAGCTGCTGTGTCTCCCACTGGTCACCGAGGACCGGAAGCTCATCTGGACGCGCTCGGAAGAGAAGACCCAGCAGCTGGGCGTGGCGGCAGAGTTGGCGCTCAAGGGGAGTTTCGATGCGTTCCCTTACCCGACCCTACCTGAGATGAGCGCCCTCGCCCTCCGCCACTCTCTGGTCCTGGACCAGGTCAGGGTGTGGTTCATGGTCCAGAGGCTCCACTACGGCATCAGCTGGAACGGCGAGGAGATCTGCGAGGTACGCGCCAAGCTGTGCGGGTCACAGCCAGCGGATGGAGGGGGCAGACAGGAGAAAACGACCAGAGAGAAAGAGAAGTCATCCTCTAAGGTGTGTAATAGAATATGAGGCTTTTCAGAGATGATTGGCCTTTTGTTTACAGCCTCCCCCTACTTGGCGTTTTTGTTTTTAACCTACAGTATTGATAAGCCAAGACCCTACCTCCTGTTGGCAACCCCCATACCTATAAGATTCAAGACCCCTCCCTGCCTGTGTTTTTCTTCATGTATGGCAGGATGACATCTCCAGGGGGGGGGGACACCCAGGCCTTGTGGTCTGAGCCTAGTGTCTCTAGGGGGGACACACCCAGGCCTTGTGGTCTGAGCCTAGTGTCTCTAGGGGGGACACACCCAGGCCTTGTGGTCTGAGCCTAGTGTCTCTAGGGGGACACACACCCAGGCCTTGTGGTCTGAGCCTAGTGTCTCTAGGGGGACACACACCCAGGCCTTGCTGTCTGAGCCTAGCGTCTCTAGGGGGGGACACACACCCTGGCCTTGCTGTCTGAGCCTAGCGTCTCTAGGGGGACACACACACCCAGGCCTTGTGGTCTGAGCCTAGCGTCTCTAGGGGGGGACACACCCAGGCCTTGCTGTCTGAGCCTAGCGTCTCTAGGGGGGGACACACCCAGGCCTTGTGGTCTGAGCCTAGTGTCTCTAGGGGGGGACACACCCAGGCCTTGTGGTCTGAGCCTAGCGTCTCTAGGGGGGGACACACCCAGGCCTTGTGGTCTGAGCCTAGCGTCTCTAGGGGGGGACACACCCAGGCCTTGTGGTCTGAGCCTAGCGTCTCTAGGGGGGGACACACCCAGGCCTTGTGGTCTGAGCCTAGTGTCTCTAGGGGGGACACACCCAGGCCTTGTGGTCTGAGCCTAGCGTCTCTAGGGGGGGACACACCCAGGCCTTGTGGTCTGAGCCTAGCGTCTCTAGGGGGACACACCCAGGCCTTGTGGTCTGAGCCTAGTGTCTCTAGGGGGACACACACCCAGGCCTTGCTGTCTGAGCCTAGTGTCTCTAGGGGGGACACACCCAGGCCTTGTGGTCTGAGCCTAGCGTTTGCTAACTGATCTCCCATTTCTTCATTGTCTTTGCAGAACCATTGTCATATCACTCTGTTGTAACACGACGTGTTAAACTCTCAACCTGTGTAGTTCCCCATTACTGATGACGTGTAAATGATGAGTTAGCCAATCGGATCTTAGAAACGTCATATCCGGGCCTAACCTTGAATATAAGGCCGCGCAAAACAGAACTTCTTTACTTTCTTGGGTGAAACGCTGTTTCTTGTGTTCCATTCTGAAGTCCGGTTGCAACTGTATGTATTTTGGAATAAAGAACCGGTCTTTGAACGGTTGGTAAGAACCTCGGCAAAACCTTTTACTCTTGCTTTGATAGTTACGGCAAATTTATCGATTACAGGTGAATGATGCGGAGGAGGAGGAGCAGCTGTCGTCCGGCTGCCTCTCTCAGGCGAGCTTACGGCCCGACCCGGTGCCACTCAAACGCCGGAAGCTTGGACCCGGCCACCCCATTAAGCACACCCAGCTGTGGAACAGCTTCTGGCAAAACCAGACGCCCTCTAGAAAGGAACTCCTTCGCCTGCACAGGGAGACGGGCCTCAAGATGAAGATCATCTCCAAGTGGTTCTCCAACCGCCGCGTCACAGCCCTGAATCACTCAGGCGGCGGCGAGGCGGTCGGCACCCTCAACCCGGCTGCCGTCAAACCAGCGTTCAGTGGCTGTGGCAGGCGGGAGGAGAAAGGACAGGAAATGCTGTGCTGGACGACTGCCCGGGAGCAGGAGAGGATCCTGGGACGGATCAGGAGGCAGAAGCGCCGGTGGTTCTGGTCACGTGAGAGCGGGTCATCACACCGGGACCGGTCCTAGAATCAACCTGTTAAATACTGTGAGTGTCGTGTTTTCATGTTGTTTGTTCTGCTGGTTTCTGGCAGTTGGCCAGTCGTTTCCACATCCCCTTGGATAAACAGCCTTTCCCCATGTTCCGCTACTATGACAGTTAATTCATATGTCAATAAATATTATTATAAGAGCATCTTTTACCGTATGTTAAAAGAAATACTGTAATTATATCACTTGTTCTAAACTTGCTCTCCTGTACCAGTGGAACTGGTGTTGCAGTCCTCCTGTGCATCTCCCAAAGATCAATCATTTAACTTTTTATTTCGGTACATAATTCAGTTATACATTGTACAATAGATAGACTTCAATATTAAAAAATAGAAATGTTGTTATCTCCACTTATGATATTGAAGCAGGAAACCCTAGAGATACACTGAAAGCCAGTTCTAACTTGAGATGCACACATTATATTTAACGCACACTTCTCATTATTGACAATTAAATGATTTACATAATTTACACAGAAGTCATGTCATCGACAGGTCACAAGTCCTTGAGTCGGCTCATCTACACTAGGGGACACCACCTGAGATGCTGTATAGGGGACCTGGGTCAGCTAGTATTGGAAATCCTTTCAAAATACACAGGGAGCATTTGTTTGACAGGCTGAGGTGTCAAGTGATCTTGTGCCAGGCATGACCAATCAAGCGGCAGATAAGCATCAGCAATGATTTTAACCCAGGTCTTGCTCTACAATACCGTAAATACAACATAACGAAACTCTGCGATCTCAGCTCCAGTACTGTCCGGGCTCCTGGGCCTGCCACAGCTCCGCCCCCTCGATGACGCGGCGGATCATGGAGGCGGAGGTGATGAGGATGTGGCCGGCGGCGTGGAGCAGGCCGGAGGCGACCCGGAGGGCCTCCCTGAGCGAAGGATGGAGAGAGAGAGAGACGTGAGTGACGCCGTCTGCTTGTCACGTGTCCCCTTGCTGTCAGGGTCGTTATCACTAAGGAGAATGTGGGAGGGGTGTAGTGTAGCAGTATACAGTACTGTATATAGCAATAGGCCGAAGAAGCCCATCTGATTGTTACCAAAACCTGTTATTTGCAGCTGTGAAACATGATCAGCACCCTCCCCTCCTGTCTCTCTGCGTCTTGCCTGCTCACCTGAGGACTTTCTTGGGTCCCAGACATTTGAAGTCGGCGCTGATGGAATACAGGCCCTGGAAGGTGGCCTTGACGCTCAGGGAGCCGAACACGTCCTTGGGGTTCAGCCTGTAGAGGTCAAAGGTCACTCGGGCGATGTCTCTTCCTGTCCGGGGCTTGTTGTGATCCGGGTTTTTCGGCGCCGCCAGCACACCCTGAGGGTTTGACCGTGACGTAACTTTAGAAATTGAGGAGTCACATGTTTATCTTTTACTGTATATCTCACACTCGGTTGCATCTTGGTGTGCGTAGGCTACTTTGTACATTTTAAGTCCCATTGTAATGCACAGACCAAATTCCTCCTGCTTCCCGTGCTGGTGTTTACATCTGTACTCTTACAAATACACAGAGAGTATACTCTCTCTAAAACACACAGCGAGGACCAACAACCTGCTCTAAAGGTCACACATCACGCCTACCTGAGCTACACAGAGAGCAAACACACAGCGAGGACCAACAACCTGCTCTATAGATCACACATCACACCTACCTGAGCTAAACAGAGACACACCGAGGACCAACAACCTGCTCTATAGATCACACATCACGCCTACCTGAGCTACACAGAGAGTAAACACACAGCAAGGACCAACAACCTGCTCTATAGGTCACACATCACACCTACCTGAGCTACACAGAGACACAGCGAGGACCAACGACCTGCTCTAAAGGTCACACATCACACCTACCTGAGCTACACAGAGAGTAAACACACAGCAAGGACCAACAACCTGCTCTATAGGTCACACATCACACCTACCTGAGCTACACAGAGAGTATACACACAGCGAGGACCAACAACCTGCTCTATAGGTCACACATCACGCCTACCTGAGCTAAACAGAGACACAGCGAGGACCAACAACCTGCTCTATAGATCACACATCATCACGCCTACCTGAGCTACACAGAGACACAGCGAGGACCAACAACCTGCTCTATAGATCACACATCATCACACCTACCTGAGCAGACCTCCACGTCTGCCCCGGGTCCAGAGCCATGAGAACAGTGTTGTCTGGCAGGGACATGAGGAAGTCCTCGGTGTCCACCTCTGTCCCGTCCTCCTCACATACAAGCCCGCAGGAAATGGCCGACTTGGACAGCAGCAGGGCGCGGCACGCCTGCGGAGGGGAGGGGATTGGCTCAGACGGGAGGGAACAGAGCGTGTTTGGGATTACAAGGTGCTGTACGTGTATTGTACTGTAATACAGAACTTCCCTATTAAGCACCTGTTGTATTTTAGATTGATATTCTTGCACTTTGCCTTCAGCACTAGATTATGCTCTTAGTCACTTGTTTTAGAAAGAAGATGCACTTGTGAGTTCTGGTGAGTAGTAGGCTTTTCCTATGTTAAATGCAATTATTGTTAGCAGCTTTGGATAAAAGCGTCTGCTAAATGACTAATGTAATTTAACCAGTGTAAAACTTTTGGTATTCTGTCTCTCTCTCTCTTACCCTCTCCCTCTCTCTCTCTTACCCTCTCCCTCTCTCTCTCTTACCCTCTCCCTCTCTCTCTCTTACCCTCTCCCTCTCCCTCTCTCTCTCTTACCCTCTCCCTCTCTCTCTCTTACCCTCTCCCTCTCTCTCTCTTACCCTCTCCCTCTCTTACCCTCTCCCTCTCTCTCTCTTACCCTCTCCCTCTCTTACCCTCTCCCTCTCTCTCTCTTACCCTCTCCCTCAGCTCCTCCAGGGTCCCGGCCGTGACACCCTTCCTGGTCTCCCTGTTGTGGGTGCACAGTCTGAACGGTCTCTGAGGGGGAGACCACACCCGCCTGGACACGGACCTGAGTGAAGAGGAGAGACCTACAGACTACTGAAGACACCGGGGGGTCTTTGCTGACTGTACGGGATGCAATGGGCTTAAAAACAGGAAGGACTTTAAAATTAAACTCACTGGTCTGAAAGACATGATTCACTAAAGTAGTCGGATGTCCATAGCTTTTATGTAGGCTATAACAACAGAGACTATAAAAATGGTCACTATAACTGGCTAAATTATGACCATGATATTCTTATCAGTGTTGGCTATGTTTGTGCTGCATTGCGATCTAGATATGATTGATGAAGTGTTTTGCAATGCTAAGAGTGTTGGCAGGGTGGACTATGAGAGGGTGGAGGAGACTGAACGCCATGGTGTCTTCTGGGAAAATACGCTGAATAGTGAGGTTTACAGTAAGGAATAGCAGCAGTAGAAACCTCTCAATCCTCACTGGTCCAAAGGTCTACTCGTTGATTCTGTCACTGGCTTTTAGTATCCTACACTTTTACATTTCATCCAATAAGTATAATTAACCAAAATCACACGTTTTTCATTATTTATGATGATTAATTTAGAGCAAGGTAGGCTAAACCAAACCTAATCAAATAGTCCCTTGTTTACTCATGAAGATGGTCTGAGACTGGTCAACACCATGTTTTGAAGAGGCCTCTGGGATGATATGATGTGATAAATAAATCAGTAGGTACAAGGTAGCCTACTAGGTACTTACTTGAGCAATGAGGATGTTGTTTCCATTCTCTGTAGTCTTTACCTACTTTTCCCTATGTGCAGTTCCAACACCGACTACCTGACTGTTATGTCAAAGTTTTGCCCTCGTCCTGCTGGTATCTGCAATCACATTTGGGTGGACTTTACTCTGACCCAAGGGATCGATTTTATGTGGAAGGTGAGGCTTAATCATTAACGACACCTATGTTAACCATGGGTGTAATTGATAGGCTACCTGTACCCTGTACTATGCCAGATAGTCAAAGATGAATTTGAAAGCTATTGGCTAACTGCGGACTAGACTGGGATCGGAGATCTGGTTTGAGTATTGATTGGGAGTATTGATCTGGTTTGAGTATTGATTTGGGAGTCCAGCACCAGTTCATCGGGAGTTGATGGGTTAATTGGAAAGAGGTCTGTTTTACGTCACGTCCGGTCCTGCGACCTGGTGACTGGAGAAGGCGGGATGCATGTTTTACGTCACGTCCGGTCCTGCGACCTGGTGACTGGAGAAGGCGGGATGCATGTTTTTGGCGGCGTAACGTTGGTCTCAAGCGAAATATACACATATTTATGATAAATAATCACCTTCGTCCATGTCTTCGTTCCTGTTCCGTATGATGAGTGTAGATTTTGCTTTTGATTACTGATCTCCCTCGCTAGCCGAGCCTGATCATAACTTGGAAGAGGATGGCATCAAAGAAACCATCGGAAAATACGGGTAAATAGTTATACATTGTATAATACTACGTCTAGCTTGTTTATTATGACATTTCCCTTGACAAAGTTATTCTAGTGAGTAGGAACTAATTGGGAGCTAGCTGGCCATCTGTCTGCAAAGTTTGGCATTGACAGCTTTACAGCCCTGAACCCCCCAGCTGTTTATAACATCTAGCAATGGATACTCCACTCTTTATAAGTGCATTTCCCCCAATTTAAGTTTACAGCGCTAATGTAATTATGGTTAATTACACAGTTAAGACACTCTCAAAGACTTGTTCTTCAACCAAAATGATTGTCTGTGAATGTTATACAGCAAATATTCGATCATAATAATAATAACCCCTCCCCCCTCCTGTCACAGATGCCCCATTGCCCCTCCCTGCCCTGAGTCTCCTGGCGCCTCCGCTACGGCTGGTCTCTGCCGCCATGTGGAAGGTGATGAAGGAGAGAGACGTGATGCATTATGGGACCTTGGAGGAGTTTGTGACGTCGTCCTGCGAGGCTGTCCCTGGCCTGCTCACCTCCAGGCATCAGGCCAAGCTGGCCCTGGGGCTGCGAGGACGGGTGGGTGACTGACTGAGAGGTGGGGGGAAGAGGCGGGCATGGGTGGTGGGCACTGTGTTGTCACTGTACATCTTAATATTGTAACACTGAAGATGTAATCCTTAGCTATGACCCTAACTGATGGCTCAACTGTTGTACTTACCCATTGTGGCGTGCCTGATTGGGGTGCCCTGTCCTAAGCATCATGTTTAGGGTAATGCCTGTCTGAGGTGTGTGTGCCATAATGGGTATGGTCAGAGTGACTGGGGTGGGCTATGAGTGTGCTGTCATTTTGGTATTATTATCATTGTTTTCAAGTAACATGTCCCCTGTTCTGTCAGTAATCCATTGCAAACCTCCTCTCCCAGCTGATCCTGGAGCTGTGTCGAGGGCAGGGGCCCTTAGATCCTGAAGCCATCCTCCTCCAGCTGGACAAGATCCGTGCTCCGGTCCCTTCCTCTGCCATAATGGTAAGTAGGACTCTGGCCTTGGGGCCTCATATCTACACCACCTTCTAATGTAGATTATTCTTCTGTACAAACACCTCACATTTGTTTGAATTGTAATGAATAAAAGTATCTTGCATGTACCTGAGTATGTCTGTGGATGTCATTTCAGAAGAGGGACAGCAAGGTTGAGACAACGGTTACCAACTTCCGGGACTTTGTGCACACCCTGCTGAGAGACCCTGTAGAGAGAGAACTCTTCAACAAGGTGAGACCGCTGCTCCACACGACAGGAACTGTTTTGTTTTTTTGCTTCCCTCTGGAATATGTAGGGGCATGACCTATGACCTACGTCCTACCCGTGTATGAAATGCGCCATACAAATAAAGATTGATTTGATGAACTGTTCATACTCAGAAAAGCGTCCCTTCCTGCTCTCTCTCTTCTCATCCTCCCTTCCTCTCCTCCCCTCTCTCTGTGTCCCTCTAGGAGCTCCCTCTGGAATACGGGCCTCAGTTTGACCTGGAGCTGGAGAAGCTGCTCTGGGAGTTTCTGCTCAGACTGGACTCGCTGTTCCCAGTGCCCAACCTCACCCAGGTAGAGATGAACAAGACCTGCCCCTATTCTGCTTTTATTCTTTCCCTGAGGCCTTGTGTACTTCCAGACCTGGGTCAAAGTACTACTAGAAATATTTGGAATCACTTTTTGTTTGTGCCTCTGTCCTTCTAAACAGTATTCAAAGCATCATTGTATTTCTGAGTCAGGCGTTTGTTGATACCGGTTTCCTTTGTGGTTTCAGACGGTGTCTTGGCTCAGTGCTGCCCCCGCTGTTCTGGAGGAGTGTGCGCAGGTTCCCTGTCAACCCCAGCTCCTGAAGACTCTGCTCCAGCACCACAAGTGCCTGGGTCACATTGAATTAGCAGGTGAGGGTCAGATAGCAAGCTACTACTCCCATGTTGGACTCCTGATCGGGTCCAGTCATCCTGACTCTCTCTTTCTCCTTTCCCAGCTTCCCTCCCGCCGTGCATGGGCGACTCCATCCTGGTCTCTCTGTCTTTACCTCCGTCTGGAAGAGTGCCAGAATCCCATCCCGGCTCTGCCCGTACCCCGAGCTGTAAGAGTGTACCTACCCCAGAGACTGGTCGCAGACCGCCGGGGGCGGGCGCTTCACCGTTCACCGAGCCTGTGATTGGACTGATGTCCAACGAAGACCTGCCAATCATGGCTTCAGCCAGAAGGACAGAAGGAAGCGTGGCAGTCGTTTCGAGAGCAGACGAGGAGCAGGAAGAGGAGTCGGAGGCTACCGGGAGCTCCAGATATACTAGGGTCAAAGAGAGGTCAAAGGTTACGGATGATGAGGTTGTGGTAGAGCAGGATGTTCAGACAAGAAGAAACGGAACTAAACGCCCACTAGGAGACAGAGGAAGTGAGTCAGAGGAAGAGGAGGAGGTGTTTGTCACCAGAAGAGTGAGGAAGAGGAGGAGCCTGAGAGACGGAATAAGCGCGGCCACGAGGGAGAGCGCCGGAGAGAGCGGAGGTGAAGACAGCGTGAGCAGGATGGAGGGAGAGACCGAGGGAGAGACCGGGGGAGAGACCGAGGGGAGCGCGATGGCGGCTCGGTCCGGCCCGTACAGGCTGCCAGACGACCCGGAGCAGTGGTGCCTGGCGCTGAGATGCTGGCAGAACGACCTCCACCACCAGCCCAGAGTGCTCGTCCGCAGACTGAGCCTGGCGACCCCTGACCCCCGCGTGACCTCGCGCACGCGTCCCCAGGGCAACGGGAAACGAGCAGGGCGGTCTCCGCGGGGGCGGGACAGAAGGCCTGAGGGAACAGCGCAGAGCGGTTGGAGCCACAGCCCCGTGGTGCATGATGGGAAGCTGCTCGACTCGGCTGATAAAGAGTGAGTGAAATACGGGGAGAGCGCGCACACCGTAGCCATGGTGACTATGGCTGGCTGACTGAGATCGTAAATGGCTGCCGGATCAGTAGGTGAAACACAGTTGTTAAACACTCCTCATCCCTGGTCCAATCTTTGCCCTTTACAGGAACTGTGACGCCCTCGTAGTGCCAGGATGTTCCCCCTCTATTCAAAGGACAAGCTCAGGTGAGGTGTTAGTGTACAGGCGGGTGTGAATGAGCCTTGTGAATGAGCTTTGTGAATGTTGTGGTCGCCGAGCTAGGTCGATCCTGCAGTGATGGTTAAAAACGCGTCGAAGACCGTCAGTGGTTGAAACATGTTGACATTTTTAAGCGGTGCAGCCACTTCTATATGTGACGTCCATCCATGTCCGTGTGTAGCATGAGATTTAGACCAATCAGGAGTCGCCAGTACTGTTGCACACGAGCACTAGAGGCCAGGCATGAGGAAAGCATGGCCGGCTTCAGACTGCTCTCTCTCTCTCTCTCTCTCTCAAGAACTGTAAATGTCAGAGCTTAGATGTTTACACCATAGGAGTCCTGGGAACCAGACAAATATATTTTGGTATACAATATGTAGCTTCAAAACTGTAGGAGTGGTAACAAGTTAGAAATCGGGTATGCATTTGAAATTAGCAACTCAAAAGCTAGAGTGGAGTGCCATTCGTTTCAATGGTGTTAATGGTTGTAAAACAAATGGTCATACGTTGAAAACTATAGCACAGCTTAGATAATTGTATGAATCAGCACAATTGTGTGAACATTTCAATGTATAATATTTGTATGTGCTGTTAAAACTATAGGAGTGCCGGCAGTTTACAAAATGTGGATATTTTCAAATCACCAACTGCCACCACTCGTAAACTGAACATTCCATCAATCATTTTAATGGGAGAAAACGGAATAAAACTTGCCACTGCTCCTACAGGTTTTACAGTTTTTAAATATCTAAGCTGTGACATTTATACTTTTTGAGAGAGCTGTTTGAAGCTGGCCATGCTCGTATAAAATTAATGGTGGAACTTAGGAGAGAAGGAAAACCATGCTCCCCACTTACAAAAATAGGGGAGTGTTCAGAGCACTCTAGCGGCAGTTGATAATTTCAAACGTTCAGTTTCATTTAAATGTTGACAGCTTTTGACTCCCAGAGAAGATCAGTGAGGATTGTCACTTGCTGATACATCTGTCTTGTGGATGACTACAGACAAATATGGATGAATGATATTGAAAACAACCATCAATACCTGATTCAGTTGAGATTGCTCATAGTGCCGCTAACTTCACCACCTGGGTGTGATTTTTAATCGTGTAAACCAGTCACAGTAAAGACTTCTATAATTCTTTCCCTCCTGATCACTTTATTGAGTGCCTGGATCGACTCTTTTTGAGCGTTTGTCTCTCTCCCTGTTTAGAAGTGCCGCTGTCCCCCGCAGGACCTGGTGATGACATCATCGTCGATTCAGAGGATGAGGCGACCAAAAATTTCAAAGGCCGAGTAAGAACACTAGTCCAGCTCTGTAAGAACACTAGTCCGGCTCTGTAAGAACACTAGTCCGGCTCTGTAAGAACACTAGTCCGGCCCTGTAAGAACACTAGTCCGGCCCTGTAAGAACACTAGTCCGGCTCTGTAAGAACACTAGTCCAGCTCTGTAAGAACACTAGTCCAGCTCTGTAAGAACACTAGTCCGGCTCTGTAAGAACACTAGTCCGGCTCTGTAAGAACACTAGTCCGGCCCTGTAAGAACACTAGTCCGGCTCTGTAAGAACACTAGTCCAGCTCTGTAAGAACACTAGTCCGGCTCTGTAAGAACACTAGTCCGGCTCTGTAAGAACACTAGTCCAGCTCTGTAAGAACACTAGTCCGGCTCTGTAAGAACACTAGTCCAGCTCTGTAAGAACACTAGTCCGGCTCTGTAAGAACACTAGTCCGGCTCTGTAAGAACACTAGTCCGGCTCTGTAAGAACACTAGTCCGGCTCTGTAAGAACACTAGTCCGGCTCTGTAAGAACACTAGTCCAGCTCTGTAGAAACCCCTCCAATGTGGATCTTGTGGCAAAAATGCTGTTTTTGTGTGATATATCCTAGCGTGCACTGTCTCCCCCTGCTGTGTGATATATCCTAGCGTGCACTGTCTCCCCCTGCTGTGTGATATATCCTAGCGTGCACCGTCTCCCCCTGCTGTATTACTAACGGGCTCCGTCTTCTCCAGCTCTTTTTGAAGCGCTACCACAGGACCAAACACAACACCTACGTTCCCACCCTGCGGGAGTTCTGGAAGCCTGGGATGGCCCGCCGGGGCCTGCTGTCTCCTGGCAACGGACACAGATGACGCGCCCAGTTGTGATTGGCAGTTGAGATGATGGTGTCAGGAAAGACTCAAGTTAGTCATTCTTTGGATCTGAGTCAGAGAAACATTAGGGAAGTGAAGTGAGTTCTGAATCCCTGTGCATGTGGGTTGCTCTATTATTTTGTATTGGTGGTATTAACAAGTGTGCAGCCTTTATTTAATCTAAATAGTGTTCATTCTCAATGCTCAATTGCTCAAAATGCGCAATTCCGATAGCCTAACCTATATACATTTTGTATTGACATTTACAGTAGGAACATAAATACTATGTTAATAATAATAATGAACTATTGTTGACAAACAAGCTATGATTGGAGAGGACATCTATTTTAATTGTGTGTTTTTTTTTTTTTGGGGGGGGGGGGTATTATTCTGTTTGTTTTGTTTTTGTTATTATTGTTTGTTTTTGTTACTATTGTTTGTTTTGTTTTTGTTATTATTCTGTTTGTTTTGTTTTTGTTATTCTGCTTGTTTTGTTTTCTTAATTACTTAAGTGCTCTAAAATGTTTATTTTTATTTTTATTGGATGTACTCCAGTGTCTCATGTCAATGTCAAATTGCAGTTGTCTCATTTCCAATAAAAACATTTTACCTAAAAGCGTACAATTCCTGAAGAAAATCTGTGTGCTACTCTGAACATTTAGCTCCTAGCTTTAGTGGTTCCAACCCAGTAATCAATGTGTGATTAAGAAGACATTCTTTCATCCACCTCGATCATTCATTAGAGGCACCATTTAAAAAGTACCCACGTTGATAATAATTAACATAATAGATGAAGTTACATTACAAGCAATACAGTATATACAGTATGCATACATATAGGATATATACATACATACATGGGTCAATGACGTCATTCAGTGTAAAGCTGAGTGTTTATTCAAAAAATGGTATTCAAAATAAAAGTCATTTTTTCTGTGGTTATATTTCTGCCAGTCTATGCATGGATATATAAACTTGTGATTATGAAGAGATTTCAGGGGGCACTCTAGCAGTACAGCATAGTACTGAATGACATGGGACACCTTTACGTCATTGACCCAGTGCATAGATATGTATAATAATACTCATATAAATACACACACACACATACAAAGATACATAATACACATACATTTGGACGGTTTTGATGTTAAATATACTGTATTTATTTTATGCTGTGTTATTGCTTATATTACTGTTTTTGATTATGTTTATTTTTTTACTTTGGCAAAATTGTTCTCATAACTTTCATGCCATTGAATTATATTACATGGAACAGAAAGACTGGCCCCTGCATATCATGCTTGTGTAGACTACTGTGTCGGCTACTCTTGGAAAATTGCGACCACCGAATTGTGTGACCCTAGAGGTCGCTGTTGCATATCAATCAATCAATCAATCAATCAATCAATCAATCAAAGCTTTATTTGTATAGCGCATTTCATACCCAGAGGCAACACAATGCGCTTTACAGAGAACAAGGGAGGTGGGCATACGACCCACCCCTACATATTCCAGAGGGAAGCAACAAAACAGTAATCACCCGGGGGCCAGATAAGTGAGCTGTAAACATTCTTCCCTGACCCCTCTCAACAAGGCGATGGAGCAAGCTCCTGGAGTATGTTTGTCTACCGGCTAAGAACATTTATAAAGCAATACATTACATTAAATTACATTTCAGAGTGAGAGAGGCTAAAAGCATCATAGGAGAGAGGACATCCTACGGACATGCTACATCATCCACAGCAGACACGTATAATCTGCAGGTAGGCATGGGACCCTATGATCCTAGACGTGCGTATTTTTGTCCAGGTAAAGGTGAGAGGATGGCGAATCACTATAAAACATTTAGTTAGTGTTTGACGAAGGCTATTTATTTTCTCCTACACAGCAGTTAGCAGTCCCAGCATACAGCCTGGTCACCGCCTTAAAGAATGAATGGGGAAACGTAGCCTACGTTATTTCCCTCCTGAGCCTGAAGTCCCAACTGAATGGGAAGGACGGTTATTCTCCTCTTATAACGACACTAACTCCAAACTGCTCGAAAGACAGATGTTGTAGTCTGAGAGGAATATACCCCCCATCTGTTAAATTGTACTACTGACCGTTTGAGAGGAATATACCCCCATCTGTTTAATTGTACTACTGACCGTTTGAGAGGAATATACCCCCATCTGTTTAATTGTACTACTGACCGTTTGAGAGGAATATACCCCCATCTGTTTAATTGTATTACTGACCGTTTAATTGTACTACTGACCGTTGGGCTTTGGATAACAAACCGTCAGTTAACTTTGGATAACAAACCGTCAGTTAACTTTGGATAACAAACCGTCAGTTAACTTTGGATAACCAACCGTCAGTTAACCTTGGATAACAAACCGTCAGTTAACTTTGGATAACAAACCGTCAGTTAACTTTGGATAACAAACCGTCAGTTAACTTTGGATAACAAACCGTCAGTTAACTTTGGACAACAAACCGTCAGTTAACTTTGAATAACAAACCGTCAGTTAACTTTGAATAACAAACCGTCAGTTAACTTTGGATAACAAACCGTCAGTTAACTTTGGATAACAAACCGTCAGTTAACTTTGGATAACAAACCGTCAGTTAACTTTGGATAACAAACCGTCAGTTAACTTTGAATAACAAACCGTTAGTTAACTTTGGATCACAAACCGTCAGTTAACTTTGAATAACAAACCGTCAGTTAACTTTGAATAACAAACCGTCAGTTAACTTTGGATAACAAACCGTCAGTTAACTTTGGATAACAAACCGTCAGTTAACTTTGGATAACGAACCGTCAGTTAACTTTGGATAACAAACCGTCAGTTAACTTTGGATAACAAACCGTCAGTTAACTTTGGATAACAAACCGTCAGTTAACTTTGGATAACCAACCGTCAGTTAACCTTCGATAACAAACCGTCAGTTAACTTTGGATAACAAACCGTCAGTTAACTTTGGATAACAAACCGTCAGTTAACTTTGGATAACAAACCGTCAGTTAACTTTGGACAACAAACCGTCAGTTAACTTTGAATAACAAACCGTCAGTTAACTTTGAATAACAAACCGTCAGTTAACTTTGGATAACAAACCGTCAGTTAACTTTGGATAACAAACCGTCAGTTAACTTTGGATAACAAACCGTCAGTTAACTTTGGATAACAAACCGTCAGTTAACTTTGAATAACAAACCGTTAGTTAACTTTGGATCACAAACCGTCAGTTAACTTTGAATAACAAACCGTCAGTTAACTTTGAATAACAAACCGTCAGTTAACTTTGGATAACAAACCGTCAGTTAACTTTGGATAACAAACCGTCAGTTAACTTTGGATAACGAACCGTCAGTTAACTTTGGATAACAAACCGTCAGTTAACTTTGGATAACAAACCGTCAGTTAACTTTGGATAACAAACCGTCAGTTAACTTTGGATAACAAACCGTCAGTTAACTTTGAAAAACAAACCGTCAGTTAATTTTGAATAACAAACCGTCAGTTAACTTTGGATAACAAACCGTCAGTTAACTTTGGATAACAAACTAATTTCGAAAGGTCAAGTTAAGACTATCTAATAATGTTTATGTATTTACCATCGGTTTTTTTTCTTTGTAAAGTTATTGCCCATTTCCAATTTACCAGCACCATTCTGTAAATGCCTCAGATGGTTGGGAAGGTAGCTAGCAGCTTTAGCTACAGGATATGCGTTGCTGCCTGCCTGGGCTGTAGCCGTTAACTTTCGCCTTATGTTCAGTTTTTACTTTTTAATTAATCACGTTCGCCTTATGTTCAGTGTTTACTTTTTAATTAATCTCGTTCGCCTTGTGTTCAGTGTTTACTTTTTAATTAATCACGTTCACCTTGTGTTCAGTGTTTACTTTTTACATTAAAGTAGCTATAATCACCTATTCAAACACCTTTGTGTAGAATAGTTTGACAGTGGCTGACTTATCAAAGCTAAATGCTACCATTTCCCATGTTGATTGATAGCTAACATTACATCATCTCCCTCTTACCTGTCTCCCTATGTCCTCTTACCTGTCTCCCTATGTCCTCTTACCTGTCTCCCTGTGTCCTCTTACCTGTCTCCCTATGTCCTCTTACCTGTCTCCCTATGTCCTCTTACCTGTCTCCCTGTGTCCTCTTACCTGTCTCCCTATGTCCTCTTACCTGTCTCCCTATGTCCTCTTACCTGTCTCCCTGTGTCCTCTTACCTGTCTCCCTATGTCCTCTTACCTGTCTCCCTATGTCCTCTTACCTGTCTCCCTATGTCCTCTTACCTGTCTCCCTATGTCCTCTTACCTGTCTCCCTATGTCCTCTTACCTGTCTCCCTATGTCCTCTTACCTGTCTCCCTATGTCCTCTTACCTGTCTCCCTGTGTCCTCTTACCTGTCTCCCTATGTCCTCTTACCTGTCTCCCTATGTCCAACTGTCTCTCAACAGCGGTCCATGGAACAAGCATGGCACAGTCAACACAAAGATGTTATTGCAATGTTCAATGTTCTAACAACAAACAACGGTTTCCCTATTTAATTTTCCACGATTTTCTTGTGGACGCAGAAATACGTGCCCTTTGGGTGAGTCAGAAGAGATGAGGGGACGAGTTTCTAGTCTTTCGTGGGAGCACCTAAGTGTGTAGTCAACACTTTACCCCAGAGGAGACACACACGAGCCAGTAGACAAATCCGGATTAAACAAGTCGTCTAGATTCCACTGGAATGACGGTAGGTAGGAGGACAGTGTTAAACCTGGCAATACATTACATTTAACAATACAGTTTGCAGCATTTATGATTATGTTAAATTTTGTGATATTTTGAGGGACTGAAAAAGGATTATCAAACATGTATCACGACAATCAAGTGTATCGACATATTTCACACCTCTAGCAGGAGGCCCCCAAGCTCGGGAGTCAGTTTACAAGCGAGCAAGAAAGCGTCTCGGTGTTGGTGTCCTGGATGACCCTCAGGAGATGCTTGTCCCAGGGGACCGCACGTAGGAGGCCCCTCCTGCAGGTGTAGTGGCTCCAGACCATGACTACGCCTGCCACCCGTCTCCAGGTTAGTATTACAAATAGGGTTGCACATTTCAAGGAACTTCGTTTATCGATAATTGTTAACCTTAACAAATGATAGTCGACTAATTGAAAAGAACGTCCTGTTGAAATTTCCCGGCATCCCAATTAGCCTTCACTACATGGCGTGGTGTCCTCATGTGCAGTCAGACCTTAAACCATGATTACATTTCACGCAACTCCCGTTGATAACGTTCATTCCCCCCAATAAAGTTCTGTTCCATGAACAAGCAATTAATCGAGTAACCAAATCTTACTCGAGTAAATTCTTAACTATTAACATCCCTAATTACGAAAGTATTACAAAAGAGTAACAGCTAATTCTGTCTTGCAGAGAAAATATATGGCAGTGAATCCCAATTTGATTGGAAAACAGAATCCGCACATTTTAACTATCTTGTAATAGTATTCAGATGAGCGGGGCTTGCTGCGAAAAGACTTTAAGATGTTTTTGCTGCTCATCCAAGAAGCGTCTTCAGTTCTACAGACTGGGGGAGATCTCTCTGGAGTGAGACATGTTGGACATGTCCTCCCGTCAGTAGGACAGAAGACGCTCCTCGTTGTCATAAACCCGCCCAGCGTAGCTGTT
>NC_140250.1:1074638-1099638 GCF_949987555.1 Borostomias antarcticus | reverse complement strand
AAAGTCTCCGGGCGACCTTTACGAAAGATATTTTTGAGCATGCCACAAAGAGGGTCTCTCTATATTTATCATGGATTTAACAACGCATTTGTTAATGCAAAGGGGATATGATGATGACGGAGGATAAAATTATGACCTCCAGTATATGGATGGTGTTTTTGGAGAATGTGTCAATGAGGCAGTTGTTTGAGTTGGACTCCGTCACCCCGTCATTCACAGCACTGAGGTCTCTTGGTTTCCAAGGTTCTGTGTCCACCACATCCTGGTATTAGCCTGCTGGTGAGCACGGAGAACGGCCTCATTCAATAAATCAAACTACGCATTTTTACATACTCCTCACAGGATAGAATGAAACGAAACGAATGAAAAGAAACAAATGAAACCATTTTTAATGGATGTTTAATATTGATGAACCATAATTCATAATATACAGTAGGCTATCTATTTCTATTGAAGCCACCCACCTGAATCACACACACACACACGAACAGTATGCCCCCACATATATAGGCTACACACACACGTATAGGCTACACACACACACACACACACACACACACACACACACACACACTAACTTACAGTACACACATGCAAGGACACATTCAAACAAACACACACACACACGTTTTCTGTTTCTCGTGGGTTTTCATTAGAGCCTCGCGGATGACAACAGAATATATGACTTGGCCGGACCCGAGGATTCTGGGAAAGTAATGGAATTTTGGAACCGTTGACGGAACCCAGGCTGGCTGTCCGCTCTTGGCGCGGCCTCGCAGAAGAATCGTGCTCGTTGTGCAGACGGCTCGGACCGGCCGCAGCGCGGGAGAGGATGGGCTCTTGACAACGCGGCGGGTTTCTGATCCTCCGGAGGGGTGTGGCCGAAAAGCACGACACGTTTGCGCGCCTCAGAACCGAGCCTGGAAACCGCCGGCTCGCGTAGGCCTAACGTCAACCGCTTCCTAGGTACTGTCAGAAACGGAAATGACTGGTGTAGGCCCCTACGAAAACATGGTGACGCTAGAAAATCAGCTATCTAATTGGTCATCTGCTAACAGCCCGAGTTCAGATGATCGTTTGAGCTCCTCCCTCAACGTTTGTCACGAGAACTTTCCAGTCCGTCGTCCCGTCGCGCACGAACCCGCGTCCGTATCGGACAGATCAACGGACGAAGGGAGCCGACCGGCCCGCGCTGGAAGCGAAGGATCGCGCCTGAGCATCGTGCTTCCTCCCTCGGGCTACTGAGAGTAGTCGGCAAGGCCTGCAGTCTCTCCTCCTCCTCCTCCTCCTCCTCCTCCTCCTCCTGCTCCTGCTCCATTCAGAGGCAGCGCTAACCACATGTTTCTCTGCGGAATCCCGGCCGGGCAGCGTCCCAGACCAGAGCGCAGCCTGCTCCTCTGCCTCCTGGCATCCCTGAGCAGCTACCCTGTAATTAGACAGAAGGGTGGGATGGTTAATGTTGGAACGGGGCCTCTGGTCAGGGGTGGAGGGGGGGGGGATGATGTCATCGCTGGTTTGGTTTGGAAGGCCGGCGATGGCGGTGTGTTGTCTTTGGGCTCGGAGAGAGATGTGTGTGTAGCCTATCCATAGTCGATGTCGCGGAGAGGTGGACGGATAGCGAACAGGAGTGTGTGTGTGTGTGTGTGTGTGTGTGTGTGTTGGTGTGTGTTTTTGAAAATCCCATGTGTTTGAATGTACGTGTGTGTGTGTGTGTGTGTGTTCTAGAATGCGCGTGCATGCCATGTACAACATGGTGTGTTCTTGCACAGTGTGTGTGTGTGTTTGTGGTTGGAAAACCGACCATGGACTGCTTTAAATGCCATTCACTCTTTGTTTTAATGTTGCTTTAGTCTGCGGAGGGCTGAATGAATGATTTGGACGCAGGCAGATGTATCAGATAGCGTGGTTTGGGTTGGATCAGAGCAGAGGTCTGAAGGAGAGCGAGTCAGAGTTTGTGGGTTCCTGGGCTGTGGGCTACAGTATGTAAAGTATTGGATAATGTTGTCTTCTCAACTTCACATAACAGGAATGCTCCCGGTCACACACACAGAATGGGATATGCTGTGTGCACAATAACACCATGTGTCCCTTGACATCATACGGGTTTGGTTGAATAACTCTACTTGTCATGTGGATATACTGTACACCGTTCTTATACAAGAAGCCTACTTATGAATGCTTTGTTGTGAATGTTTGTTTTGCATTGTGATATAATTGTTTGCCCATGTGTAACCGAGTGAAACTGAGTTCTCGTCAAGTCAACTTTATTTCTATAGCACATTTACAAACAGCTGTGGCTGAACCAAAGTGCTGTACAGATAAAAGCAAAAGATATAAATACAAAAACATAAGAATAGTGCAAATACAGATAAGTACAAAGACAGACTACAAAATAAAAATAAAAAGTGCAGCAAATTACTAATTAAAGTAAAAGGAACAAAGTGAGTGAGTCCTCGGATAGGTAACGAGTTGTTGGTTCAACTCACCCCTCCCTGTATACCGTCCACCCTCGCCAGTGAAGAGATAGCTTTACATCGGTGTAGCTGGTTAAAACGGTGTCTGTCACGTGGGAGATCCGTGTTTGATTCCCACCCAGGGCATGCCGAAATGTGTGGGTTACACTGGTGCCGTGACCCGGATGCCCTGTGGATGTGGAGAGAGTTTGGGGGGGGTGTAACCGAGTGAAACTGGGTTATCATCTGACCAAAGTAGGTCGGTTAAACTCCCCAGTTATAAATACCGTCCACCCACGCCAGCGAGGAGCTAGCTTTTCATCGGCGTAGCGGGTTAAAACGGTGTCTGGCACACGGGAGACCTGGGTTCGAATCCCGCCCAGAGCGTGCCGAAACGCGTGGGTTACACACGGCCTAGCGAGGCCACGCGGCTAAAAGTCATGTATGACACGATCCCATTGTCACGTCAGACGCGCTCAGGATATTGAGGGAAACAAGAGCATGATATGTACTTAGGATGTAATTCCACATATTTATTGCAACATTTATTATCATTGCCTCCAATAATATTTGGATGAAACCGAGGGTTGTGAGCAGAGTTAGAATAACAGAGATTAAGTGTGCTTGGGTAAGCATGCCGCGCTTTCGGACCAGAGACCGAGAGGAGGCCGCTGCCCAAGTAAACTCCGCCGATCACCGAAGAATCACGGGCTGGAACGTCGCGTTGAAACCCAAACGCCGGTTTGGGAATAGCCGGGGGGGGGGGGGGGCGGGGCGCGATGGGGGGCGCGTGTTTGTTTTCCAAAAGCCTTTATCTCCCCCGTGATACACTAGTGTGATTTGCGGGGAAACGGAGACGGTCTCTGACAGCGGAGAGAGAGGAGGGGGGGGGGGGGGGGGGGGGCGCTGGAGTGGACGCAGGACTTACAAGAACGGTTAAGTCGGGGGGGGGGGGGGGAGCGAGCCAAAGGAAACCCTATACCTCTCGCTGGCACGGTAACAGACATTCCCCCTCTCACTCCTCCTCCGCGCAATCTCTCTCTCTCTCTCTCCCTCTCTCCGCCCGTCTCTCCCTCTCTCTCTCTCTCTCTCTCTCTCTCCCTCTCTCCGCCCGTCTCTCCCTCTCTCTCTCTCTCTCTCCCTCTCTCCGCCCGTCTCTCCCTCCCTGTCTCGGTGTCGGTCTTTGTCACTCGCTCTCCGGCTAGATCTCTAGCTAACACTTCTTTCTCTCTGCCTTTCCTTCTCTTTGTCTGTTGCCCCCCCCCCCATGCCGCGGAGGGAGAGAAGGGTATGTGGGGGGGGTGGGGGGGGGGGGGGGGAAGACGCAGTACAGAGGGAACAAAAGCCACACTTGACACTTGTGCTGTTGAGGAAATGCCAACGACCTTGTCGAGGGTTCATGTGGTCCCCCCCCCCCCCTCCTCGCCAAATAACGCTCCCGCCCCCCACCTCCCTCTCTCTCTCTCTCTCTCTCTCCCTCTCTCTCTCCCTCTCTCTCCCTCTCTCTCCCTCTCTCTCTCCTTGTATCTGCTCTTTCTCCTTTCCCCTCTTTTCAGAGTCCTCTTTGTCTGTTTCTCTCTGTATCATCCCCTGCCATCTTTCACCCCCCCTCCTCTTCCCTCCTGGGTCCTCTGTGTATCTCTCCTCCCCCCCGACCACCTTTCCCCTCTTTCTCTCTCTCTCTCTCTCTCTCTCTCTCTCACATCCCCTCTCTTTCCAAACACCCTCTGTGTCTGTTTATCCTCCTTCTCTCCTCTGTCGTTCCGCCCCATCTCACTTCCCGCTCTCTCTCCTTCTCCCCCTCCCTCCCTCCCTCTGAGTGGCCCGGCGTGCCCACGGGCAGGGCAGCAGCAGCAGGGTGCCGTGGCCCCCCCCCCGAGCCCCTGGCTGTGGTGACTGGAGCTCTGGGTGGCTGGCACCGGGCCCAGACACACCTCCTGTGGCTCCCCGAAGCTTTCCTGCCTCACAGCCTGGCCCGGAGCCCAGACTGACCCTCACACACACACGCGCACACACACACACACACACACACACACACACACACACACACACACACACACACACACACACACACACACACACACACACACACACACACACACACACACACAATCAGCCACAGAGCCTTGCCACTGGTCAGCCACCTGTGTGTTTTGCGTCTGTGTTTCTGTCTGTGTGTCTGACCGTGTGCACACAATAGACCAGGCTACCATTCCAACCTCGACCAATCAATGGGCATATGATGCAATTTAGGACGACTGCAACAGAATAACCCGATTATACAAACTGGTTTCCTCTGTGCTCCCCCAATAGGAGTAAACAGAAGCCAGCTCAGGATCTGGCTTTTAAACTTCATTAAGTGGAACCAGACAATGAAGGGAGAGAGAGATGGAGAGGGAGAGAGAGAGGGAGAGAGAGAGAGGGGGAGAGAGAGAGGGAGAGAGAGAGGGAGAGAGAGGGAGAGAGAGAGAGGGGGAGAGAGAGAGGGAGAGAGAGAGGGAGAGAGAGAGAGGGGGAGAGAGAGAGGGAGAGAGAGAGAGGGGGAGAGAGAGAGGGAGAGAGAGAGGGAGAGAGGGGGAGAGAGAGAGAGAGAGAGGGAGAGAGAGAGAGAGGGGGAGAGAGGGGGATTCAATTCAGAGTTTTAATCAGAGCTCTGGCTCTCCTCGGACGGCCATGTCACTTTTTCCATGTTACGGTTAACTGGCTTGTGGCCGCTCTCTCCTCTCCTATATCTCCCCCCCCCCCTCTCTCTCTCTCTCCCTTCCTCAGTCTCTCCTCTCTCCCTCTCCCTTCCTCAGTCTCTCCTCTCTCTCTCTCCTCCTCCCCCTGCCTTCAAGCGAGTTGACAAACCCAACAAACAATCATGGTGCGGACAGACAGAGGGAGAAAATCCCATCCTGCTAATGGTGATGTTGACCGCGCGATGGCGATGAGGCGGGGTCTGAACCTGCCACCGGCTGTTCCCTGACACTTGGATGCCAGTCTCTGCGGTCTGGACCGACGAGGTCGCGCTCCGACAGAGCAGCCCCCCCCACCCCCCATGACATCACCGCTTTCTGGCACGTCCTCAGTCTCACCCCTCGCGGTGGAAGGAAATGGAGGTAGCCCGCAGAGAGGGAAGAAGTCTTAAAATGAAACCAAACGAAGGAGAGAGAGAGGGGGGAGTGGGGGTATGTTTTTTATTTAAAGGTAATAGTTTTCTTTGAAAGGATGAAGAGGGGAAGAGAGACGGGTCCAAACTTGAGTAGACAGGCTGTTACGGTCGATATTCCCTCTGGTCCTTTGGGCTTCAGACCTTAAACCAGACAGCTAGAGGTGTTTCTGTGCTCAGCTGGCGCTAAGCGGAGATACTAAGCAGAGACAGGCTCATTGTTCCGTTGTGGGTCTCGAGAGTGAACGCTATCATTTTTCGGGGGGGGGGTAAGACGCCTTTCGCTCGTTTCTTTTTTTGTTCAGCACATCCAGGATTCATTCGATACTTTGAAACATGTGTCAGCAAGGGCCAGCAACCCTTTCTCTCTCAGTTCTGCCAAGACCCATCAGCTGACTCGCCAGCTGTCGTTGATGACAGCCGACCTCCTGACCTCCGACCTCTCACCTCCTCTTCTATTCAGGTCTCTTTCTAGGAACACGAGGACTTGTCACACAAACACTGGCGCCGTGCAAACGTCCTACCGCCTAAATCTCACCTTGATTCTCAAAACACACTCAACATCTTACATAAGACTCATGAGACTAGGTTAGTAGTCTGGAAGTGCCTGAGAGAATAATCTGGAATAAATGCTTTGGTACAATTAAATAGAAACTGACTAACTAATCAAAGACTTAAGGCGTGGCGGTCGTCATGGAAGGACAGATACTCATGACGGGCTGGTCTTTAAAGGACAGGTTCGGAATTTAGCATTATACAACGGTTAGTTCTGGTTCTTGATTCTGATTGGCTGGAAGCCGTGTTAAAATACTTTGTAACACACACCTGGGACCGCATATCATTCCATTTTCAGTATTAATGCGCCTCCCATTTGATCCAATGCATTGTAGTTGTTGTTGTTGCTTGGCAACCCTTTTGTTAGGGGAACTATTTTGCTCGGCGGAATTGAGGGAATGATGCTTCGTTTTGAATAAATCTTAATATTATATAATACACACGGCCTCTCGTGGTTTATTGCTTAATTATAAGCCGTGTTATTTACGATCAAATACAACGGCCGATACCAAAGTTTCGTCAAACGGTGCACTCTCGAGATACAGCCCGTCGTCGCTAACACACTCAATGGATCCATAGGTGCGTAGACAAAATCCCTCAAAAACACCATCAATCTGGTTTTCAAAGACAGGAAACTCACCGATTGGTCACTGGTGTCCGTTGATATTCTGGCAAAAATCTCGCCACTAAGTACGCTTCCGATCAGGATCCATTGAGTGTGTTAGCGGCGGTTAACTTTGATATCAGGACGGCTGTAGCTCAGTTGGTAGAGAGGGTCGTTCAGTGATCGAAGGGTCAGCGGTTCAAATCCCAGCTCCGACTGTCCACATGTCGAAGTGTCCTTGAGCAAGACACCCAACCCCAAAATTGTTCCCAATGAGCAGGTTAGCACCTTGCATGGCAGCTACCGCCATTGGTGTGTGAATGTGTGTGTGAATGGGTGAATGAGAGGCCATTGTAAAGCGCTTTGAGTGCCGCTAAGGTGGAAAAGCGCTATATAAGTGTAGTCCATTTACCATTTACCATTTACCATCAGGCGTTATATACGATCGTAAATAACCTTAAATTTAACATGGCTTATAATGTAGCGTTCGGGTTTTAAGGGGTTTGGGATGCAGGATGGGGAGGGGAGGGGGGGCATTTGTTTGTTTGCCCTCCAGACGTAATGAAGAGCAGATTAAGGGATTTAGACTCGGGTGGGTTGTGGGGGGGGGGGCTTAAACCCTGGACCATCAACACGCGCCACCAAATAAACAAACAGTCCAGGAACGGAGCGAGGAGCCGTGACATCAGGGGGTCCTTCCCTGTCTCGAACCTGTAGGGCCCCTCGCGTGAAAGGATGGATGGACAGATGGAGGGATGAGCCAGGGGATGAACGGGGTGATAGAAGTGGAGAGAGGAAGTCCCCATTACTCCATGGGGCATATGTGGACACATACAGGACAGGGCTGGTCAAGATGTCTGATCTGACCTCTTGTTTTTGTCTTCAGTCTAATCCCAGCCTGGCGTTAACCCCTCTGGAAACCCCCATCCCTGCCAGCTCAGCACGCAACTTCTTACTTACACAGAGAACCTTCTGGAAGGTCAGGTTTTTAAAGCTGCAGTACGTAAGATTTAAAAATGTAAATATTTATATATCACTATGATAATTCGAGAGCGATACAACAGCATATGCCTTAACCGTAGTCAAATTCCTAGTATCTGTGAACCAGATACATGTACATGGCAATAAACAGGTCTTGAGTCTTGATGTACCAGAGTCCACCACCTGGGGGCGCTTGCCACAGTTACTGTAATTTTTTCCATTGCCAAATACATTTTGCTTTCTACATAAAAACTCTGCTTGGTGTCTATAGTCTAGAATAGTCTATTCTACTCAGGGGCCTGTCTACCTTCGAGTTAAGATCTTGAGATGTTGTTTTCATTATATATTTATAATGTCCTACATATTTTTTGTCCTCCAGAAAGTAAAAATCGCTTGAGGTTCTTTTTATATAAATTATTTAAATTACTGATATCTTAATTCACTAATGACTTTCGAATAAATGCTTACATTTTAGACCAAATAAAAAATATGATGGGTCTATATGTCTGTAGATGCATCTAAACTACAAAACCCACTCCACTTAGAGAACACATTCAATCAATTAATCACATTCATTGCGGCCTCTTGTGATTAGTTAATCGCAGAGGTCATAATTGCGATTTCGATTAATTCACGATTAATTGTGCAGCCCAACACGGAGCATTCTGCTAACGCCTTACCCAACCCCACACACCCTCACGCTGAAGCATTCTGCCTTACCCCACCCCACACACCCCCACGCTGAAGCATTCTGCCTTACCCCACCCCACACACCCTCACGCTGAAGCATTCTGCTATGGCCTCACCCAACCACACACACCCCCACACTGAAGCATTACCCAACCCCACACACCCCCACACTGAAGCATTCTGCTAGGGCCTTACCCAACCCCACACACCCCCACACTGAAGCATTCTCACAGGCCTTACCCCACCCCACACACCGTCACGCTCCTTACCCAACCCCACACACCCTCACGCTGAAGCATTACCCAACCCCACACACCCTCACGCTGAAGCATTACCCAACCCCACACACCCTCACGCTGAAGCATTCTGCCTTACCCAACCCCACACACCCTCACGCTGAAGCATTCTGCTATGATCTTACCCAACCCCACACACCCTCACACTGGAGCATTCTGCTATGATCTTACCCAACCCCACACACCCTCACACTGAAGCATTCTGCTATGATCTTACCCAACCCCACACACCCCCACGCTGAAGCATTCTCACAGGCCTTACCCAACCACACACACCCCCACGCTGAAGCATTCTCACAGGCCTTACCCAACCCCACACACCCTCACGCTGAAGCATTCTGCTATGGCCTTACCCAACCCCACACACCGTCACGCTGAAGCAGACTGGATTGAACTCGGTAGACGGAACTTCCTGTAGCTGCGACTGCAGCTTGCAGGAGGCTGAGAAGTTACACACTGCACCTTTAAATCTGCCCCACTGTCATTATTTATTTTCTTTAGCAATCGTTGTTTTGAGAGGCTGTGGAAAAAGATGGTGTTCAAATCTAAGCAACATTGATTTATTTGTCGTGGAGGGGAATGGGGTCACTGCACATGAGTTAAAGAGAGAATGAAATGGAAGAGAAGAAGGAGGAGGGAGGGAGGGATAGTCCGATCCATCCCTCTCTGTCTGCCCACTCCTCCTTAATTTTTTCTTTCTTTTATAATAATAATAAAAAAAAACACCACAGCACCAGTCTGCCACGCTTCGAGGACGGGGGGGGGGCGGGGTGGGTGGGGGGGATGGAGGGGGCGAACAAACGAACGCCAAGCTCAAATTCAACATCGCGGACCGCTGGGCAGGACGCAGAGCTCTTTTGTAATGTATATGGAGTCGGCGAGGGAGGGGCTTTGTCACCTGACAGGCCATTGTTGGGGGGCCCGGCGCCCGCGCCGCCACGGGAGCAGGTTGGACGCATTGTTTATGGAAATGCACGCGAGGCCGGCTGGGTGTCTGCTAGGCGGGGGTCGTGGGGGGGGGGGCGCGTGTGTGCGTGTATTAAGGAGGGGGGGGCTGGGCTGGGGGGGGGCGGGGTCCTGAGGGCGACGCCGACCCCGACGAACGCCCTGACCCGAGCAGATGGCCGGGAAGGGGCTCTGCTGAGCTAGAATTAATAGCGTGTGCCATGTCACATTGTCTGAGACGGGGCTGCCTCTCCCTCCCTCCCTCCCTCTCTCTCTCTCTCTACTCCCTCCCCTGTCTCCCCCCATACCCCCCCCCTCTTCTCTCTCTTCCCCTCTCTCTCTTCTCTTCCTGTCTTCTCTCTTCTACTCTACCTCTCTTAACCCCCCCCCCCCCCCCCCTTCAATAGCTGGATCCCCACTCTCCAACTCAACTCTTCACAAAACCCTTTTCCCTCTTTCACTCATCCATCCATTCATCCCTCTCTCATTCATCGTCCCCTCAATAGCTCTCATGGACACTCATTCACAGGTTTGTACATTGGTGGGGGGGGTGTGTGTGTGTGTGGGGGGGGGGGCAGGCTTTATTGGCGGACAAATATGGCACCTGCGTCTCTAAAGCCCTCTCTGTGTGTTGAATTGGTCGCTGCCCCGTTTTTCTCTTTCACTCGTTCACCATCACTCGTTCACTCGCTTCTCGGCCTGTTCACCCTCCCTCTCCTTCACTCGCCCGCCCGCACACACACACACACACACACACACACACACACACACACACGAACGCACCGACTCCCCTCCATCCCTCTCCTCAGTCCCTTCCTTAGCCTATATGAATGAATGAATTTTGATTTTTTTTTATTTAAGTGTCATGCCTACTGTCGGCCCATCCCATATGGGATTATAAGACACCTTTACGACTTACTTCTGTACATAAGTCATCTATTTACATGCAAAATATGTTTCCAGTGTCGCTGGTCAAGCTCAAATGAACAAAAAGAGATGAATAAATAAATTATACAATATATAGATACATACATACATTATGCCATGCTCCTGTCACCCCACACACACACACACACACACACACACACACACACACACTCCACCCATATCAAACACTATCCACTATACATATCTCTTCACAGTGCTTGTGGGGGGCTTGTCCTGCGACGGTCGGCGCTATCTGGTCCGGGGGCGTGGATCCTCCGCAAACATTTCCGGGGCCTCTTTCTCCGGCTGCCAGGAATGGGACAGGGGGTCAGGAGGACCCCCCCCCCCCCCCCCCCAATCACCAGAGCTCTTCCTGCCTCCCCGCCACCCCCCCCCCCCCCCCCCCAATCACCAGAGCTCTTCCTGCCTCCCCGCCCCCCCCCCCCCCCCCCCCCCCAACTATGACAGCCTGGGAGATGGAGGAGGAGGAGGGGGGTCACAGTGCAGTCGCTTGGCTAGCACTGCCGGAGACACTCAGTGTGTGCGTGTGTGTTTATGTGTGTGTGTGTGTGTGTGTGTGTGTGTGTACTTGTGTGTTCGTTCCTTCTTTCAATCTGTATCACTCCTTCCCTTCCTGTGTGTGTGGGTTGGAGAGAATTAGTGTTTGCGTCTGTTGAACAGAGAGATTGAGAGAGGAGGGAGGGAGACGTTCTGTTGATCTGGGTGGGTGAGAGAGACGCTACGAATGTCTGGTATCACCGTGTGTTAGTGCATGTGCAGTTGTGTGAGTATGTGCACGCACAAAAGAGAGAGAGAGAGAGAGACTAAGGAGTTGAGAATCAAGAGGTCAAGATCTGACAAGTTCACTTGGCAGAAGTCTCCCCTCTCCCTCCTCCCTTCTCTAGTTGACAAAATAAAGCTGTCTATCCAAACCCTATCTTCAAAACAATAGCATTAGCAAGCAAGGCAAAATATATAGCACTTAAATACGCAACACATCCCATTCTACACCAGAGAGGTTGCATTATGAATCCATATAGACAGAATGAGCTTGCAGGATAAGCTCAGTGGCAACAGATTAAAAACATTGATTGAATAATTAGATTTATCTCTTTTTCAGTTTCATGGGTTTACTCGGCTTGTAGTGAGATTTTCTTAGTGGGGTGGTTGTGGCTCTCAGAAATGTTGGAAATTAGCACCAATTCTTTGTACAAAATACATAAAGTTAAATCCTCACAATACCGGTGCTGTATGAATGAATGAATGAACATGTTTATTTCCGTGTCAGGCCCATTCCTCTGTCGTCAGCAGTTGATTGGAGACAGCAGTCTTAATCAGTGATAAGCTGCACCTTAATATTGTGACATTATACATGAATACACAAAATACACAAGGCTCCTGAAGTCACAGCAACAACTTTATCTCAGTAGTTCTCCGTAGGAAGAGGGCAGTTTCCCAAACCAAACCAGTCCTGAGCTTCGAGTTTACTGGATATGAATATCCCGTGAGAATTTGCACAAAGTGGAAGAGATTTACTTTTGTTGGAAGCGTTCATTGTTATGACATATTTGGCCTTTTTATTCGTTATTCTCTCTTATGGTTTAGGTTTTTTGTAGGAATCCTACAAATAAAAGTCCCCTTGCTAAAAGGAAACCTCCCAAAGTCTTTGGATCTGGGCCTTCTGAAAACCACAATACTCGATCTCGAGAGCCGTAAGATGAGATTTCAACCACATCCTGACAACAAACTAAATAATTTGTGTTGCGGTTTTAAGGAATAGTGATGCCTTACTCAAAAATCATACAGACTCTCAAGGGGTCAAACAAATGGTCGATTCTGAAAGGGCTCCATGTGTTGTGTGATATTTTCAGCTAAGCCTGCAGCTAGGAACATGAAGGTAACTGAAGTAAAAGTACATATAATGGAGTAAAGTGCAACGAACCGCCCAGACCACATCGCATCTGAGTCGCCGTCATCAAGAGGCAGATGCTGACGCAAACCACCGCTGGGTTCCATTTTGTATAGTCTAGAAGATTACCATCGCCACCGCTAGATTTCTGACGTTACGCAGTACTTGTCTGCTACTACTAGATGGATATTGCGTCCTGTAGTTAGAGACGTCTCAGTTAGCCGTATAAACACTTCACATTACCTAGCGCTGACGAGTTTGCGGTCTGTGCATGATAACTCTCCCATGAAACAGTGAAAAACCGATGAAGCAGTACTAAAAGGGACTTTTGAATGACAAGAACCTCTTTGTGGTGGAAAAATGCACAGTTCCTCAAATGAGCCCCATGTCCTTTCCTTCGTACGCGTCTTTAAAGGGACACGTCAACTTTCGTGGGAAATAAGCTTGTTTGTCAGATAATATCTCGCTGTGGAATCGGCGTCCGTCTTCCAGGGAAAGGTCGATTTGTCCCTTGAGGGAAACGCATAAACATGCCAAGGGCGTATCTGGTCTACTTGTGAATGTCTGGTTCTGTTTGCCAGTGTGTTTGCAATCTGCTCATCATGCACAGTGTCTCAGTGGTTAGCACTGTTGCCTGCACAGCGAGAAGGTCCTGGGTTCGGGTCCTGGTCGTCCCAGGGCCGTTCTGGATGGAATTTGCACGTTTATGTTCACGTTTGCCCCGTATTTGTGTGTGTGGTTTCTCCCACCATCAAATACACGTATGTTAGGGTCCATGCTCCTGTCAGTGACCAAAGCACTGGCCAAGATGGAGTCGGCCCCCGGGCTCCGTACCCTGGCAGGTCACTCCTAGGGTTAGGATGGGTCAAGCGCAGAGGTGAGTTTCCCCAAGGAGATTAATAAAGCATGCTGCTTCTTCATCCTCTTTTTCAGTGGTGTCCTCCTTTCCTGGAGGTCCACACATCTTCCTTGTGCTGCAAAATAACACGTTGTAGCCTATTTTGTCACATTAACATGGTGTGAAAACAGATTTAAATTTTCCCCACTAAACTAAAGGCTCCAACTAGAACCAATAAAGATTCTGCCAGGAACCCCACAAAAATGTTGCTAAATCAAATCAAATCAAAGTTTTATTTGTATAGTGCATTTCATACCCAGAGGCAACACAATGCGCTTTACAGAGAACAAGGGAGGTGGGTATACGACCCACCCCTACATATTCCAGAGGCTAAAGGTTTTTTGGCTGATGGGCGGAGCCCGACGGCCCTGTAATTGGGTCACTCCCCCTGTCCCTCTGTCTTTCGTTGACTGCAGGCAGAGTGAGTAGCAGGAATCACAGAGAGCGACGGTGTCAAATGTCACTCATGAGAGAAAGAGACTGCTCCCTCCCACTCACGCGTAGGGAGGCGGGTGAGTCAACATGGCCGCCACTCAACGTCAACGCAACGCCGCGTTAACAGGAAATTCTCATTGCTTAATGGATCATCCCTTTGACATTCTACTTAATATGCACGTTCCATAAGGGTCAATAACTACCTGCTGACTCAAATATGTATGCATGTCCAGATAACCCTTACTTCACCTCCCACTAGGGCTGACAAATAAATACTTTAACTTCGACTTGGTCGACTTTGGGGGCAAAATGCATAATCGATCTTCATAATGTAGATTCGATTAGTAGGCTGCCTCAAACCAGCGTGCCTCACACAGCCTTCCGAGGGCCGCCCATATTCTGATCACGCCAAAACACATTGTTAGTATTCCTCCTTTTCAACATGGCCAAAAAACAGCCAAACGACTGTATCTACCGCATCTATCTAACTATCAAAAGAACAGCTGCATGCACATCCATCAGCTATAACCCAGGCTGGTCCTGGGCCGGTCTCAGAGTGTTCCCCTACAAGGACAACTGAAGAACCCTTTTGGAACCCTGGGCTGGTTTCAGAGAGTTCCCCTACAAGGACAACTGAAGAACCCTTTTGGAACCCTGGGCTGGTTTCAGAGAGTTCCCCTACAAGGACAACTGAAGAACCCTTTTGGAACCCTGGGCTGGTTTCAGAGAGTTCCCCTACAAGGACAACTGAAGAACCCTTTTGGAACCCTGGGCTGGTTTCAGAGAGTTCCCCTACAAGGACAACTGAAGAACCCTTTTGGAACCCTGGGCTGGTTTCAGAGAGTTCCCCTACAAGGACAACTGAAGAACCCTTTTGGAACCCTGGGCTGGTTTCAGAGAGTTCCCCTACAAGGACAACTGAAGAACCCTTTTGGAACCCTTTTCTCTTCGAAATGCCACCAGCTGCGACTGGAATTTTTCGCAATGTGATCTGTAACAGACAAGTTTTCTTGGATGATTCCAATTCTTTTCTAATAATGCATAAGACAATGTCGCTCTCTTCTCAATGTCAACGCCTTATGCATATTTCAGAACTCGTGATCAACCGCACTGTTTCTTTAATCAGTGTTCAGAGCCCAAGGCGAGGGTTGAACTCAGAAAGGTACCGTGCAGACAAGCCAGCCATTACAGACCACACTCATATACTTTTTATTCATCTGTTTCCCTTGTATAAAATGGGCCTGCCACACACACACACACACACACACACACACACACACACACACACACACACACACACACACACACACACACACACACACACACACACACACACACACACACACAACTCCTCAAGGATGATTAGAAAACAGATTCAGTCTCAGACTTCTCATCCAACCTTTGGTTCAGAAAATCAACTGACAGCTTTTTGGTTCGGAAACGGATCGTATCATAATTGTTTCTGATGCTGATAAGAATCTTTTTAATGGAGCTGCTCGGTCCATGTGATGTGGACATGGTTACGAAATGTATCGAATTATTCCAACAATACCATCATCATAAAACACGTACCATAGAGGGAAGAATAGATTGCTATCGTCATTTTGGGTTCTTATCAGATTTTGGGCTCACTAATCAGGCCATAAAAGCTCTTCACAGGGCAATAAACTCACATTACAGCTGCTCAACACAGACGAGCCTTTCTGGTCTCAGCTGGACCTACTGTATCTTTGCTACCTTTCACAGACATGTACAGTAGTGTGTCACATTGTAATATAATTTAATAATAACAATATAGTCTGTAATAAGTGTGTAAGTAAACTCCAGGCCTGTCCAAGATAATGTGAGGGGTTACCGAGAAGGACAAACACAGATGTTGAAGGCAGAGATGGGGGGTCTTGTGATTTCACTCCTTTCTATTGCTGACAAACGAGGCCTTTGTATACACAAACATGCAAATGCTCCAAACTCCAGAATTTTATTCAGAACCATCAATTCTGTTGTTTGCCCTCCTACTACTGCTATCCAGGATGCATCCCCTACAAAGTGTGATGAGTTTCTGTCCTTTTTCTCAGAAAAGGTCGACGACATCAGAAGAAACATCCCACCCTCCACCCGGGACCTAGCTGTTACTCTGAGATGCTCATCCACCTTCTCCGTGTTCAGCTCCATCTCCCTCTCATCCCTCTCCAAGATGGCCGTCGCTTTGAGACCAGCCACGTCCCCTCAGGACCCCATCCCTGCCCCCCTCCTTAAGGAGGTTTTTGAGGCAGTTGGTCCTCACATCCTGTCCATCATCAACTGCTCCCTGGCCACAGGTATCGTTCCATCATGCCTAAAAGAAGCGGTGGTCCAGCCCCTTCTTAAGAAAGCCAGCCTAGATCCCACTATCCCCAGCAACTACAGACCCATCTCAAAATTACCATTTCTGTCAAAGCTGTTAGAAAAGGCCGTCCTCAGTCAGCTGCAGCCTTATCTCCAACACAACAACATACTGGAGAAATGTCAGTCCGGATTTAGGGCCGGCCAGAGCACCGAGTCTGCCCTCTTGAAGGTGTTAAACGACCTACTCCTCATCGTTGACTCAGGGAAATGTGCTGCACTGGTTCTCCTGGATCTCAGTGCAGCATTTGATACTATAGATCACACCATCCTCCTCGACCGCCTCCAACAGGGGGTTGGCATCACCAACACAGCCCTGTCCTGGTTCAAGTCCTACCTCAACAACAGGACCTTTTCAGTGAATATAGCCAACCATTCATCCTGCCGTGTCAATCTCACCTGCGGGGTCCCTCAGGGCTCAATACTGGGTCCCATCCTTTTCACAATCTACATGCTGTCCCTCAGCCAAGTCATTCATCGCCATAAGATTTCCTTCCATTGCTACGCAGACGATACTCAAATCTATCTTCCACTCAGGGCAGACGATCCCTCTGGGCTGGACCGTCTGAAGGACTGCTTACGGGACATAAAGGAGTGGATGTCACAAAACTTCCTGCAGCTCAATGACACCAAGAGTGAAATCCTTCTGATCGGCAACCCCACCTCGATCAGTCAGATCAGAAATAATCTAGGAAGCTTGTCCACCCTTGAAAAATCCCACGTCAGAAACCTTGGGGTCATATTTGACACAGACCTCAAGTTTGACAAGCAAGTGAGATCTGTGGTGCAATCCTGTTTTTTCCAACTGCGCACAGTATCCAAAATCAAGTCCTTCCTCTCCTCCAGCGACCTACGGAGGGTCGTACTAATGCTCATCTTCTCCAGACTGGACTATTGTAATGCCCTCTATGCCGGGGTCACCGACAAGACCATCCACAGCATGCAGCTAGTCCAAAATGCCGCTGCCAGGCTGGTGACAGGCACTAAGATGAGGGAACACATTTCTCCTCTCCTCTCCTCCCTTCACTGGCTCCCTGTGAAGCGCAGAGTGAAATTCAAGATACTTACATATGTCTTCAAAGCCCTCAATGGTCTCGCCCCAGCTTACATCAAAGATCTCCTGGACCAACCTACCAGCTTCAGGCATGGTCGCCAGCTCAGATCTGACAACCAGATGACCCTGAAGGTCCCACGGTCAAAACTTGTCACAAAGGGAGACCGTGCATTCTCTGTGATGGCACCTGGGCTATGGAACAAGCTTCCTCTGAACATCAAGTCCGCCACCACCCTGGACTCTTTCAGAGCACAGCTTCAAACTCACCTCTTTGTCACAGACGATCTATAATTTATGTCCTTGTCTTGTGTCTTAAATGTAGTTTCATTTTGTGTCTCTGCAGTCCATTGTTTTTGTTTGTCTCTTTTTGTACCCGGGCTGCGCCCCGGGCTGATGTAACAGTTGGTTGGGGGGCGCATTATAAATAAAAATAACATAACATAACATAACATAACACAGGACTGTCAGTATATCATAAAATCATCTTTGTATCATATTCTCCTGTCGAGGCAGGGACTGGACTTCAGTATGAAGAGGAGTGTGTGACCTTGGTGTGTGTGCATTCTCTGCTGAGCGACTGGTCTGCTCGTTTCTCTGAATGTGAATTCACCCTCTGAGCTCAGACGAATTAGATCTTCAACTTCTATCCGAGGACGGTGTGGTTTATTCTTGGTATCCTACAAACTTAAGTTTTCCTAAACAACATGTATCCATGATATAATAGGCATATGTATAATATATATAATATAATAGTATCCATGTCACTAATCATGGATAGAGGTGTTGCCAGACTGTGCTGTACAGATACAGTTTGTTAGAGTGAACTTCATCCAAACCGCTATATAAATAAAGTTTGATTTGATTTGAACCAAACACCAAGAGTGACGATTGTCATGTTTTTTCCCCTATTACATTGCGCTTCAACAGAAATTCAAAACAGCCACGTAATTCGCCCGACGTGATTGACAAACTTATAATTCCCACTCTTGATGAAACAGAATCTCTCTGATTTGGGCTGGGCGTGCTGCGGACACTCGTATGACGGGGGCAGACTGTGATTGGGAAAGAGGGGAACACAAGGTCTTTTGAAGCGTGGGGGGGGGAGTCTCCCTCAGGACTGAACATTCCCCCCCATTAGTCAAACTGTCCCGCCCCCCCCACCCACACCCCCATGCTCACGCTGGCTCAACCCAGTTAGAGTGCGAGTCGGCTATCTTGTTAGGGTAAGGGTTAAAGACAGGATTGGAATAAGGAAGAGATTGTCCGCATCAATGGTATAGCTCCCAATAGCCTATATTTATTGAGTTAGCACCCAAGAGTGTAACGTTTCGATCCTTACCATCTTTTCCTCAGACTGAAGAAGAGTGGAGTCAGAGGAAAAGCCGAGAAGGCTCGAAAACGTTACACTCTTGGGTGCTAACTCAATAAATAGAGGCTATTGGGAGCTATACCAGTGATGAGGACAATCTCTTCTTTATGGCTGACGTCTCTCTGTCCAGCACCTGGATTTGAGTGCGGATGTGCGTGCCTCATACCTTTTACACTAAACACAGGATTGAGCCCAGGAGAAAGGATGTTATCTGCTGTTCTGACTGAGCGACGGCAGCTTGTTTACATGGAGGGAAACGCATTGAGGGGTCGAGGAGGCCAAATGTGTCTTTCCTGTGTCTGCGTCTGCCACTCTCTCTCTGCCTGTCTGACTGCCACATGGTCTGCAAGCCTTCTGTCTTGTCTGAACATCTCCCTTCCGCTCCGTCTGTCTGACTCTCCGTATGACTGTTTCTCGACATGTCTGACAATTTCAGGAAGTTTTGTAACAGCCCGTTTTTTTTTTTTTTTAAACAACCCATTTCATCAAGTCCCTAAGGTATCAACTGATTAGGTTCCAAAGAAGTGCCACCAACAAACTTTAGACGACACTTCCTTATTTTCTTCTGTCATTACGTCTCAAATATCCTCTAGTAATGACTCATTACTTCACTGAACTAGATAAATGTGAAAATTAGAGCCTTTGAGGTTATAACATAATTTCCTTTCCTCATTAATTTGACAGCTTGGCATTTGGCTTCTGAAAAAACTTTTTAATCTGCTTAGTGTTCTAGTGGCTTCACAGTTTCAAAGGTCCTGTATCATTCGAAACATAAACATGCAGTTCAATGGAAAACACAATAAGCATGAAAGTGACAAAACTATAGAACGAATCACGAATCATCTTGGCACAAACCATCATGTTGTGATCGTCTCAAAGCCGGATCTGCTCCCAGGCCGGTGAAAGGGAGACATCTTTCTTTTGGCCGTGCACAGGGCCAGTCAAGTGAGAGGATTTATAGACAGCGCTCGTGGCTTAGTCATGATTGCTTGAATTGGCGGCTTACATTTTCTTTATTGAGCTCGGGGGATGGTCCCTGTCCATTAAAGATAATCGTTTTAGAGTCCTTATGAGAGGATGGAGTGCAGGATGACTGGGAGAGATTAAGTACACGGCAAACGCTGCTAAATCATGACGTGCTCCTAATTAGAATCAAGCATGTTGGTTCATTATAATCTAATATTTAATTGGAATTCTAAGCCATTTTTTAAAACATTGTTTTTGTACTGACCGTGGAAGAATTTTCCAGAGTGCTTCGAATCAAGACGCGAGCTCCAAAAAGCACCAGACAGAGACATGAAAATAACAAGAGAAGCCTGAAAGGAAATATTAAATCATGTCTGTGAGCGTTCATAAAAAGTATGTTATGAGTTTTACAACACCGGGGGGAGGGACGGGGGGGTGGGTCAAAGGTGACATCAAGTTGTTGTTAAACTTCTAATACCCTCGTTTTCCAAAGTGGACACAGCCTCGTCGCAAGGGCCAAGGTTCTTTTACTTTCCTTTTTTGTATTTTCTCTTCTCTGAAAAGTACTTGCGCCTGTGTAGTCTTTTTTACTGTGTTCAGCTGTAAAACATTTGGGGAACTTTACGCTTCCCGTTCAACGCCGAGAGTACCAGGAGGCCCTCCGCTGGCCGTAAAAAAAGAAAGAACGGAAAAACGGTTTGGGGGGATGAGGTCCCCGTCTCAGTGTCTTCATAGTGTGGGCGTTGGGCCAGTCACACTCTCATGCAAAATCTCCACTCCCTCTCCCTCTCTCTCTGCTTCTCTCACTCACTTCATCGTTTTATTTTTTCCTACATCTTTGTCTTACTTTTTCTTGTCTCTCTGTGTGTCTCTCACCTCTCTCTTTCTCCATTATTTCATGCTTCTTCTTACTCTTTTTCTCTCATCCCCCTCTTTCTCTCCCTCTCTCTCTCTCTCTCTCTCTGGCAGACCTGTGAAGGGCCAATAAAATTGAGTTATGCCGCTGAAGGATATGAAATGTGTGGATTTATATGGTATGCGCTGAGATAGATAGCATCTGCTACACTATAGAAGTGTTGCATATAGATTCAGACTCACAGTGAGGTTGTGGGTTTATACTTGATACAGTACTGCCGAGAGGTCATCGGTTCACAGTTCACCCATGATGTGAATCCAGGTAACTAACAGTGCGTTTGTTTTGAACTCTATGCGTATGACAATATTTACAGTCCAATTGATCTCCAAACCTTGTAGCATTCACACAGGAAACACACACACATACACACCTCTCACTCTCATGACACACACACACACACACACACTATAGAGACTTCAATGACATGTACAGGGGGAGGAGGGGGGTGGGGCTGATGTCATCAGTGCCTCTGTCAGTCCTTGATGTTGGGAGGTATGAATAGATCTGCCAGGGAGGGAACAAGAAGCTCAAACGTATTCAAATGGCGTCTGCGGTGAATGGAAGAGGCGCTAAAACCAGACCTACAGGACGGTTTATGACGTGGCCCCTTTCTAAGAAATGCAAGAAGGGGCAGTCATTCTGGGGGCAACCCTATGTGCTCAAAGACTTGATAACCTTGCAATCCAAAAGACCTGCTATTTTGCCTGTTGTTCCTGAGAGAGGGGCGGGGTGGGGAGGGGGCAATAGCTCTGTCTCATTCCTGTGTGGTAACACATAATAGCCTCCCTTGTAGGCTACTTACCTCAGGTGGGGTTGAATCTGTCATTTGAGGCGTCACACACTGGATCATAATCCTAAATATGGCGGTCAAGCCTAATCGTAGTGGTGACACAGCATTGACCCTCTGTGGTCATGCTGGATCGTTTTGGTTGCCTTTAAGCCACACCTTGCTTCCCGATGCGTTTCAGTTCTAAGAAAGAGCATACGTGCATTTCACACAGGACTAAGCCTGCCGGCCTGGAACAACATTTTGTGTGAAACTCTGTGCCAAACTACGTTCCGATCGCCTCTGTAATTTATTACCCGGTAAACACGTGGGAATAGTTTTTCAGCACCATAAAAATAAGCAAGAACTGAGCTCCACGCACATCTCGCGATAGCGCACCGCCGCCTCCACTGTCGTCTACGGTGAGAGTTTTCCAAGTCTCGCGTGTTCTCGGGAGTTTCCCACGCCTGTTGTTGTGGCGCCTGCCCTTTTCTCTCCCCTCTCTCTCGCCTCCCCCTCCCTCCCTCCCGTCTCACCCACCCTCTTTCTCTCTCTCTCCCTCTTTCTCTCTCTCTCCCTCGTCCCTGCACCTCCAGTCTGCTTCTGTTGTCTCGCCGGATTGTTGGTGTGGGAGGACAGGATATCGCGAGTGTTGGAGTTTCGGTGAGAGTTTGTGGAAGATGGCGCCTGTTGTGACAGGGTAAGTCTGAGATTCAGGGCTGGTAGTGGGAGAAGAGTTGGGAGTGAATCTAGATCCCGGGGAGGAGAACATATCGCTCTTCCTCCATTAGACACTCGAGAAACCGGGTTGTCTGTTTGTTTACGGTCCCCGGGGGGGGTTTCTTTGTTTAAATACATGTTTAAATACATGTTTAAATACATGTTTAAATACATGGCGTGTGTGTTTAAATACATGTTTAAATACATGTTTAAATACATGTTTAAATACATGTTTAAATACATGGCGTGTGTGTTTTCCGTTCACTACTTCTCTGAACCGTGTTGCTGTAGAGAGAACGACTCAGACCCGTATTCAGGAGGGGAGTCACGGTCGTGCCTGTCCCCACGATATGTGTTCCTCTCTGGTCTTACTAGTAAACCCCCCCTGGTCGCTTATCCCCTGGTTCTCTGTGTGTCTGGTCGCTTATCCCCTGGTTCTCTGTGTGTCTGGTCGCTTATCCCCTGGTTCTCTGTGTGTCTGGTCGCTTATCCCCTGGTTCTCTGTGTGTCTGGTTCTGGTCTGTGTGTCTGGTACTGGTCTGTGTGTCTGGTTCTCTGTGTGTCTGGTACTGGTCTGTGTGTCTGGTACTGGTCCGTGTGTCTGGTACTGGTCTGTGTGTGTGTGAACACGTTGGGTCTTTGTCAGGAGAGGCACCGTGTTCCCGGACCAGCCATTCCCCTGCCTGCCTGCCTGTCTCTTTGTCTGGAGCTAACCCGTCAGTACGGGTGTCTGGTCTTGATATTATCTATTTTTCTATTATTCTCAGTGTTTTCTCAACACATGCATGGTTGTGTCTCAGATCTGTCCTGGTTGTGTCTCAGATCTGTCCTGGTGTTGGGAGCTATCTTAGCTGCTCGGGTGTGTTTACCAACACCGTCCCGGGCTGAGCCCACAAATCCCCTTTTTAATGTTCCCGAGAGCAGGTGAGGACAGTTGTTAGTCATGCTATTGAAAGCAGACCCCCCCCTAGAACAAAATAACACAATTATTTCAAACATCACCTTGGTTTTATTTCGCATTTCACCCTTTTTGTGGGGAGCTAGCTAGCTAGCATTGAGACAGCTTAGCTAACGCTACGAGCTGTACTCAGATCAGATCTGGATGATCTGATGAATAAAATGAGATTAAAAATTCATCCTTTTTATGTTCTGCTTTTTGTTTTAGTCCGATTTTTTTTATCTCACTAACTTTATCCAGCCAGCTGAAAATCCTTCTGAGTTTCTTATTAATAATTATAGGAACCCCAGCTTTTATCTGGGGTCTTTTTTATCTTTTTTTATCTGATCTTAATTTATCAAATTATCGGCAATTGTTGAGTCGTGTGAGATAAAAGATGCGGTTCCTATAATTATTTGAAGGGAATTGAACAAACTGGCAGAGAGTCTGTAGATGCGACTATAATTGACTGGGAGTTTGTATTGTCACAGTAATGTGCTGAGGAGTGGAAATGTTCATAGGGTTTTTGTTGCTTGCTTACTGCCGTAGCCGGATCGTCCTGCTAATTTACAGTAGAATAAAAATAAATAAATAAGGAGAGCGATCTGTATGGAAATCCCGTTCCCCCCAGACAGAGCAGTCCTGTTATTTAAATGTCTCGCCTGCACATTAGCCGAAGACTAGTCTCTTTTGTACTGTAGAGTCAGTAATCCCGGCAGACAGCTCAGTGGGTGACAGACATTAGCTGGGGTTTTTGGAGGAGATGGGTGTGTGTGTGTGTGTGTGTGTAGTATTCTTTGGGGGAGGGGGGGCAGTTGGTGGCAGGGTATGTTCATTTGGGGCTTTCCAACAGACCTGAGCTGATTTCAGTTTGGGGGGTGGGGGGGCAGGCGGGTCAGGTCTGGGTGGCTGGCCACCTGTCCAGATGATATCTTCAGAGCTGAGTGCGTGTGTGTTTGTTCTGTAGAGGATGGAGGGAGGAGGGGCCGTGGGGGGGGGGGCTAGAGAGGTTTAACAGAAAATTAGAGTGCCATAAGGGGTCTTTATTAGCATGTGGCAGGACATGGCCGCTCCAACGGCTGGAGGCTACTGAGGGAGGGAGGGAGGGAGGGAGGGAGAGACGTGGAGAGAGACCAGCCGGCCTGTCCATAGCCCAGTGACCCCACACACCCCCTCTCTCGGGGGCTAAGCCCAGACAGGGCCTCTTCCTACCGTTAAAGGGGGCTTAGCCGCGGCACAGCGGCTTGGCAGCGTCGAATGGAGTCACGGTCTGTGCCACGAAGGCTAGCCGTGGTTAAAATGACCGTTTCAAGAGACGAGACGGTCGTCCGTTGGGTGCAGTGGGGCGAGTATTGTCGTTGTTGAATTGGCCTAATTGTCAGAAAACATCTATGGATCAAATCAAACTAGGATAATATTTTCTTCCGTCTATTAAGATTGGCCAGTTTCTCCTTCCATAGGACTTAGGAGAAAGTCGGCGTAGGCCGTAGTCGGAACGCGTCGCCTTAGCGTCGATCTGAAAAGACAAATACGAAGAATACTGGCCTACGCTAGCCGGTGTTAGTTATGTTATAGAGGAGAGGACTGTTGAATACGTGCACCCCTTTGAATCGAGACTGTTCCCCGCTTAAGGGGGTACCTGAATCCAGTGATAACAGCCTGCATATCTCATGAAACACATCTCCAAACGTTGGAAAAACAAGTAAAAGAAGATAGGGTTGCACTATCCCCCTCCCCCCCCCACCCCCCCCTCCACTCCGAAAACTGTCTGATGCGTTTCTCCTGAAAGAACATTACTGTTTGAGAGAGGGACCATCTCTGCTCACCTGGGATGATAAAGGCATGAATCACTTATTTCAGCACAATGCTGCCTCTGCTCAGCCCTGAGGGAACGGTATTCGATTTAACTTCCCTCTCTCTTTCTCTCCTCTCTCTCTCTCTCTCTCTTTTCCACCCACTCCTCTACCCCCCTCCCTCCCCCTCCGTCCCCCCAGTGAACGGAGGACAGTCGAGTCAAAGCCGAGCGTCCCTTTTGCCTGTGTAATG
>NC_140250.1:1070787-1074438 GCF_949987555.1 Borostomias antarcticus | reverse complement strand
TCTGTGTGTTAACCCAGTCTGTTTAAGGTGGACTCTGCGTGTTAACCCAGTCTGTTTAAGGTGGACTCTGTGTGTTAACCCAGTCTGTTTAAGGTGGACTCTGTGTGTTAACCCAGTCTGTTTAAGGTGGACTCTGCGTGTTAACCCAGGCTGTTTAAGGTGGACTCTGTGTGTTAACCCAGTCTGTTTAAGGTGGACTCTGTGTGTTAACCCAGTCTGTTTAAGGTGGACTCTGTGTGTTAACCCAGTCTGTTTAAGGTGGACTCTGTGTGTTAACCCAGTCTGTTTAAGGTGGACTCTGTGTGTTAACCCAGGCTGTTTAAGGTGGACTCGGTGTGTTAACCCAGTCTGTTTAAGGTGGACTCTGTGTGTTAACCCAGTCTGTTTAAGGTGGACTCTGTGTGTTAACCCAGTCTGTTTAAGGTGGACTCTGTGTGTTAACCCAGTCTGTTTAAGGTGGACTCTGTGTGTTAACCCAGTCTGTTTAAGGTGGACTCTGTGTGTTAACCCAGTCTGTTTAAGGTGGATTTCTGTTTACAGCTGTCTTTTTTCTCCCTCAATCTCCCGCAAACACTTGGATTAAAGACAGCCCCCCCCCCCCTCCCCCCCCATTGGCTTGACTCAACGTAGATAAATTGTGTTGCCCTTTTGCCTGGCTGATGGAAATTATATGAGTATTACTATAGTTATTACACGTGTATTACTATAGTTTATCAAAAAAAAATATTGCAGCGGTAATGGGGTTTGACAGGGAATGAGGGGTATGCTTCGTTAAGTAGCCTGTTATGAGGACCTGAACACCAGGAGCCTGAGTTAGTCCTGAACACCAGGAGCCTCAGTTGAACACCAGGAGCCTGAGTTAGTCCTGAACACCAGGAGCCTCAGTTGAACACCAGGAGCCTGAGTTAGTCCTGAACACCAGGAGCCTGAGTTGGTCCTGAACACCAGGAGCCTGAGTTAGTCCTGAACACCAGGAGCCTGAGTTGGTCCTGAACACCAGGAGCCTGAGTTAGTCCTGAACACCAGGAGCCTGAGTTAGTCCTGAACACCAGGAGCCTGAGTTAGTCCTGAACACCAGGAGCCTGAGTTAGTCCTGAACACCAGGAGCCTCAGTTGGTCCCAGACCTGAACACCAGGAGCCTGAGCTGGTCCTGAACACCAGGAGCCTGAGTTAGTCCTGAACACCAGGAGCCTGAGTTGGTCCTGAACACCAGGAGCCTGAGTTGGTCCTGAACACCAGGAGCCTGAGTTAGTCCTGAACACCAGGAGCCTGAGTTAGTCCTGAACACCAGGAGCCTGAGTTGGTCCTGAACACCAGGAGCCTGAGTTAGTCCTGAACACCAGGAGCCTGAGTTAGTCCTGAACACCAGGAGCCTGAGTTGGTCCTGAACACCAGGAGCCTGAGCTGGTCCTGAACACCAGGAGCCTGAGTTGGTCCTGAACACCAGGAGCCTGAGTTGGTCCCAGACCTGAACACCAGGAGCCTGAGTTGGTCCTGAACACCAGGAGCCTGAGCTAGTCCTGAACACCAGGAGCCTGAGTTAGTCCTGAACACCAGGAGCCTGAGCTGGTCCCAGACCTGAACACCAGGAGCCTGAGTTGGTCCTGAACACCAGGAGCCTGAGTTAGTCCTGAACACCAGGAGCCTGAGCTGGTCCCAGACCTGAACACCAGGAGCCTGAGTTGGTCCTGAACACCAGGAGCCTGAGCTAGTCCTGAACACCAGGAGCCTGAGTTAGTCCTGAACACCAGGAGCCTGAGTTAGTCCTGAACACCAGGAGCCTGAGTTAGTCCTGAACCCCAGGAGCCTGAGTTGGTCCTGAACACCAGGAGCCTGAGTTAGTCCTGAACACCAGGAGCCTGAGTTGGTCCTGAACACCAGGAGCCTGAGTTAGTCCTGAACACCAGGAGCCTGAGTTAGTCCTGAACCCCAGGAGCCTGAGTTAGTCCTGAACACCAGGAGCCTGAGTTAGTCCTGAACACCAGGAGCCTGAGCTGGTCCTGAACACCAGGAGCCTGAGCTGGTCCTGAACACCAGGAGCCTGAGCTGGTCCTGAACACCAGGAGCCTGAGCTGGTCCTGAACCCCAGGAGCCTGAGCTGGTCCCAGACCTGAACCCCAGGAGCCTGAGCTGGTCCCAGACCTGAACCCCAGGAGCCTGAGCTGGTCCCAGACCTGAACCCCAGGAGCCTGAGCTGGTCCCAGACCTGAACACCAGGAGCCTGAGCTGGTCCTGAACACCAGGAGCCTGAGCTGGTCCCAGGTCTCGTAGCCTGATGCAGGTCTGATGCAGGTCTGCCCTCTAGTGGTTGAAATGAGAACATGCACCGTAAAGAGTCTTACTGATCAGGGGGGAGGAGGTCTGTTCACTACAACACTACAGGTCTGGGGGTCAGTAGGGTCACTGCAGGTCTGGGGGTCAGTAGGGTCACTACAACACTACAGGCCTGGGGTCAGTAGGGTCACTGCAGGTCTGGGGTCAGTAGGGTCACTGCAGGTCTGGGGTCAGTAGGGTCACTGCAGGTCTGGGGTCAGTAGGATCACTGCAGGTCTGGGGTCAGTAGGGTCACTACAGGTCTGGGGTCAGTAGGGTCACTGCAGGTCTGGGGTCAGTAGGATCACTGCAGGTCTGGGGTCAGTAGGGTCACTGCAGGTCTGGGGTCAGTAGGATCCTGATAATGCTGTGTGTGTGTGTGTGTGTGTGTGTGTGTGTGTGTGTGTGTGTGTATATGTGTGTGTGTGTGTGTGCGCTCATAGCTTCCTCTGTTGTCTGATACTGTGTACTATGCGCAGGTGTTGTCCATCATGCTAATGCATAGTGTGTGTGTGCGTGTTTGTGTGTGTGTGCGTGTGTGTGTGTGCGTGTGTGTGTGTGCGTGCCTGTGTGTGTGTGTGTGTGCGCAGGTTCTTCTGCCCCCCTCCCTGTGTGTACCTGATGGGCAGCGGGTGGAAGAAGAAGAAGGAGCAGATGGAGCGTGATGGCTGCTCGGAGCAGGAGTCTCAGCCCTGCGCCTTCATCGGCATCGGGAACAGCGACCAGGAGATGCAGCAGCTCAACCTGGAGGGAAAGGTAACACACACACACACACACACACACACACACACTAGGCTTGGACGGTTTTTACCGGTATTACGGTTTTCTGAGTGGAATGGTGAAAACTACCCGAGACCATAAACGATGAATCAGGGAAAGTGAGGATGACAGCTTTATCGAGGTTTAGTGCATGTTTGGGACTAATACAGTAGCTACGGAAAGGTAAGCATACAATTCTCCTTTGCACTGTTGAGTAATGTTTTTTCGAGTAAGGTTAGCGGCCGTTTTGACATAGGGTGACAAATAGACAACGCGCCGTTCACTGTAGCCTAGGTGACATTTTCGGCGCCATTATCCTTCCTATCCAACACAAATGATATGACTCTCTCTCACTCTCTCTCTCTTCCTCCCCCTCTCTCTCTCTCTCTCTCTCTCTCTCCCTCTCTCTCTCTCACTCTCTCTCTCTCCCTCCCCCTCTCTCTCTTTCTCTCATTATCACGGTCTCTTTCTCTCTCTCTCTGTCTCCCTCCCTCTCTTTCTCTCATTCTCACCCTGTCTCTCTCTCTCTCTCTCTCTCTCTCTCTCTCTCTCTCTCCCTCTCTCTCTCTCTCTCTCTC
>NC_140250.1:1045787-1063287 GCF_949987555.1 Borostomias antarcticus | reverse complement strand
CAGTAGGGTGTGGAGGACCCAGAGAGTACGCAACCCACGCAATAGCTACCTCACTCAAGACGTCCGCGTCGCTCAGTAAACCCCCCACACAGCGAGGGTGAGGCCCGGCCACAGGCGCCCCCTCCCCTGCAAGGTCTTGGAACTCAGATTGCGGGTTCAACCCCACGCCAGACGGCGCCGCCAGACGGCTCACGCCAAGCCGCACGCGATGAGTGACGACAGTACGAGCCGTGGAATATACCGCCGCGGTACGTCTCTCTCCGGGGTCGGTAAACGGCGGCGCAGGATCTGTCAGGCGCCGCACGCCGCCGCGGTTAAAAGCCCTTTGGGCGCAAGCCGGGGTTGCATCAGTGGACACCGCACGCCGCTCCAAACCAAACCAAACCAAAGCTCAGTTCAGTCCGCCTCTCTTCATCAGGGTATTGATTTTTAGTCGTTTACGGCCACGTTCAAAGACTTTGCTCGCTGTTTACCGAACGACGCGCTTCAAAAAGGGTTCGCCTCGACTCGTAAAAGGGGCAATTTCATGGGTGAATTTGAGACTTTTGTGTTTATGGCTGCCACCCATGTAGCGCTGGACCGAAGAGGGTTGGCAGCCGGATGAAAGATGGGAAACGTCAACAGTTTGATAAACAGGAAGAATGAGGTGGCGCTTCGAGGGGGTTTTAAGCGCTGACCGGTCGAAGCTGTGACTGAAATGTTGAACCATCGTTGTCGGCTGCAGGTCCGTCTAAGTGCTCCTTAATGCAGGGTGGGAGGGTTACCTCAATGTTTTTTTTTTTTTTAAGGAACTTTTAAAGGATTGCTTTGTAAGTTGAGGCGCTTGCTTGAAAGCATCCTTATTTGGAAGCCTTATTTGGGAGTGTGGGCGTACCCGAACCACAAACCCTCAAGTGGACTGACTCCACACTCACAGACTGATTTTAATCCTCTGTAGCCAGCAGGTGGCGCACAAGCTGCGCATCCTTGCTTTTAAGGGGATATCAGAATCAGAATTGTTTTTATTGCCATTTGTACTTGATATACATAGGAATGTTTTGTGACACCGTGGAGCCAACAACACAACAGTGGACCAGTGCAAGGACAGGGCAGGACAGGACAGGACAGGACAGGACAGGACAGGACAGGGCAGGGCAGGGCAACATACAAAGTGCAAAAACTAGCCGTGCGTTTGGCCTTCAGAAGAGGCGTTGCAGATAGGATCCTAACGCGCTCTCTGTCTCCCCCTGCAGGTGTGCTGAGAGCATGCTGTGCGTGGTGCCCGACATCTCGGCGTTCCGCGAGGGCTGGCGCTGGGTGCGGCAGCCCGTCCAGGTGCCCGTCACGCTGGTGAGGAACGACGGCATCATCTACTCCACCACGCTGACCTTCACCTACACCCCGGAACCCGGCCCACGACCGCACTGCAACGCCGCGGGCGCCATCCTCCGCGCGGGCAACGCCAGCCTGCTAGCGGCTAGCAACAGCCAGGCTAGCGAGGCCAACGCCGGAGGCTACGGCGCCTCCAACAACGCCGGGGTCACGTCCTCCTCCACGGCGGCGGCCGTGGTCTCCTAACACGCGAGAGCGCGTAGAATAACGCCCGGAGAGCAGAACATACCACATGGAAAAGAAAAAAAAAACCTTGTTTGAAAACACAAACTGACTCTTTTAAAAATAAAAAAGTGCTGCATATTAATTTTGGATTCAAAAGAACCTGGAATGGTTGAGGAAGAGGCGCTTCAAAGGAGGACGTCGAAAAAAAGTTGTTAACCAACGAATAAGAGAAACTGTGCTCCTCATCGCCCTCTTGTGGTTTCTAAAGGGACATGCCTGCCAGGGGCTGGGGGGTGGAGCCTAGGAATAGGGAGTTCCTATTGGCCCAGAGCTCCAGCACCTTTTACGGCCGTGAGAATGGAAACCACAATAACGATACATCCGCCATGTGTATAACTTTGTTTAAAGAAAAGTATATTTTTTCCCTCCTTGTTAATTTCTCCCCCCTTTGTTTGGATGTCATGTTAGTTTGTGTACGTTTCTGTGAAGGGGCGCGATGTATCGTTGTTGGAGGTATGAGGAGGACGCAGAGGGACACATACGAGAAACATGGCGGCGATAACATAGTTTTTATGGACCAAGGATCTTGTATAAGCTTTAGTAAAGGTACATTTTCTCCATACCTTTTTTTGTATTAAACATATAGTACACTTTTGTTACCAAATAGTTTCTATTCTTCCTCGGAGCTTGGGCTTGTTTTGAGCTCGGGCCCCAGAACTGGCTTGTGTATTATAGCAACCTTACTCACTTTTTCTCAGACAAACGCCTGCTTTTTTTTTCTTTTTTTCTTTCCTCGGGTCTTTGGATGGAAACGCTTCATTTTTGATACTTTACTTCTTTTTTGTTGAGAAAAAAAAATACTGAAGTCTGGGGGATTTTTTTATTTTTTTTATTTTACATAATGGAAGGTTTGTTTGGTTTCTGTTTAGGGAATAACCTCAGAGGGCCTATTTTTTATCATTGGTTTTTATGAAGTCTTTAAAAAGAAAAGCTTTAAGCAACGCCTCTGCCTTGCCTGCAATACTCTAGTGCGCTACGATTTCTCCGGGGAGGTAGACCCGTGTGTGTGTGTGTGCATCTCACACGGAGACATGGAATTCGTCCACAGAATTCTGCCACTTATTTCAAGAAAGAAAGAAAGCAAACTAAAACTTCCACAGGCAGTTAAAAAAGTCATTTTTACATTCATGTAATAACAAGCCTAGTCATTGAGTTATTCAGATGATAGCCTTAGTACTGTATCTTATTACTGTGCACAGTCAAAGAAGAATCATGTTACATATCCAACGTTGAAATCATGTTGTGTAATGGTCGCCACAAGTATCAGATGAGGTTGATATCTGTCTTTAAGACACCCAGGTCTGGTAAGACGAGAATACCGTCTCATCTTCAGTGAATAATTACTGTACCAAACGTGACATTTAACTTGTCCTGGAGGGAGGCATTCATACAACGCAACGACGTGTTCAAGACACGTCCAGTTCAGTGTGGCCTTACCGCTAACGTTAACTTAAAATATCAAAGAGCATCACACCTTTTCAACTGTCGTCCCACGTTCACTCCGCCTGGAAGAACCCGAGTGTGGCTGTAAACGGCGCCGGGGGCTCCCGCGTCTCCGTGGGGCTTCACCCAAACGTCAACGCGCCCGCGTTGTGCCACTGGTATAAAATCATGTGGTCATGGTACAGTGTCATCCTTCTGAAGGGTCTGTTGGCCTTTTGAGAAGAAAAAAAATAGCTTAAGTGTACAAATACAAGAAAAAAAACACTTACTGTCAATTGTATACCGTTCTGTGTCCATCTTCCTCCATTTTGGACTCCTTGTTGTGAGCGTTGTAAGCGCTTCTGAGGCCTCCGAGCCTTTTTAAATGTCCTGTGGTATTCACTTAGGACAAAACAGTTTGATGTGCATTGTAAACTCACTGTCTGAAAGTAGCTGCACTCCCGCCTTCCATATGTATGTTCAGTATGTATGGTGCTTATGTCTCCTGTAGAAGTGTAAGGCCTTCTAGATATACGTGTGTGTGCGTGTGTGTGTTGTTTTAAGATGTGTATTTTTTCCAAAACGTACAGCAATATTGTACAGGTCATGTGGTGTCTTCTCGGTTTCTGTCTGCCTGACCACTAGTTCACCAGCTTGCTCAAGTGTGGGTGTGTGTGTGTGAGAGAGGACGAGAGTATGCTGTGTGTGTGTGTGTGTGTGTGTGTGTGTGTGTGTGTGTGTGTGTGTGTGTTCTGATCCCCTGTATAGCCGTTCTAATGGAATAGTGAGTCAGACTCGCTCCATTTCAAACAACCGTTCATGTTCAGAACAATCAATGCTCTTTTAAAGATGGACTTGAGATTCAGTCTGTCCCACGTCGTCTTCCGAACCCCAGTCCATCCAGAAACAAGTCTCTTTCTCTCTCTCTCTTTCTCTATTGGACAAATGTGGATGAACAAATGAATACAAGGCAATACATTGTTCATGGTATTACAGTAGAACTGTATGTACATCCAGAAAGAATTACTATAACTTGAATGTCTGCCTGTATGATGAAGTATTTCGCCCTCTGTCACACGTGACCTTATGTACCGTTGCGTGACTGTCGTCCCTTTGAACAGGGAAGAAAAAAGTGCTAAATTTGTCCCCCAAAAATTCAAATTTTAGTGATGTTTTCATGTGATTTTCTTTTTCCTTCCCCTTTTGTCAGCCATTGATGTAAGCGTTATACAGTGTAATATTGATATTTTAAATTATTTGCTACAAAGGTTTCCCCCCTTGTCTTATTCTATGTCAAAGAAATAAGTGCATTATTGCCCAACGCTGCCTAGTTTTGGCCTGGGAGTAGATCGTAAAAAAAAGAAAGAAGAAGAAAAAAGGCCACTTGTCAGTCCAGAAACAGCCTTTGCTTTTCTTCACGAGGAATGGGTGCTATCGGCCTAAATCACACAGCTTGTGGCGTCGCACCAACACCAGCTGCTTCACTATCAACGTGATGTAGATGAAAGAGAGCTGCTGGTCTTTCAAAACCCTTTACTCCGTCTAACAATGTCAGTCAGATGGTCACCAAATCTCTTGAGTTCACTCAGTGTTTTTTCTGCTAATGTCAGTTTTAGCCAGTAGGAAGGAACTCGCGAGTTCTCGGATGAGTTCGGGTGGAGGGGGATCTGGCTCGAGGTGTCATCCACCGTCGCCTGGCTTTCCGCTCCCAGTTTTCTGTTCTGTTCACACGTTTGGCGGCATATCCATCCCCTCCTCCTCCCCTCCTCGCTCTGTTCATCTCCTCCCCTCCTCGCTCTGATCACCGACGCCGTGTTGTGCGAGTATCGAACGAGTGGCTCTGCCTCATCTCTTAAACAGTGGAAGAGTCATGTGTATCTGCATATGCTTTTGGTGAATCATTACTGGTAGGACTGTTTACATCTTACTCTACTGTTTAACGCGGGGGGCGGGGGGTTATGGGTAATTGAGGCAGGAGTAGAGGCATCTGTACTCTTGCTCACATTTCACTCAATTAAAAGGGGAGGTCGTATTGGAGGTGAACAATGTTACAATGCCTTCCTCTGAGCAGACGGCAACCTAGCTTGCGGAGCTGAAGGCTATCTCACAAACGCTTGTTTTTGCAAATACTGTATGCTTAACAAACCGGGTTTTCCATAAGCGTCGTCTGTTCATACAGTGTTTTTTTTCTTCCAAACGCAGCTGTTTTTTTTGTTTTGTTTCATTGTTATGAGCTCTGAACAATGTATGTATCCTCCAATATGCCAAATGTCTTTTCTAACGTAGGGTTTTCATGCACTGCTAAGCGAACGTGGACAGAGGTAGAGGCAGCTTTAAATAAAGGAAACGGTGTGAGGGGTCTCTCTCTGTCGCACCCAGCCTTACCTTTCACCAAGACTATTGGCCGTCTGTACTCCGGAGCGCTAACCCTCCTCTCTCACGCTTTCTCTCCGTTTCTCTCTCTCCGTTTCTCTCCGTCTTATCTTCCTGTCTGTATATGTGTTTTGACCTTTGACCTATCTAGCCTCTAATATACACACACGCAGCTCTTAATGCCTATAGCTTCGCTCCTCGCGCCCCCCCCTCGTCTTTCCCGCGCATTGTTGCACTCACGCGCTCTCCTTCCTTCCTTTCTTCCTCGCGCCCTCGGCCTCTCTCCTTCCTTCCTTCCTCGTGCCCTCAGCCTCTCCTTCCTTCCTTCCTTCCTCGCACCCTCGGCCTCTCCTTCCTTCCTTCCTCGTGCCCTCAGCCTCTCCTTCCTTCCTTCCTTCCTTCCTCGCACCCTCGGCCTCTCCTTCCTTCCTTCCTCGCGTCCTCAGCCTCTCTCCTTCCTTCCTTCCTTCCTTCCTTCCTCGCGCCCTCGGCCTCTCCTTCCTTCCTTCCTTCCTCACGCCCTCGGCCTCTCTCCTTCCTTCCTTCCTCGCGCCCTCGGCCTCTCTCCTTCCTTCCTTCCTCACGCCCTCGGCCTCTCCTTCCTTCCTTCCTCGCGCCCTCGGCCTCTCCTTCCTTCCTTCCTCGCGCCCTCAGCCCCTCCGTCAGTGTATTATTCTAGTTTCACGGTAAGCAGAGGTGTCAGTGTGGTAGTATACTCGGCGCCCACAAGGGGTCGCTGACCGTAGATACCTGTGCAGTTTGTAACATTTAGCAATAACGTGAAACAAGGGGACAGTTTTTTGATAACCTATGATAGTTTGTTTGTTTTTTGTACATATTGCAGTTCCAGTTCATGCTGAATTCCGTATGTCATTAAAGGAAAAAAACAAGAAAAAACTTGCAATATTGGCATAAAAAAGAAGAAATAAAAAAAAAGTGATATCAACTTTTGGTTTGTCGTTATTGGTGGTGATGTGGGGGAGACCGGGGTTGGTTGGATCACCCCTCTTTACTGGCCCCCTGAAGGTCAACTAAATGTTTGTCTTTTTGATCTGCACTAATCTCTTATGTTAAAACATCTGAAAGTCACTCACTTTTTTGGTGAGGGCTATATGTCAGTTTTTTTGTATCAAAAGTTAAAAAAATAAATAAAAAGTCGGCACCAAAAGTGTTATAAAACTGTTTTGGAGAGAGATATTAGAAATGTGTTGCTTCCAGTTATTAGAGATAGGAATCAGCTACATTTTGATATACAATTTGAAAGTCTGTGTTGAGGGATGGTAACTGGGAAATATCATGTAATCACAAAAGTGGGTCCAAATGTGAACGGGGTTGGTTGGCACACTCATTTTGGGGTTGGTTGGCACATAGCCCCCCACTCCCATAAGCAATAGAAAGGAATAAATGTTTAGGCCTAATTGAGATGTAGTTTATAGTTTAGTTTATTTGAGAAGGGAATACATTTTTAGGCCAAATTGAGGTATAGTTAATAGTTTTGTTTATTTAAGAAGAAGAATGCATATCACTGAACAACAAGTGTAAAGCCAAGAGGCTAATTTTCATCTGTGGTCCCTGGCCAAGATGTTTAGGCATCTTAAAATGACAGGATAAAAGTTGATATATTTAATGTTAATTATGTTAATTATGTTCCAATGTTCTGATCTAAAACTGAAATATGTTTCAATCAAATGTTCAAATTGTTTGTGTTTGCTCAATCGGCTATAGCTCTTTATATATTTTAATATGATTTTATATTTTTCTTATGTTTTAAAATATATTGTAACATGCAACTGTAATGTAAAGTTAATTATTTCATTTTCTTGCATGAATTAAATATTAAATTTGTTTGTACTTGTTGCTTAATTCATTAATTTTAACATTGTGCCAACCAACCCCATAATGTGTGCCAACCAACCCCGTGTTGGGGCAGGCTTGCACAAGTGCACAACATGACTTAAATCATAAATCATTTAATTTAAGAAAATAATTGTGGGCATTAAATATATTTAGTAATAGCTGAGACCTAAACCTTTCATTTGATGCTGGTTAGAATGTTCTCACATAAATGATGCCAGAGTATTACGGCAGAGAGCGAACAGTGTGCCAGCCAACCCGGTCTCCCCTACAGATGGTCATTTCCATGCGGTCAGGCTAAGATAACCTTTACTGTAGCCTATGCAGGCTTTCTCACCTGGCTGACCTAAGGTTAGCTAACTGTTTCTTCTTACTGTCACATAATTAGGCTATTATTTATGTACAAAGACATGATGAAAGGCTTCATGTTCTGCCGTGGAGAATGGGAATTACTCACTGCAAATGTTCAAGGTAGGGAGGAGAGTGGGGGTGAGGGGGGCGCAGGCTTCATCCAAACCCAAACGGTGTTGTCATCCCTGGGCAGTGTCCCAGCGGAGCCCCCCTCCCTGTCTGGAGTTAATCCCTGTCCTATAGATCTCAACGTCGGTGGTTAAAAGGTCCAAGTCAGCCTGCCTGAGTCTTTAAGGGAAACGGTTACTCATGACACGCCGTCCTAGAGGTCTCTGTGGGCAGCCAGATGTTGGTTCATACTGATGGATGTTAGATGTGTATAGTATAGCCTACATCCATGTATGCGGTTAAAAAGCCAAACCTGTGTTTAGGAGACCCATCCTTCTGTAGAAACATCTGTCACCCACAACTTCCTGATCAGGTGGTCCCAATATTGTCAATGTTCATTAAATCATGTCTGAATGTTCATTGGCCAGTCTTGTAGCCTATTAAATCGTCCAGTGTAAGTAGATAGAACATGGAGCTAGACAATAGGCTATAAATAATCCCTTTAGTGGACCAAAAACACAAGAGTCCCCCATAATTCAACTGGGAGGGGCTCCTCACCTTTACTGGAGGCAGTGGTTGGACAGTGACTGCGGCGAAATAAGTTTTGACAGTAGCCTACCACTGATATAGACGTTTAATATCATTCTGTTTCCCTACCGGTGCATTACATGCACGTAAATAACAGTTCAATTCAGCAAGGAATGATAAAACCGTACAATGATAGGGTAATATTGACGTGATGCTACAAGAAGAAAAAAAAAGGGAAGGAACAACTAAATGATTGCTACATCTGTGCTGCATTTGACAACCAAAGTCAACAGGCTACAGGTGTGATTGACAAGCGTTGCCAGGAACACGTCCTTTGAAGACGTGCAAGCAGGTGTCAAAAGTCCCACGACACGATAACATCGTGTTACACATCTAGTACACACAGACTAGGTCAAGGACGACAAAACAGCACTGTGCGCTTACGACTCGCTCAACAGCAACGAAGCTCTGGTACAAAAACAACTGCAGTGGGGACGATTAACACAATGATTCAATGATATTTACATACGTCTGCGTATTTCTGCGCCGCGCTGCCTATAAAAGGAAACTGCGAATGGAAAACAGGAAGTTAACTAATGTCTGGGTTCCACGGCGTGGTCGGCGGTTGTGGCGTTGAGAGAGGCCTTGACAAGAATGTGTCCAGAGCAAGAATGTGAGGGTTATAAAGAGCATCAGCAGGTATTCTGCTCCATGAACATACATAGCTAGCCTACCACAGGCAGCCTAGCCTGGCCCCGGGATCGGACTGGGAGCTGAGCTGCTCTGGTGTGTTCTTGGGCCCGTCTGGACAGTGTCAAACCCCGACGGCTTCGGTGCTGTTAGCTCTATGGAGGGGGCGGTGTGTGTGTGTGTGTGTGGGGGGGGGGGGGGTTAACAGTGAGGACTGGGTCCGAGGTGCCGAATTGTAAAAACACAATGTTCAGTTTTGCCGTTAGCTCTATAATGCGCCCTCTCCCCTCTCTCCCTCCCCAGCTAAAACAGCGCACAGGAGCCTAGCGGTTCTACGTCAGTTTCAAGGACCTCATCTAATAATAACAAGGTTATTATTATGGCGCCGTTTTCTAAGGCTCCTCTTCCTGCTTCACTTACAGATTTCTAAATGTTCTCCAACCATGTAAACTTAACGCTCTAACTCTTTACTAGCGAGTCAACATACTCAAGTAGGCCATCCCTCAAGACCCCAAGGTCTCTGGCTTTAGAATCCTCCTTCTCGACTCTCCATCCTCGACTCGCTAGCTTTTTCCCCCAAGCGAAGTGACAACGAATTGGAAAAAGCAGGCACCTCAAGAGTCAAAAGCTTGCTAGACAGCAGAGGACCTTCTTCCTGGTTCCAGCGCTCGACAACTCAAGTTCCGATTGGTCGATTGGTAGCGATCGCTAAGCCTGGGCGGAGCCGCGGATGCTAGCGTAGGTGAAGCGTGTGACGGCGCCACTGGGAGGCGTATGGCCGTTCTCCTCTCGGCTGCCTCTCGTCCCACCTCTACCCAGTCTTCCTCCTCCTCCTCCTCCTCCTCGCCCCATCCCTCCCAACCCCCCTCTCCCGAGCTCGCCGCCGCCATGGCCCCGACACCTACAGCAGGTGAACGTAGATAGGACGCCCTGGCGGAAGCGCTTGTTCATGAAGCAGTAGATGATGGGGTTGACGCAGGCGGACGTGTACGAAAGCAGGTGGATGAAGGAGATGGGCGCGCCCGAGAGCATCCGGTCGGCCGAGCGGCGGTCGAAGGCGCGCCAGGCGTTGACGGCGAAGATGGGCGTCCAGCACAGGAAGAAGAGGCTGACGATGACCAGCAGCATTCGGATGACGCGCTTCTTGGCCATCAGGTTGGACGTCGAGCTGTTGCTGCAGACGCGGCTCAGCTTGGCCTTGGCGGCGGCGGTGGCTGCGCCGGCCGCGACGAGGCTCTGCTGGTGTGTGAGCTCCAGTTTCTTCTTCCTGCTGGGCTGGAGGTAGCAGCCGTCGCTGTCCCCCGGTTTGATGCTACCGGTGCTGCACTGTCGCTCTGCAATAAGAGTAACAGACACGCGTTACGACCCACCTAGCTACACAACTGCTAGATAAACCACTGATAAACAGCCTGCGAACCATTTGCATAAACATCCATGTGGAGTTAACAACTTAACTCTGCTGTTTTATCACCCTGCTGCTCTGTTTTACCACTCCTCTCTGCTTTCTGATGTAACCTTTCCTAAAGTGTGTTGAGACCAGGTTTGTTAAGTGCACTGAAATAAACGCTAAACCTGAAACCGTTGGCGGTAAAGGCCGAGTTGAAGAGTTTCAAGAAGGGCGGTTGAGTGCTTTTTGTGTACGTGCCTCTGATGGATTTGCGGGCGGTCATCTCGAACTTGATCCCCCGGTAGAGCTCCATTGAGATGAGTCCGTACGCCGTCATCATCACGATGCCCGGAACCAGGAAGAGCAGCAGCAGCAGGGACACGTACCTGATAGGAGGAACGGGTCGACGGGGACACCCGATTGGTCAACAGCAGCCACAAGTATGTGAATGTACCCGGATGCTATGAGAGGTCTACGTTCTCGGGCTATAACACGTCGTCAAGCCAGATTAATATGTTTAAAGTATGATCTAGAGACTCAATGTCAATTAAATCACACGACATTTAGGGAAAAGCAAACGTCCACAGATAAAGCGATGTGTTTTCTCTCACCAGGACTGCTGGATGACATCGCTGGGCCACACCAGACGACACATGTTGCCGGTGCTGTTGTTGATTCGCGTGAAGGGAACCAGTTTGCTGGAGATGGGGTAGGGCAGCATGAGCAGGAACGACACCACCCAGGTGGCAGAGATGACCTTGGCGGCGTGGGACTTGGTCTGCCACGCCCGCGACGTCAGCGGGTTGCAGATGGCGCTGTAGCGCTCCAGAGAGATGGCCACCAGGTTAAAGGTCGACACCGACACCGAGACCCCTGATTGGATGAGACGAGACGGGAGAATGGTTGGTGAGACACTACCTTTCCTACTGACAGTGGAGACATACATTCACATTATATAAAATATATATTAAACTATATACTCATATATTTGAGTAGGAAGTGTGAGTATGTAATAAGTAAAAACGTGAAATAATATTTTATGTCTGTGTAAATTATAATTTGTATCTTGCCAGGCTCAGCTCAAACCCTGTGTAGTGTGCTTTGTAACAGCCATGTCACTTGGTATACTGTAATACTTCTGCTCACTGGCACTTTAATGGTTTGTGACCGTGTCTTTTACGACTGTGTAGGGACGAGGTATGATCTGGTACTTCGGGATCGTCAACAGGACAATCTGTTACCGGTGGATGTTAACAAAATCACACCGTAATGATAACAACAGGAACTATAAATACATCCACTTTATCAGGGGGAGCGATCCAAAAGGGACGGACACGTAAACAGGTTATGCCCAGAGACTAACGAGGTCATCACTGTATCGATGTAATGGTCTCACTGTACAACCATACGATCAAATCTGAATGTATGATATACAGCATGCACTCTGGAATCATGGGTAATCTGCACAATGGCTATAATTAAACATAACTCCATCCATATCTGCAGGATATCTTCATACTGATGATTCATTTGAGTGAGCGTATCAGAGATTTGAAACGAGAGTGGTTGAAATCTTGCAATAATTGATCAGATTTCCAGCCAATAGGATGCAGTCAGACAAAGAGATTAAAGAGCAACAGCCCTTTGGAGAAATTCGATTTGAACGTCCTGAGAGTAGCAATACATTCGAGATCTCACGACCAACATTGTGCTTATGGATCCATTTCCCCAGTCCTGTCACGCGTTGCTTATGACCTGTAACCTGCAGTTTATTCTTCACAGTGAAAAGATATTTCAATCGGGGAGACGATCCGATTGGTTTACAGCCCGGCGGCGAAGGAGGCCAGGGAACTCAGACGCGGCCATCATCGCCACAAATCTCTTTAGTCTCTTCACACCAGGCACCACGTTACAGAGCCAAAATGGAGGAATCTCTCTTGAATCACCACGTCATTAAAGTCTCCGTCCATGTTGTTTATGGGTGGATGAGGCATAACATGCGGACAGATTAAGTTGGGATTATGTGATTATAGGCTATCTTTTGAAATAACCGTGGAGGCTACATCAACAGACTGTTACATCAACATACTGTCAACAGTAACAGACGCCACCCTGTTTTCGACTTTATAGTCATGCCTGATAAAGTGATGGAATTTTGCCACGTTCATGTTTTGAATCACCAGCGAGCCAATCGCAGAGCACCCTCAAGAGTCACATGACGACCCAACTCTAGAGGTCACGACCTGTCGTGTACGGTCAACGCCGCTTACCCATGAAGTACATGACCACCTTGCAGATGCCGCTCCCGAAGACGAAGTCCTTCATGAGGTTGGGGATGAGGGTGAAGGGGACGCAGAAGACGCAGAGCATCAGGTCGCTGGCGGCCAGCGACAGCAGGAACAGGTTGGTGACGGTGCGCATGCGCCGGTTCCTCACCAGCACGGCGATGATCAGGCTGTTGCCCAGGACGCAGAGGAGGAAGATGAGGCTGTAGAGGAAGATACGCACCGTCTGGTCGATATCTGGGAGAGAGGGATGAGAGAGGGATGAGAGAGGGAGAGGAGAAAGGGATGTGGGACTTTGTTATGGTCGTTGCACTTTTACAAAAGGTCCTGAGGCCATACCATCATATCAATAACAGGGTTTATGTATTCATACCTCGTATGGGAGATAACCACATTTCCCTACAATATTCCTTCATATCAGTGGCAATCTTCATGTTAACATTATTTGCTGTTCGAGCTGTATTAAGGAGAGTATCTCACTTTAAGATAAACCTTTCTACTCTAAAGCAGACGCGTGATCTCATGTCTGGCAATCTACTTATTGTTCTGCTCTCCTGGGTCAGCGTGAGGACAATTCACCCTCGTTGAAAATGGTCTGAATAAATTCATCTTGAGTGCACGTCTCCGGCGATGTATATTTGTGTGACCAAATTTAGGAGTTGTTTAATTCAACAACTCATTTTCTGTACAAACAGTGACATTCGATTTTTGTTTTATGGCGAAATATACTGGAAAAGAAAGACAATAGTCTAAATAAACTAGACCACCATTTGATTTTGATTTGTCGCATTTAGGCTATGGTGACATGTTGCTATGAACTCTCTTTATTTATTTATTTTAAAGAATGCATGACATTCTGACCACTGGCATAGGCTCAGTAATAGTACACTAGCCGCAACAGCGTGCATGCGTATTGCCTCTTGGACCGCGCGTATTGCCTCTTGGACCGCGCGTATTGCCTCTTGGACCGCGCGTATTGCCTCTTGGACCGCGCGTATTGCCTCTTGGACCGCGCGTATTGCGCCCTGGCCCCGGCGTGGAGATGTCCAACGGGTCGCTCGGGTGTCGGTCGCCTAGTCAGATTCTAATTTATGAATCATTAAGGGACATCTAGTCAAATGTTAACACACAAAAAGGGGATCCGTGTTGCTTTTATTTTATTTAAAATTAATTAAATGTTGATCTTACCTTTCGGCTCTGGTGGCGGGTCATTTTCATTTTCGCACTCTGACAAATTCTTGATACCAAAATCGCATAATATCTTATACAAATTAGTAGAGTTGATAAGCATATCATGTAAAGTGAACGTTTCCATTTTGACGGTCTTCACTTGCATGCAGACCAAAAACGGAGCTAAAGAAAGAATTAAACCCAAGACTTAGAAAACAGCTTTAAACATGGCATGTCGACACGCCGTAGTTGTAAGGCTAATGAAATGGCATGGAATAAGAGCGGTCTTAAGAGAGGTCTGAAAACTTTAGACGAACATATTCCGTTTCATATTCAACTATCCAATAATCAACGACACAGACGGCGGAACAAATCGGAGAACCCTGTGCCCATCGCGCTCCTGGGGGTTCCAGGTTCTGAGAAATAGTGCCGTTGCGCGCCGCTGTTCTTTGAAAGGACCCCGCCTATCCAGCCCACATGCAAGTGCGACCTATTATACACAGTCCAGCAACTCCTCATTTTGAAAGGGACCGTCACTGTAGATTAAGTTGCTGCAGACATTTTTCTCTGTTGTTTAAAAGTAACCTATGGGCTAAAATAGTTGGTTAGTCTAATCACGGCTCTGCAAAAAGAGCAAGTTGTTTGCAAAAAGAGCAAGTTGTTTGTAAAAAGCAGTTTATAAAGCCTATAGAACAAGGTGAAGAACCTCGAGTTTTGTAAGAAATATGTCTTATCTATAATGCCCTAACCTACCAATATCAAAGACCATGTACTGTGTTTGTGGGACTAATTGGTTTAGCTTTGTCGGAGATAAAACACTATGAAAGAAAACTGCCTTTCTAGATACATCACGGGTTTATAAGATGAGCTATTATTGATCAATTACTCATGAGAGAATAGGCCTACATGCGACCGTGACCCCAGACTACACTCTCGTGAGTTGTGCTACTGATCGCATGGGAACAAATTAATCACAGGGAACAAATTAATCATTCAAAATAAATTAAAATTGCCATGATACTTTATTGTGTTGGGGATAGGGGTTATTGTGTTGGGGATAGGGGTTATTGTGTTGGGGATAGGGGTTATTGTGTGGGGATAGGGGTTATTGTGTTGGGGATAGGGGTTATTGTGTTGGGGATAGGGGTTATTGTGTTGGGGATAGGGGTTATTGTGTTGGGGATAGGGGTTATTGTGTGGGGATAGGGGTTATTGTGTTGGGGATAGGGGTTATTGTGTTGGGGATAGGGGTTATTGTGTGGGGATAGGGGTTATTGTGTGGGGATAGGGGTTATTGTGTTGGGGATAGGGGTTATTGTGTTGGGGATAGGGGTTATTGTGTTGGGGATAGGGGTTATTGTGTGGGGATAGGGGTTATTGTGTGGGGATAGGGGTTATTGTGTGGGGATAGGGGTTATTGTGTGGGGATAGGGGTTATTGTGTGGGGATAGGGGTTATTGTGTTGGGGATAGGGGTTATTGTGTTGGGGATAGGGGTTATTGTGTGGGGATAGGGGTTATTGTGTTGGGGATAGGGGTTATTGTGTTGGGGATAGGGGTTATTGTGTTGGGGATAGGGGTTATTGTGTGGGGATAGGGGTTATTGTGTGGGGATAGGGGTTATTGTGTTGGGGATAGGGGTTATTGTGTTGGGGATAGGGGTTATTGTGTTGGGGATAGGGGTTATTGTGTGGGGGATAGGGGTTATTGTGTTGGGGATAGGGGTTATTGTGTGGGGATAGGGGTTATTGTGTTGGGGATAGGGGTTATTGTGTGGGGATAGGGGTTATTGTGTTGGGGATAGGGGTTATTGTGTGGGGATAGGGGTTATTGTGTTGGGGATAGGGGTTATTGTGTTGGGGATAGGGGTTATTGTGTGGGGATAGGGGTTATTGTGTGGGGATAGGGGTTATTGTGTTGGGGATAGGGGTTATTGTGTTGGGGATAGGGGTTATTGTGTTGGGGATAGGGGTTATTGTGTTGGGGATAGGGGTTATTGTGTTGGGGATAGGGGTTATTGTGTTGGGGATAGGGGTTATTGTGTTGGGGATAGGGGTTATTGTGTTGGGGATAGGGGTTATTGTGTTGGGGATAGGGGTTATTGTGTTGGGGATAGGGGACTGCGATGCTGCAGCGCTCCGCGGAGCCACGGGCGGAACTGATCTCACGGGCGGAACTGATCTCACGGGCGGAACTGATCTCACGGGCGGAACTGATCTCTCGTGTTCATGTTTCCTATGAGCGCTTAGTCCTTAGTTGCTAAGTAACCACTGCAGAGGCTGCATATGGATTCAGAAAATCCACTCTGCATCCCTTAGATAACCAATACAAACACTGAACATGATGGATGAGGAAACCGAGTTATCTCTGACAATCGCTCAGATCGTCCACAGGCTGAGAGGAAGTCATTTACACTCTCAGATAGAGAGACGGGCCAAAGTAAGTAGCTAGCATAGCATAGCTTAGCATAGCGTAGCATAGCATAGCATAGCATAGCATAGCATAGCATAGCATAGCATAGCATAGCATAGCATAGCATAGCATAGCATAGCATAGCATAGCATAGCATAGCCTAGCATAGCCTAGCATAGCCTAGCATAGCCTAGCATAGCTAGGCTAGCTCTGCGGAGAGCGGATGTGCCTCATCGAGTTGTGTCCTTGGATGTCATTTGGCAGGCGTCGTTTCCAGTTGACAGACTGGTCTAGGACTAATAAAGACTGGTTTAGGACTAATAATATCTGATCAAACATGCCAGGAATGATTCATTGGTATTTCTCAACTGTTCTATTTAGGAGTGTTTGATCAGAAATGATTCATTGGTATTTCTAACCTGTTCTTGTTCTATTTAGGAGTGTTTGCACCGACCTGAGATCAAACTGGGCTCTCTTAAAGAGGACGTGCGCAATTTTCTGAGAACATCAGGTAAACATTAAACACACTTTATAACAGAATCTGTGTGGTTACAGTATTATTTGTTTAACAGAACAGACTCGTTTTGTGTTGCAGGCTGGGAGAGAAAGCTACAGAATGCAGTGTACAGAGAGATGCACGTGTAAGTTCAGTTTGGGTTCATCAATTAATCAATTACATCAAGGTGAACCTGTGCCCAGGTAGATTTTTTTTATTTTACCTTTATTTAACCAGATAAAAAGCATTGAGATAAAATCTCTTTTACAATACTGACCTGGCCAAGAAGGCAGCAAAGTTTCACATAGAAAGACACAAGGACATATAAAATACAGAGAACAACACAACTAAATATACAAAAGGCGTAGAGCACGTGGGAACAATAAGAAATTTAGGTATATTACTACATGAGCAGCTGGTGGTAAGGACTTCTGATCATTTCAGTTTAAGGTAAGCAAGTGGGGTACTGGGTCGAAACGCTCCGAGATTAAACAAAGTAGAAATAAAGCTAAGTCAGTGTCCCAGACCTTGGCGGAAAGCATGACTGTCCCCTACTGACACATGACTGTCCCCTACTGACTGTCCCCTACTGACACATGACTGTCCCCTACTGACACATGACTGTCCCCTACTGACACATGACTGTCCCCTACTGACACATGACTGTCCCCTACTGATACATGACTGTCCCCTACTGACACATGACTGCCCCCTACTGACACATGACTGCCCCCTACTGACACATGACTGTCCCCTCATGACTGTCCCCTCATGACTGTCCCCTACTGACACATGACTGTCCCCTACAGACACATGACTGTCCCCTACT
>NC_140250.1:998287-1038287 GCF_949987555.1 Borostomias antarcticus | reverse complement strand
CAGACAGACAGACAGACAGACAGACAGACAGACAGGCAGGCAGGCAGACAGACAGACAGACAGACAGACAGACAGACAGGCAGGCAGACAGACAGGCAGACAGACAGACAGACAGACAGACAGACAGACAGGCAGGCAGGCAGACAGACAGGCAGACAGACAGGCTTCCAGACAGACAGACAGGCAGACAGACAGGCTTCCAGACAGACAGACAGGCAGACAGACAGGCTTCCAGACAGACTGTTGCGTCCCCCAAAATGAAAGGCGTCTAGGGGTATGAAAGGGGAGAGTCACACAGAACAAACTAAACCGGGGGTACAAAGGAGGCAGGAAAAAAACGGATGCGGTGAATAAATTAATCCAAAAACGAGAATAACAATGACAAAGAAATCAGTCTGAACAGACTCAACAACAACTAGAGAACAGGAAGCCACACAGGCCTCGGCCCCAACACGAAAACAGCACAACGTTATGCAACGCCAACGGGGCTCGACTGGGCCTGGGGGGGGCAATCACACACCTCTCCACCAGGTACCAGGGGGGGCAATCACACACCTCTCCACCAGGTACCAGGGGGGGGGGGGCAATCACACACCTCTCCACCAGGTACCGGGGGGGGGGCAATCACACACCTCTCCACCAGGTACCAGGGGGGGGGGGGCAATCACACACCTCTCCACCAGGTACCAGGGGGGGGGGGGCAATCACACACCTCTCCACCAGGTACCAGGGGGGGGCAATCACACACCTCTCCACCAGGTACCAGGGGGGGGGCAATCACACACCTCTCCACCAGGTACCAGGGGGGGGGCAATCACACACCTCTCCACCAGGTACCAGGGGGGGGCAATCACACACCTCTCCACCAGGTACCAGGGGGGGGGCAATCACACACCTCTCCACCAGGTACCAGGGGGGGGGCAATCACACACCTCTCCACCAGGTACCAGGGGGGGGCAATCACACACCTCTCCACCAGGTACCAGGGGGGGGGCAATCACACACCTCTCCACCAGGTACCAGGGGGGGGGCAATCACACACCTCTCCACCAGGTACCAGGGGGGGGGCAATCACACACCTCTCCACCAGGTACCAGGGGGGGGAAGGGCACGTACCTGGGGGGAAGAAAACCAGAGAGACACCACATACACCACACTCCAGCCGTAACACAGACAGATAGACAGACAGGCTTCCAGACAGACAGGCAGGCAGACAGACAGACAGGCTTCCAGACAGAGAGGCAGACAGACAGACAGGCTTACAGACAGACAGACAGACAGACAGGCTTCCAGACAGACAGACAGACAGACAGGCTTCCAGACAGACAGGCAGGCAGAGAGACAGACAGGCTTCCAGACAGACAGGCAGGCAGACAGACAGACAGGCAGGCAGGCTTCCAGACAGACAGGCAGGCAGGCAGACAGACAGGCAGGCAGAGAGACAGACAGGCTTCCAGACAGACAGGCAGACAGACAGACAGACAGGCTTCCAGACAGACAGGCAGACAGACAGACAGACAGGCTTCCAGACAGACAGGCTGCCAGACAGACAGGCTGCCAGACAGAGCAGTCCAGCCGTGCAGGGCCCTTTTCCAGAGGCCGGATGGAGCAGGCCGAGAGGCTGAGAGGCTGAGTGTTTACTGCAGAGGCCGGAGGGAGCAGGCCGAGAGGCTGAGAGGCTGAGTGTTTACTGCAGAGGCCGGAGATGTTATGGCTCCTCAACGCCTGCAGTCAAGGGCCGTGTGTGTTTGGGAGCCGTCGGAGACGACGGAGGGGCAGACGAGGCGTGTCCCTCGGAGTGCCCTCGTCCACAGAGCGCCCGACCCCCCCGCTTTGTCCCGGGGAACATTTCTGCCCCACGATTCCCCCCGCCCATGTCTGTGTTTTCACCCAGGGGTCCCGGGTAGGGGATGCATAAGGGTGTGTCCGTCTGTGACCGTCGTGATGGTTTATGGGTGTTCTGTCAGTGTGGCCAAGAGACCAGAGAGACAGACAGGCTGACAGACAGACAGGCTGCCAGACAGACAGACAGACATGCCCGTTCCCAGTGTGTGCATGGGAGTGTCGGGCGTGTGCTAGCGTGTGGTGTTAGCGTGTGATGCTTAGCGTGTGGTGCTTAGCGTGTGGTACTAGCATGTGGTGCTTAGCGTGTGGTACTAGCGTGTCATGCTTAGCGTGTGGTGCTTAGCGTGTGGTACCAGCATGTGGTACTAGCGTGTGGTACTAGCGTGTGGTACTAGCATGTGGTGCTTAGCGTGTGGTACTAGCATGTGGTACTAGCGTGTTGTGCTTAGCGTGTTGTGCTTAGCGTGTGGTGCTTAGCGTGTGGTGCTTAGCGTGTGGTGCTTAGCATGTGGTACTAGCGTGTGGTACTAGCGTGTGGTACTAGCGTGTGGTGCTTAGCGTGTGGTGCTTAGCGTGTGGTACTAGCGTGTGGTGCTTAGCGTGTGGTACTAGCGTGTTGTGCTTAGCGTGTGGTACTAGCGTGTGGTACTAGCGTGTGGTGCTTAGCGTGTGGTGCTTAGCGTGTGGTACTAGCATGTGGTGCTTAGCGTGTGGTGCTTAGCGTGTGGTGCTTAGCGTGTGGTACTAGCGTGTGGTACTAGCGTGTGGTGCTTCGCTCTCTCTCTCGCCCGTGTGTGCAGTGGTGAGCGAGCAGGACAGCGCGGCCGCCCAGCAGTACAGCAGACAGGGCTGCCCCACCGGCCTGAGGGCTGACCTCTGGGCCCTCATCCTCCACTCCACCAACGAGCCTGAGGTAACACACACACACACACACACACACACACACACACACCTGGGCCCTCATCCTCCACTCCACCAACGAGCCTGAGGTAACACACACACACCTGGGCCCTCATCCTCCACTCCACCAACGAGCCTGAGGTAACACACACACACACACACACACACACCTGGGCCCTCATCCTCCACTCCACCAACGAGCCGGAGGTAACACACACACACACACACACCTGGGCCCTCATCCTCCACTCCACCAACGAGCCTGAGGTAACACACACACACTCACACACACACACACACACACCTGGGCCCTCATCCTCCACTCCACCAACGAGCCGGAGGTAACACACGCACACACACACACACACACACCTGGGCCCTCATCCTCCACTCCACCAACGAGCCTGAGGTAACACACACACACACACACACACCTGGGCCCTCATCCTCCACTCCACCAACGAGCCTGAGGTAACACACACACACACACACACACCCCACCCCCCACCGGGCTGAGGGCCGACCTCATGGACACACACAGGGACGCACTGACACACATTATTTGTGTTGATTCTTCGTTGCTCTTTAACCAGTGTGCAGCACTTTGTAATCCTCTCTGTGAGAAGAGCTATATAAATACAATTGACTTATTTACACACACACTCACACACACACACATGCTTGCTTAACCTGGTCCCGGGTGTTGTCTCAGTCTGTCAGTGTGGTATAAACCTGCCCGGCGCAGCTGCTGCTGTTCCCACGCGTCGTCTTCTAGGACCTGAACTCCTGACCTCTGACCCTTCACTGAGTTAATGATCCCCCTGACCCCACCTCTCACACCCAACCAGTATTTTTAGTCCAACGCTCGTGTTTGTGCATTTTCGCCTCCAACTTCTCTTCGTACCTTTTCGTCCGTGCTGCTGATTTACGTTGGGTTTTTTTTCCCAGCAGGAGCGCTTGTTTATTCTAATTGATATTTATGAGCATTCTGTGTGTGGGTTTTTTTAATGGCTATTTATGAGCGTTTATTCCTTCTTTTGTGTCTGTTGACGTTACCGCCTGCATCGCTTCAAATAACGTATCCAATTACGACCCCCCCCACGTGATGAGCCCCTGCGGTGTGTTTTGGATTTAATCAGCCCATCAGCCTTCGGGGGTCATTCCGGCTTCATTACGTGGACTTTAGGTGCGCTTGAATCGCATGACTGAACATGCACACGCAGCGTTTAACGCCAGCCGGGTCCATAATCCACACACACCACCGGTTGCTAGACATCCCGCAGCCCGCCATGCGGGGCGGGGGGGAGGGGAGGGGGGGACATAAATTAGCGTTGTGGCGTTCCAGATCGGACCGATGTTTACGTCGCCCCCGCCGTGACTCTGCCCCTCTGCCGCCACGGCAACGTAATCACGTGCGGGCGATTTAGCAACGCTGCCTCAAACACGCTCGCTAAGCTGAATCTCCCTGTGTGGCACTGTGGCTGAAAGGCCCTCGTTTGTATAAGAGAGAGAGAGAGAGAGGGAGAGAGAGAGAGTGTGTGTGTGTGTGTGTGTGTGTGTGTGTGTGTGTGTGTGTGTGTGTGTGTGTGTGTGTGTGTGTGTGTGTGTGTGTGTGTGTGTGTGTGTGTGTGTGTGTGTGTGTGTGTGAGTGAGAGAGAGAGACTCCGGGTAGCTCTGTTGGGAGGAGTGGGGGGGGGGGGGGGGTCGGTGGGAGGGGTGGGGTTAAACAATGTCTGCGCTGGGAAGATTGATCCCTGGGGAGACTTACAGGAACCCCGTGGGGGGTCTGGAGAGCGTCATCCCAGCTGGGCTCGACAGCAAGGACAAACTCCTGGGCGTTGGCCAGCCTACCTTAGCGTAGCGCTGTGCGTGCGGCGAGGAGCGCTACACAGACCAGCCTGTCGGAATGCGTGATTTACCCTCAGCGCTACGTCACCGCAATCAAATCATCGCCTCCGACCGCCCGGCGCCCCTCAACCAATCACACGCATCCATCACCGTACCCGTCATCCTGGTCAGGTGAAGCTGGTCGCGTCCGGCTATCCCTCACCAGCTATGGCTCCGCCTCTTCAATTACCGCGCGGTACACACACTCAGGTACACACACTCAGGTACACACACTCAGACGCACACACTCAGGTACACACACTCAGGTACACACACTCAGACACACACTCAGGTACACACACTCAGATACACACACTCAGGTACACACACTCAGATACACACACTCAGATACACACACTCAGGTACACACTCAGACACACACACTCAGACACACACACTCAGACGCACACACTCACGCCCGCTACGGTTGAGCTGCAGCGTGGGGTCGATGTTCAGGAAGACGGGAGGTGATCGTTGGAATCAATTTTTTTTTTTATAGTTTAAGTTTTTATTAGAAAAAGCAATTTACATTCAAGTCGAACCATTAAATCACCATCATTCCTTCACAAGCTCTTCCATGTTTTTTTTGTAGCCATAGATGGAGAGGGAGAGAGAGAGAGAGAGAGAGAGAGAGAGAGAGAGAGAGAGAGAGAGGACAAGCAACAAAGGGTCCGTGCCAGATTCGAACCCGCGCCGCTGCGCTAAGGAACTAGCCTTCACGTGGTACGCGCCCCCGACCTGATGATCCGTCCCCCGAACGGAACTTTTAACCCCTCCAAACTCAGTAGCGAGGGAACTGTGGTGTTGACGTTCAGCAACGACAACTTACATCGGCTACAAGAAGAAGAAGAAGAAGCTACAAGTGTTTTTTTTTCTCTCATTCACCTCTTCTTCGCTGGTTTGGGAGCTGCTGTGACCAGACGGCTGACCTAACCTGACCCCTTCACGTCACATCCATTTTTTTTCCGATTCCAGCTCATAATTTGATCTTGTCCTGATGCTCTCCAGCGGACCTGAGATCCTGTCCTCGCCTTGGGGGTGAGCCTCACCCCTCCGCTTGAAGAGGCCGACCCCCCCCTCCTCCCACCTCGTCCTCTCTTCCACAGAGGTCTGTCAGGGCTGAGGTTTCATCACCCTCTTCCTCCCCGTCTTCCGTCCCCTCATCCTTTCTTTATGACGGCTTATCTCACACCGGAGACGGGTAAACGTGAGTTATTAGAAGCGTCTCACTTCCTGGCTCCCCGCGTCTCACTTCCTGGCTCCCCGCTGGCCGACCTCGCTGGGTCTAAATCACCGCTGTGTCAGCGTCACAGAACGCATACTTTTTTATTTATTTAATCAATATGTTTATTAACATTTTGTTTTATACAACATACAAACAGCACAAGGCACAACAACAACATGTGGCAACAATTGCACAGACATTACATGAAAATCACGATACTTGAAACTAAAAAGGAACAAAAACAATAATAACAACAACAACAAAGGCACTACTCCCCTCCAGGTTCATCAAGGGGGGGGGGTGTACACGCTGAGGGGGCGGGGTTAGGATTTTAGGACGCCGTCGACAAACGTCGCGCCAGTAACCGCCTTCTCCCGTCTAGGATGTGATGCGCTACGAACAGCTGAAGGCCGGCGTGATCCAACACGACCTGCTGGTGGACAATCTCATCTACAAGGTACTGGCGGGGTCAGAGGTTAGCAAACCACCGCTGTAGGTGACCAGGCTAGGCCAAGTCCCGGGCTAGACCTTTTACGCTATGTAGACTTGTCACGCAAGAACACTTTTTTGGGGGGGGGGATTTACGTACTAGTAGATGTGGGGCGGCTGTAGCTCAGTTGGTAGAGCGGGTCGTTCAGTGATCGAAGGGTCAGCGGTTCGAATCCCAGCCCTGACTGTCCACATGTCGAAGTGTCTTTGAGCCAAGACATCTAACCCCAAATTGCTCCCAATGAGCAGGTTAGCACCTTGCATGGCAGCTGCCGCCATTGGTGTGTGAATGTGTGTGTGAATGGGTGAATGAGAGGCCATTGTAAAGCGCTTTGAGTGCCGCTAAGGTGGAAAAGCGCTATATTAGTGCAGTTTATTTGCCATTGACGTTCTAGTGTAGTTGAGGTTATGGGGTTTGTCCAGCTTGGGTTGTGTGACGGTTGGCTGACCCTTGGGTTGTGTGACGGTTGGCTGACCCTTGGGTTGTGTGACGGTTGGCTGACCCTTGCTCTGTTGTTGGCTGACCCTTGCTCTGTTGTTGGCTGACCCTTGCTCTGTTGTGTCACCAGGATGTGAAGCTCACCGCCAGTAATGACGACTATTACTTTGTGTTTGAAGATTTCCTGTATCAGGTAAGGGTCACATTAAGATCTCTCTCTCTCTTTCTCTCTCTCTTCCCTCTCTCCCTCCCTTCCTCTCTCTCTCTCTCTCTCTCTCTCCCCCCCCCTCTCTCTCTCTCACACACACACACACACACACACAGAGAGCCAAGTATAGAACGAGTGTTATCTACTGTATATGCAGTAGGTTGTTGATAAGGATGTATGCATAGAACATAGACAATCGTGGCGCTAGCAATAACATGCATCGACACGACTATCTGTAGAAATGAACACCAGCAGACTGAACTACTCTCAACCCTGAATACACACACACAACTACGCCGTAGATCTTCAACAAAAGCTGCTCTCCAGTTCTCTGTTGTGATGCTGTAAAACGCCCGGCTTGAATAAATAAATGTCTTGGAATAAATAAGTGGGGCATATTTAATCGCACACTGTTTGTCACGACGGCGTCTGCCCTCCCTGGTTGCGAGATTACTTTTCGCAACCCAGTTTAGCAAGAACACCATAGAGTTTAGGGTTAAGGTTAGGGTTGGGGTGAGGGTGAGGGTCAGGGTCAGGGTTAGGGTTAAGGTTAGGGGTAAGGTTAGGGGTTAGGGTCTTCCTTAACCCTAAACTCAATGGTGCTATCGCTTAACTGGGTTGCGAAACGCGTAGACGCTCCCTGGCTGCTACCGAAAGATAACGTTCCTAGCGCGGCTCGTTACTGAGCGGTGCTGGCGGTTGACCGGTGGAACATTAAGCCGCCAGGCCCCAGATGGCTTTCCTCGTCACCGGGGTTCACAGGTGCCGCGACAACACAACCGCTACGTCGTCAATATCGACCGCGTTTGAATTCGCTGGGCGGTCGAAGAATTCCGCCCACGTGCGCCACGTATCCCGGACGAGTCTCATCTGGAAACAAGTTCTAAAATCGGAGGGGGGGTGGCGCGTTTACACAGTCCTCTCGTCTGCGAGAGACGCTCGCCGATCTCGCCGGTCGGTTTGAGAGCATCATCTCCTAGATTGAGCGATTCGCCGAGCATAATAGGACTCCTGTGACCATGGAAATTGAAATGTCCGCCTCGGTCGGGGACATTATACGAGACAACATCCTCCAGAAGCCCTCATGTCTGGGCAGAATTGAAGGAGCTCTTGAGTTGCTGTGGTTACATCTTCCTCGTAGCTAAAGTAGCCTTCGCCCTCCGATGCTGCGACCGGCTGCTGTTCTTAATCGATTTTCTTTCTCAAGGATGATTGAAGCGAGAAAAAATTTAATTAATTTCTGTTGTTACCAAAATAACAACATGTTATTAGAGGTATGTTGTTAGGGAGGTAACTGTGTGTGTGTGCGTGTGTGTGTGTGTGTGTGTGTGCCCCCATGCACATTAAACTTGTGTGTGTCTTTTCTGTGTGTTCACAGGTGCTGCTGTGTTTTTCTCGGGACACCGCGGTCCTAGAACACTTCACCTACAACAGCGCTACCCCTCCCAAGTCCTACGTCCAGGGTGAGACCCCCTCTCCACCTCCCGTTATCTGTTACCCAGAAGGCATTGCGTGGGTGCTGTCAGAACGGGAACGGTTCTGGGTGTGTCAGTCTGCATGTCGGGTCTCTGTCCTACAGGCAAGGGAACAGCGGAGGAGCGAGCGGTGGTGTACCCCCCCAACGGTGAGACAGCATCTCAGACCCCCCCCCCCCCCCCCCCACAAACAACCACAAACGCACCGTCGGCATAGCGACAACACTTTACCTTTCCTTATGCCGTATACGACTGTATTTAAATGTTGTTGTTTTGTGTTGTTCTCCTACTGATTGCAAGTTTTTTGTTTTTTTTTACCGTAAAGCATTCTTGTACTGCACGCTTTGGGAAGGGTACTATATAAATAAAGTTTTACTTACTGACTTACTGACTTCCTTACTTACTGACTTCCTTACTTAGTTACTTACTGACTGACTGACTGACTGACTGACTGACTGACTGACTGACTGACTGACTGACTGACTGACTGACTGACTTACTTACTTACTTACTTACTTACTTACTTTACTTACTAACAAGGCGCTTAACGGCGCCTAGCGTGGTCAGCGTAATGATTCGGGCCGTCTCCGTTTCTCCCCTTGAACAGGTGTCGTTCCCTTCCACGGTTTTTCCATGTACGGTGAGTATGGGTTCGGATCCCCGCCGCCCTTCACTGCCTTGCGTCAGGTAACGCTACGGCACGACTCGGGACGCCCCGCGTCGACGACCTGATCTGTCGTCAGACGACGCCTGGAAACTGTCCTCGTTGCGTGGAAAGCGCCGCCGTGGCTCCGGAGGTAGAGCAGGTCGTCCGGTGATCGTAGGGTTGGCGGTTCGAATCCCGCCTCCTCCTGTCCGCATGTCGAAGTGTCCTCGGGCAAAGACACTGAACCCCAAATTGCTCCCAATGAGCAGGCTAGCACCTTGCATGGAAGCTACTCCATTGGTGTGTGTGTGTGTGCGTGTGCGTGTGCGTGTGTGTGAGAGAGAATGAGGGGCCTTCATTGTGTATCTCTTTGGATAAAAGCGCTCTTATAAGCGCAGTCCATTTATCATGATGCCCATTCGATGCACAACTGGGAAGCGGCTGACGGTTTGATCGTGTGTCTGTGTGTCCGCCAGTGGCGCCCCTGTGCTTCCTGTACAACGAGCCCTCCAAGCTGTACAGCGTGTTCAGGGAGATGTATGTGCGCTACTTCTTCAGGCTGCACTCCATCTCCTCGTCCCGATCGGTAAGACGCGCCCCCCCCCCCCCCCAGACACAGGGAACGCATGGAACGTTCTTAAAACATGGTATCGTCGAATGTTGTTCTGGGATCCGGGACGAAACGACCCGGTGAAATCGGAGTTTGGGCGGGCGGGAGGATGAATTATGAGCTGACAGCATGGGGTTTCCTGTGTGTGCGTGTGTGTGCGTGTGTGTGTGTGTGGCTGTGCGTGTGCGTGTGCGTGTGTGTGTGTGTGTGTGTGTGTGTGTGTGTGTGTCTTGCAGGGTATCGTGTCTCTGTGCCTGCAGTTTGAGAGTCTCCTCCAGGCTCATCTCTCCCAGCTCTTCTACCACCTCCGGGCCATCGGAGCGCAGCCGTATGATCACTCTCTCCTCATTGGTTGATTCACTCAGGGACTCGGCGCACGTTAGTCATCAGTGTAGATGTGCCAGAGTTAGCCAACGTAAATGTGCCAGAGTTAGCCAACGTAAATTAGCTCATTTTCATCTGTAGTCTCTGGGCAGTTCAATGCATTTGTTTGATGGTCAAATATTATAAGACAGCAAGCACCACCATACAATACGACACAATACAATAAAATACATTAATACACTATAAATGTAACATTATATATATATATATATATATATATACTATATATTATATATTGTAAATGGTGAGAATATGTAAATGCAGTGCCAGAGAAAAGAAGTAGTATGATTACACATGATTGCAAATGTTGGTTTGCTTTAAGCCAAGTTTATGTTTAAAGGTGATATAATTAGTGCTCTCTGTTCCAGTAGTGGGTGTCTCTGACTGAGAAGACTGTTTGTCCAGACGTCCTGCGTCTGTATTGTCCAACAGTCCCCTCTGGTAGTTTGTGTTGTGTAAGACCTTAAAGCTGAGGCAAGCATTTGCAAAACGCTTAAATCTTATCAAAACAAAATGGTCTATTCTAATACCTTGGAACCAAAACCCACCTGTAAGCTATTATTATGGTCTGTGTCGAGGACTCTCTCTAGTTAGTATCTTGGTAGAGAATCTTCAGTCACTCACGTGCTTGTTCAGTTCATTGGCTCAGTTCTAAACTTATACTGCCATCTAGTGGCCACATGCCACAGACATGCATATATACACAGTATACACAGTATAGTGTATATATTTCTTTATATTGTTATTAGGTACGGAAACGTAGGTATATACATATATTATAGAGTATATATATACAGTATATATTTCTTTAAATATATTTTTATTAGGTACACACCAGCAGATAAAATACTGATTTTTGTTTTGTTTTTAGCAAGAACAAACAAACGAACAAGGGGAGGCGACAAGTAAACAGTTGATGAACAAAGAACCCCCCCCTCCCCCGTGGACATGTATATTTACCTCACGCCTGAACTCAATGCATATAGCCTAGAGGGAACATAGTGGGAGCTATTCTAAGTGTTACACTTGTAATTCATATCCCGTCTCTGTGTGAAAGTACACGCCTGCGAAAGTTAGTCTTAGCACATAACGGGTAATAAATATGTCTGTAAATCTGTCAAAATGACTGACTACGATAGTATGATGTACAGTGAAGTGCTATTCACAGTGGTGTGTTTATGTGTCGGGTGTGTGTGTGTGTCTGTGTGTGTGTGTGTGTGTGTGTGTGTGTCTGTGTGTATGCGTCGTGTGTGTTTGTGTGTGTGAGCGTGCGTGCGTGTGTGCGTCTGCGTGTGCGTGTCTGTGTGTGTGTGTGCGTGTGTGTGTGCGTGTCTGTGTGTGTGTGTGTGTGTGTGTGTGTGTGTGGGTGTGTCTGTGTGTGTGTGTGTGTGTCCCAGGCTGCGTATAGCGTTCAAGTGGCTGGTCCGAGCCTTCTCCGGCTACCTCTCCACCGACCAGCTGCTGCTGCTGTGGGACCGCGTCCTGGGCTACGACTCTCTGGAGATCGTGGCAGGTGGGTCAACCTACCCCTCTCTGGTGTAGCGCTGTGGGAAGACCCCCGCTGGCGCGGCCTGGGAGAGACGGTTCAGAACGGGATAGGACTCATGACCGAGGCCTCTGAGAACTTGCCTGTGATGAGTAGTTGTACCGAGGAGGTTGACGCGTGCTATGTAATACGTGATGAGTCATTCTGATGCTCCTCTCCACCACTCCTGTCTCTCTCTCTCTCTCTCTCTCTCTCTCTCTCTCCCTCTCTCTCTCTCTCTCTCTCTCTCTCCCTCTGTCTCTCTTTATATCTCTTATTTCTCACACTCTCTCCATCCCTTCTCTCTCTCCCCCCCCCAGTCTTGGCGGCGTCTGTGTTCGCCTTCCGGGCTGAGAACCTGATGGAGGTAACGTCGCTGGCCTCGGCTGAGGTGAGTGTGCCTTTGGGGCGGGCGGGTGGCGGGGAGGGGGTGGGGGGGGGGGTCTCTGGTTCCAGGCATCGTTTCACTGCCCAACCCCCACGCCCCCCCCCCCCCCATCCCCACCAAGCTCACCGCTCGGCTCCAGAGACGGAAATAGTTCCTGACGGTCAGCCAGCGCCAGCAACCGAGTCTCCTGCGTGCACATGCCCGAAAAACGCTGGCTGGCCATTTCAACACCCCCCCCCCAACGCCCAGATCACTGCCACTGAAATATTACAGGGTCATTATTTTATATATATTCTGTAGGTGTGTGTGTGTGCGAGTTCGAGTGAGACTACTGTCCATTATAGTTGTTAAATGTGAAAACCAAGTAATTTCCGTGGCCTGCCATGTTCCGTTCGAAGGCCGCACACATACAGAACTCGTTAAACGGTGCCTAAATATATACGTACACCTTTGGGTATTTCAACCAGGCCCCCCTACATAATTCTCTCGCATGCCACCGCCATGAGTCTCCGTGACTCACCGTGCGCCCCTCGCTCGCGACTTCCCACAATCCACGGCGGCTGACAGCCCTAGTGAGCCTTCAGGTGACCCGCCTCCCGCTCACCCCTCCCCTCCTGCGCCTCTCCCCCGGGGGAGGGGCGGGGTGGGGAGACGGGGGCGTCTAATCTGTAGAGTGACGCACAGGCGTCAGGTTGACCTGAAGCTAAGATGCTGGCCGGCACTATTTGCTTGCTCATTTACCACCTGGCCCACTGGAGAAGGTACCATAACATGGCTACCGGGGCTCGTTATTTTTAGAGTGGAGTCGAGGGGCTGAAACATTAGACCCCCCTCAGTAAACATGATAGGAGGCCTAAATTTAATCCCACCAATCCCAGAAGGCCGGGGTTGGGGGTGAAGGAACGACAGCCCTGCTTCCTCTCAAGTTGGCAAGTTAGTCTGCGTTTCTTAGTCATTCGCCGCAAAAAAAAGTAGTTTCCGAGGGGGTTAAAAAGGTTGTACTTTGGCGTCGCGGTGTTTCCGCTAGCGAGCGAGGGCTGAAGGGCGGGGTCGGGACGGAACGGCCGCTGACCTGTCTCCCCTCTCTCTCCCCCCCCCCAGGCCGTCCTCGCCGACCTTTCAACTCTGAAGGTCATGCCGCTCATCCAGATCTTCCTCTTTGCCACTGTCATCTGAGGAGCTGCGCGAGTGCGTGCGTGCGTGTGTGTGTGCGTGTGTGTGCGTGTGTGCGTGCGTGCCTGCGTGTGTGTGCGTGTGTGTGCGTGTGTGCGTGCGTGCCTGCGTGTGTGTGTGTGTGCATGTGTGCATGCGTGTACGCGTGTGAACGCAAAAAACAGCAATGGCGCCTAGCTGTTCCCATGCCAACGCTAGCAGTCGTCCGCCAAAAGACCCCAAATTCCCTTCATGGAGACAAATCATACGCATAGCCCCTCCCTCACCAAGTCTCCCTCAGACACCCACCCCCCCATCAGCATGCAGCAACCAGGAAGAGTTATCACCACATCTCCTGCACTCATATTATTAGATGTATTATATGTCGTGTAAGGATATCCGGGAGATAAGATGGGCTAAGCTAGCCTAGCTAAGCTAGCCATGTCTTGTAAAGTAAGATGATACGCCAACGCTTCGGCTGGCTACGTCCGTTAGAAGCTGAATTGCACAGAGCGGTATTATATGGCGGTGCAGGATAGAGAACAGTAGTATCGTATGTGAGGCCACTGTACCATGCTAATTAGGTCTATTATTCATTCATTGTGATGATGATGATGCAGTTTGATGAAGGAGATTTGAAGCTGTTCTGTGTGGCAGGTCTATGAAAGGACCAGACGAAGGCACACATGAATTGTTCTGAAACGGTTCCTATTTAATATTGCATTGTTAGTAAGGCTGCAAACGTGATGCCAGTAGATACTGGTATTAAACTATTCTAAGGATATTGGTATTATCTGAAAACCAATTTAAGTAAAGCATTGAATACCTTGCATAGAAAAATGTATTTCATCCCAGTGTTTATTTATTTTCATTTTGAACTGGATTGATATCTGAGTTTTAGTATTTATTTTTGTTATTTGATTCTTGAATCGACAGTGTTCAGTGTTTTATAAAATGGTTGTTTTTACCCATTGATGTTCATTGTCTCATATTTCTGATTTGATCAGCTCCCTTTTTGTTTAGTTTGTGCCCACATCATGTAGGCCTGTGAGTTATTTAATTACATTGCTTTCCTTTCCTTTTCGTGTCAATATATTGTTGGCACACATGTCAATCAATGTCAATCTGATGTCCAAATAATGATCATGATTCCACCTTCAATAAAACTATCGATTGTCAAACCTCATCCATGTAGCTTGTGTGTTCAGTTCTGTCTGTTCTTCACCTCTGTGCTATAAAAGGCCTGACACGGTCTTTATTGCGTCTTCTGAGATGAAACATATGGCCCCCAGATCTCCGTCTGTTTCTGCCACGGTAGCGGTTTGGTCACGCATGCTCCATAGTCCAACAGAATGAGTCTTATGTGAAGGGGTAAATATTTGGATAGGGTGTGTGTTGCGCTCTGGCAGCTAAACTAACCCGCTGAGTTGGGCTTCAGCTGACAGAATCAATAATTGACAGGTTGTATCAAACCACTTACCAATACCCCCCCCCCCCCCCTCTCGCGAGAAGGGTAGAGATACACACTTGCCCCGCGCGCCCCACCTAGCATCTGCTCTGCTTTCGTTTTGTCTGTCTTCCTCTCCCTCACCCCTGTCTGTCTTCCTCTCCCTCACCCCTGTCTGTCTTCCTCTCCCTCACCCCTGTCTGTCTCCCTCTCCCTCACCCCTGTCTGTCTTCCTCTCCCTCACCCCTGTCTGTCTTCCTCACCCCTGTCTGTCTTCCTCTCCCTCACCCCTGTCTGTCTTCCTCTCCCTCACCCCTGTCTGTCTTCCTCACCCCTGTCTGTCTCCCTCTCCCTCACCCCTGTCTGTCTTCCTCTCCCTCACCCCTGTCTGTCTTCCTCTCCCTCACCCCTGTCTGTCTTCCTCTCCCTCACCCCTGTCTGTCTTCCTCTCCCTCACCCCTGTCTGTCTTCCTCACCCCTGTCTGTCTCCCTCTCCCTCACCCCTGTCTGTCTTCCTCTCCCTCACCCCTGTCTGTCTTCCTCTCCCTCACCCCTGTCTGTCTTCCTCTCCCTCACCCCTGTCTGTCTTCCTCTCCCTCACCCCTGTCTGTCTTCCTCTCCCTCACCCCTGTCTGTCTTCCTCACCCCTGTCTGTCTTCCTCTCCCTCACCCCTGTCTGTCTTCCTCTCCCTCACCCCTGTCTGTCTTCCTCTCCCTCACCCCTGTCTGTCTTCCTCTCCCTCACCCCTGTCTGTCTTCCTCTCCCTCACCCCTGTCTGTCTTCCTCTCCCTCACCCCTGTCTGTCTTCCTCTCCCTCACCCCTGTCTGTCTTCCTCACCCCTGTCTGTCTCCCTCACCCCTGTCTGTCTCCCTCACCCCTGTCTGTCTCCCTCTCCCTCACCCCTGTCTGTCTTCCTCTCCCTCACCCCTGTCTGTCTCCCTCTCCCCTGTCTGTCTCCCTCTCCCTCACCCCTGTCTGTCTTCCTCTCCCTCACCCCTGTCTGTCTTCCTCTCCCTCACCCCTGTCTGTCTTCCTCTCCCTCACCCCTGTCTGTCTTCCTCTCCCTCACCCCTGTCTGTCTTCCTCTCCCTCACCCCTGTCTGTCTTCCTCACCCCTGTCTGTCTTCCTCTCCCTCACCCCTGTCTGTCTTCCTCTCCCTCACCCCTGTCTGTCTCCCTCTCCCTCACCCCTGTCTGTCTTCCTCTCCCTCACCCCTGTCTGTCTTCCTCTCCCTCACCCCTGTCTGTCTCCCTCTCCCTCACCCCTGTCTGTCTTCCTCTCCCTCACCCCTGTCTGTCTTCCTCTCCCTCACCCCTGTCTGTCTCCCTCACCCCTGTCTGTCTTCCTCTCCCTCACCCCTGTCTGTCTTCCTCTCCCTCACCCCTGTCTGTCTTCCTCTCCCTCACCCCTGTCTGTCTTCCTCTCCCTCACCCCTGTCTGTCTTCCTCTCCCTCACCCCTGTCTGTCTTCCTCTCCCTCACCCCTGTCTGTCTTCCTCTCCCTCACCCCTGTCTGTCTCCCTCTCCCTCACCCCTGTCTGTCTTCCTCTCCCTCACCCCTGTCTGTCTTCCTCTCCCTCACCCCTGTCTGTCTTCCTCTCCCTCACCCCTGTCTGTCTTCCTCTCCCTCACCCCTGTCTGTCTTCCTCACCCCTGTCTGTCTTCCTCTCCCTCACCCCTGTCTGTCTTCCTCTCCCTCACCCCTGTCTGTCTCCCTCTCCCTCACCCCTGTCTGTCTTCCTCTCCCTCACCCCTGTCTGTCTTCCTCTCCCTCACCCCTGTCTGTCTTCCTCTCCCTCACCCCTGTCTGTCTTCCTCACCCCTGTCTGTGTCCTCATATCAAATTATGCTGCTCGACTTTTTTTCTTCTTCTCCCTCTCTCCCTCTCTCTCTCTCCCTCTCTCTCTCTCTTCCCCTCGTGCTTCGTGCTGCTTCCCGGGCTGTTACATCTACCACCTGTTCGCCCCGTCTCCCACGGCCCCAGCCCACCCCGCTTGTCACCTCACTGGAGCTCTCTGCGTTATCCCCCCTCCGGCTGGTCGCGCGTAGCCGACAAACCACGCCGCCCGGCCGCTAGCATCTCCCCGCAGTAGCCTCCCCACCGTGGTCCGTCCTGGGCGGTGCGGTAGCAACGCCGTCCGTCATCACTCCGGCGCGGCCCCGCCGCTGAGAGATGTCTCGTGGACGGGCCCCTATCAGGTTGCCTCTCTCGCCCGCTGCCACCCGCGCGTGTATTAATATAACATGTGCTAGCGCGGTCCAATTCATAGTAATGAGACTGAGCCTTAAGCCGGCCAATTGGCTTGAGATGTGTTCATTTCAATGTCAAAGCCGGGCACAGCTTCACAAGAACAGCGAACTGGGGCCTAAACCTACATCTGGGAAAGATGTGACTCCTGTATCATGTCATACTACTTGTATTAGAGCTTATTTTACAAACAAATTAATGAGACATATTGTAGGCTATGCATTACCTGTGTGATGGCCTGCCCTGCTGGGAGTTTTTACTAACAGGGACATTTCAGTTCTTATGCATAGGTGGTTCTGGGGGGAGGGGGGGGGTCATTTAGTTCGGGTTCGGGTTAGGGACGTTCCGTTCAATGCAGGCAAAATGCATAGAAAATAAAACTGGTTAGGCTTTATACAGGTAGCCTATAAATTATTTATCCAGGACATGAAGTGTTTGATGCTCAAAATGTCATGGGGGGGGGGGGGGGGGCAGACCCCTGTTTCATGTTTCATGTATCCCTCATATATGTGCAGCACTCCGTCACAGAAAATAACTCCATTGTTTAGTACCCCTAAAATCACGTGGCCCAATCCTCCCCCCCATTTGAAATGGTCTAGAACTGCCACTGTTCTTATGTGAGCGCCACTAGATGTCTTTTTCGTCTTTTTCGGACGTCCAAAGACATCCAATTACGAGCCAGAATGAATGTTTTTTGTAGACGTTCAGATATTGAACCCGTTCTGCACGTCCACAGACGTCTTAGAGGGGTCCAAGCAGGGGTCCAAGCCAGACGTGTGAATATTGAGGGGTCCAGCAGACGAACACACGGGGTTCAGGACCGACGGACGTTATTAAGACGTGATCTGAACGTCTCCCTGACGTTGTGTGTTTGCTGGGCTGAGACCAACTGCATTTTTGAACATTGAAATGAATGAATGAATTATTGCGAAAACCTCTCAGATTATGCCACGATTTCCTGTGATCAAATGAAAATAAAGCCTGTGTTTATAACTGATGTTTATCCAGCACACTGATGACCACTGTTGACCATGCTTGTGAGGATATGGGACGCTCTCTTCCCGCTACTCTCATCTTCAAAGCTGACAAAGGAGTTCCCCGGCAGCCAATCACACTATGCCATGTTGGGACCGTCTGGCCAATAGGAGAGCTCAGCAAGGAGGAAAACGTGGATGTCTCGGTGAGTGAGGGGAAGCAGAGAACAATAGAGGAGGAGCCTCGGCGTCGCGTCACCGTGACGAGGAAACCCCCCCTGAAGTGAGGAGGACAATTCCTCTGCTTCGGATGCAGGAGAATGTCTGGAGACCATATACCCGAGATACACCCCCATATACCCGAGATATACCCCCATATACCCGAGATATACCCCCATATACCCGAGATATACCCCCATATACCCGAGGTACACCCCCATATACCCGAGATACACCCCCATATACCCGAGATACACCCCCATATACCCGAGATACACCCCCATATACCCGAGATACACCCCCATATACCCGAGATACACCGGGAAAACAAGCCTAGGGTCGTGTCTGAGTCGTGGAATAAATATGAATGATACATTGTGACCACAGAGATTCCCCAGTCAGTCAGCCAGTCAGTCAGTCAGTCAGTCAGTCAGTCAGCCAGTCAGCCAGTCAGTCAGTCAGTCAGTCAGTCAGTCAGCCAGTCAATCAGTCAGTCAATCAGTCAGTCAGTCAGTCAGTCAGTCAGTCAGTCAGTCAGTCAGTCAGTCAGTCAGTCAGTCAACCAGTCAGTCAGTCAGTCAGTCAACCAGTCAGTCAGTCAGTCAGTCAGTCAACCAGTCAGTCAGTCAGTCAGTCAGTCAGTCAACCAGTCAGTCAGTCAGTCAGTCAGTCAGTCAACCAGTCAGTCAGCCAGTCAGTCAGTCAGTCAGTCAGTCAGTCGGTCACATTGTATCAATCCAACCCCCGCGCGCACCGTGCACGACGGACATGACACATTTGTAGTTCCTGATGTCAAAACGATTTGCAACCGACTTCCGCCCAAAGGCTCGACTTGTGCATCGGCCGGCTAGTCGGTAGGTAGGAGCTCCAGACAGATCAGTCGGTAGGTAGGAGCTCCAGACAGATCAGTCGGTAGGTAGGAGCTCCAGACAGATCAGTCGGTAGGTAGGAGCTCCAGACAGATCAGTCGGTAGAGGAGCTCCAGACAGATGAAGCCTCTCCTACGGGTCTCCAGAGAGGACATGAAGCCACACATCCCCTCCTCTAGACAGACTGGGTGAGCCTCGCAGGCGGCTGACGTCTCGACCCGGTTTTCCGTCGTCGGGAGGGATTGAACCGACGGGAGAAGCTGCTTGTTCTTACGTGGAGAGGATTTCTCTCATTGACGGGAGAAGCTGCTTGTTCTTACGTGGAGAGGATTTGTCTCATTTAAAGAGGCGGACCTCTGAGACTGCGTGTTCAATATGCCGAGGGCACCGCTATTTGCGTACTGTACGTGGAAGTACAGGGACTATCTCGTCTTAACCCATTCATAAGGATCGGATATTGCACTTTATATCGAGGTGGATATTTTTTATTTTCCTGCCGGCTCAATTTTTGTACCGTGTTTTTGTTGTGAGAGAATTCCACGTCCATTTGCACTTTATTTTTTAAAGTTCACTTAAACAACTGAAGTAGGGAACCGGTTTATTCGATAGGCGTTTAAATCATTATAAAACCTGATATGAAGCACATGAGGGGAATCGCTTGACGTTATCAGCCACGCCGCTGGAAGATCATTATGGGATGGAGCTTTTTGACTCTTATATTCTAATCTAACATCCCAACGCTGGTCAATCAAAACAGGCTCTTTTCTACACGTCCTCTATCATTCTCATAAGCGCCTATCATGAACAGATTGGAGAATGTGTCCAGCAATAGCCCATTTTATATGTCACTCCTATGTTGAGGTCTTTTCCCACAACATAATGTATCTTACTGCGGATTTTTAAAGTTGGTGCATTTGATCTAACTGTGACTGGCGGTCCTTTTTTGCGACACATTCGAGTATTTCTTCCCAAACGCATTTTTTGCAGCGTCTGGTACTTTGCACAGGTGAACCCTGAAATCCTCTCAATCCGGGGGAAGCCTTCTTATTCAGCCTGATTTCCTCCCCAGGGGAACAGGGGGTTACAGGCTTCCTCACCATGACCTACTCGTACCCGGCGGTGGTCCTGCTGCTGCGTGGCCTCGTCATCGCTGCGGTACTGGGCTGGGAAACAAGCGGCTCTTACTCGACCGAGCTGGCGAATCATGCGTCTGAGGCCGGGATGGTGGCGAGTACAGGTAAGAACACACACGTTGGACACACCGTTCACCATTATGTACACACGTATATGCATCACCCCTATAGCCTCCTCGGACAGCCCTGAAGAACCCCCAGCCTGGTTCCTGGGAACTGATCCGAGGTCTGAGTCGTGTCTTCCTCTCCGTCACCTTTTCTCGTGTACATTGCCGAGGAATGCCGGTCATGATCGGAATGCACGATGTCTCCCACCGGAAAAGCCCGAGTCGCCGGTAGCATCATCCGCTGATATTGGGCTCCTCAGAACATTAAACGTACCCTCGTCCCGATCTGAGGGTCATGCAGCCGGTGGAACTCCTTTCACTGGCAATACTGCTTATTAAACAAAGGGGATTGCGGTTGGCAGGCACTGCAGAGTCATCTTATGAGTCACTTAGACTTAAAAACAGAGTATTTCCAGACTGGCTATAGGTCAGGCCAGAGCGCATCCAGAGAACAGTGAAGGGCCTAAGACCACCGGGTCTCCCTAACAGGCCCAATTACTCTTTGATTCAATAAAGGACCTTCACCTATTGAACCATAGGTTTTAGTCACCTAAGCTTGTGATATCCCTCGGAGCCAAGGCTGGCTGTCAATTAGATAGATGGACAGATAGATAGATAGATGTATAGATAGATAGATAGATAGATAGATGTATAGATAGATAGATAGATAGATAGATAGATGTATAGATAGATAGATGTATAGATAGGCTACTTTGATAGATAGTAGGTAGATAAATAGATGGATGGATAGATAAATGGTAAATGGACTGCACTTATATAGCACTTTTATCCAAAGCGCTTTACAATGAAGGCCTCTCATTCACATTCAGATAGATAGATAGATAGATAGATAGATAGATAGATAGATGTATAGATAGATAGATGTATAGATAGATAGATAGATAGATGTATAGATAGATAGATAGATGTATAGATAGGCTACTTTGATAGATAGTAGGCAGATAAATAGATGGATGGATAGATACATTGTAAATAGACTGTACTTATATAGCACTTTTATCCAAAGCGCTTTACAATGAAGGCCTCTCATTCACATTCAGATAGATAGATAGATAGATAGATAGGTACTTTATTGTTCCCCAGGGGGAAACTGTTGAATTGGAGCTAACCCAAGGCACAAGTGTCCAGGCAGATCTGTGTCTGCCTGCATTATGGTAAATCATCACTCTCAACCCTTCAAGTCTATTCTAAACGCAACAGGTGGTCCTCCAATAGCATTAATGTGTTTTTATTGCAGAGTGCAACTGAGCGGTCAGTTGAATAGTGTTGAGTGAGATATGACTAATGTTTCTTGTCACTCTGCAGTCACACTCATCCAGCCCCCTGGTTATGGCTAGGATTAAACTTAGATACCCAATCCTCTCAACACACATAGGCCTACAGTTAGAATACTTCTATTCATACAACTATAAGTTTTCTATTCATACAATGCCTTGAAATCAATCAATCATTTATAAGGCAATAAATACTTAATTTAGAAGAGTCGGTGGTTATACATTTACGACTGGTCGTTTTCCAACCGTACAAACACACTTCGGGATCTAAATTGATTAACGGTGTGGAAGAAAACTTGGTCTTTTCCAGAGCATCAGCTGGAGCTGCTCTCCATCTCTGGATGTTGCGTTGCATCTGCGTGAACACAGCTAGCTGTCTGTTAGCTCGGCTGGTTAGCGCACTGTCAACATACGTGTCTGACTAACCCGCTTTCCCATCTGGACATGTGTAAAGGTCATCCGGATCGGACTCTTTGCGGGAAGAGTGTGTGTGTGTGTGTGTGTGTGTGTGAGAGTGTGTGTGTGTGTGTGTGTGTGTGTGAGAAAGAGAGAGATAATGACGAAGAGAGCAAAATATTCATCAGGTAGCAACTCGGATATTAACAATATCTGACTCTTTGCATGAGGAGTGTGTGTGTGTGTGTGTGTGTGTGTGTGAGAGAGAGAGAAAGAGAGAATGACAAAGAGCAAAATATTAATCAGGTAGCAACCCAGATATAAACACTATATACAAACACACGTTGATTTGTGTTCATATTTGTTCTTGTTAAAGAAGATCCACTCAGAGCGCACTGTGAAAACATGACTGCATTCAGGCACGACTGAGCTGTGGGATATTCAATCTGTCCACTGTACCTACATCTGTACACATTTGAGTGTGAGTGTCTCCAGGCGTGCGTGTGTGTGTGTGTGTGTGTGTGTGTGTGTGTGTGTGTGTGTGTGTGTGTGTGTGTGTGTGTGTGTGTGTGTGTGTGTGTGTGTGTGTGTGTCCTTGTCCTGTTAAGGCTCCTGGCTGCCAACCCAATAATGAGGGAGTTTCCTGTCTGGCAGATGAGTATCCCAGCAGCAGCGGGTGTCGAGAGAAAGGTCGCCGGTTCGAGTCCTCTCCTGCCCCCGGGGGGCGGGTGGTCGGTGGCTCGGGCGGGGCGAGGGTGGGGGGAGCAGGGTTGACCATCTGGCGCCTGCATCGTCCCCAGAAGCGACCCTTCGAAGCAACCCTCCTGTTACAACGTGCCCCTTCAAAGAAAGAGGTTCTGGGAGGATGGGAGGATTTTGACAGGAAGGGAGAGGAGAGGAAGTAGGCGAGGGGGCGGGGCTACACGCGCGCTCCGTCTTGTTTGGCTCCTCCTACTGGCCAGTGTACGGTCCCTACCTCTTAAACGCGATACTGTAATTGATCGCTGTATCAATGGCGTTGACACAGCGTGTGCTCAATTCTAGGAAAGTGTGCGTGTGTGTGTGTGTGGGGGGGGGGGTTGTACCTCCCACAACCTTTCACATGCAAAACCCCTAGCTGTGCTCACCTCATTTATAACACGATGACCTCTCCAGGAGGTCGACACACCTCAGACGTTGTCTGCCCTAGAATAACCATTCTTTGTTCCATTGTCTCTGCAAGATTCACCACCCTTTCTCATATCACGTGCCTGTACTCTTGACCATTGTTGATGATGTCCGCCACTTTATTATGACGTGTACAGATGGGTTAGCCAATCACATCCCTGGAAGCGTCATACCTGTGTATTGCTTGAATATCAGACCCTGCAACACCTTTCTGCTTCACTTCTGTTGGATGAACCACTCACGTGCGTTATCCTGAAGTCCTTGCGCTCGTATGTTTTCTTAATAAACCAGACTAAACCTCTCTGAGCGAACCTTGGCAAATCTTTTACTTTCGATCAGATTTAATTCCACTACAAGGTCACTGCTGAACGGTTTGATTTGAGGCCTGTTGGAGTTTTAGAGACCAAGATCGTGTGTGAAAATGCGTTATACGGTCAACCATTGTGGCTGTGGTCACCAACGGTCTGGAAGCACTGATCAGTGGACCGTGAGCGTTTGAGTTGTTCACACCCCTAATCCAGGTCCCTCAGACCGTCGTGGTCCAGGTCCCTCAGACCGTCGTGGTCCAGGTCCCTCAGACCGTCGTGGTCCAGGTCACTCAGACCGTGGTGGTCCAGGTCCCTCAGACCGTCGTGGTCCAGGTCACTCAGACCGTCGTGGTCCAGGTCCCTCAGACCGTCGTGGTCCAGGTCACTCAGACCGTCGTGGTCCAGGTCACTCAGACCGTCGTGGTCCAGGTCCCTCAGAGCGTCGTGGTCCAGGGGTGTTATGCGTTACCTAGTCCTGCTGTTGATTACTCTTCATTTGCTCTTCATTTCTGAAATTCTGTGGTTTAATATCTTAAACATCTAGTGGCAGCTACATCTGTCTGCCTGGGACATCCTTCCCTTGTTGCAGTAAAGATGAATGACTAACGAGCACATCAGAGTAATAATGCTGGTGAAATGTTAATACATAATCAAAATGATGAGGGATGTCATGACTTCCTCTCAAAAAAAAATGCAAATGGCCGCGATTTTCATATTGTTGTGTTTGTGGAGAAACAGCTCGTCACTGGGTGGCTGCCGGCCGGGCTTGTTCGAGTGACATCGTGTGTGTGTGTGTGTGTGTGTGTGTGTGTACGTCCACGTTTTAATGGCGTTGTGTATTTAGCTGGTTTGGTGTTTCAACAAACAAAGCCCCTCCCTCTGGACGACGGGACATGCAGCCCCGGTGGCGCTCCTGCAAAATGGCTGACCACAAACCCAACGAGACACGCCCTCTCTTGACAGGAGTCCCCGTTACACAACACCACTGCCCTTAGGACCAGGAGGAAATTAAAGTGTAATAACATAAGAAGACTCATATTCATACCCCCCCCCCCCCCCCCCTGCGGAAATGTCGCATTTTCAAGATGCTGAGGTCACATAGACGCTACGTCTTCCCCGATTGTTGCGAGGAAGCCCCCTGAAAGCTGGTCACGTGTGGGTCTGGAGAAAGCCCTCTTGGCTGAGCTGTGTTGTGAAGCTAAGTGCACCGCGTACAGATTGGCATGGATAGGGCCGTCTCTCAACGCAGAGACACAGCATTAATACAGCGATCTGTTTGACAAGTGAGGTAAACATTTGCATCTGCCCTAAGTGCTTGTTGACTCTAGTCTGGGGAGCAGAGGGGAGTGCGAGTCAACCTGACATTTGCATTTTAGGACCTTTCTTTGAAAAAAAAAACCTCATGCTCCCTTTTGTCTGTAACCCAAACTGAGAGAAGTTGAGGAAAACCAGGCGTTTTCTCAGCCCCGAGGCCCCGGAGTGAATGGAGGGTTCAGTCCAGGGCTGCTGTAGACAGAGAGCGATGGAGATGAACGTGAAGTGCCTCATAATTTCCTGGTTCTGCTGGACTCAGCTCCTTCTCACACAAACAAAGCGGCCTTCCCTCTGTCCCAGAAAGGAACACCCGGTTCGGAAGTGTTTCACTCGTGAGACGGGTCCTCATACAGGCCACAGAGTACCTCGGCAACGGTGCCAAATCTATCAAGCGGAACCAAAGTTCTGTCACAAAGGTGACAATACCTCTTTGAAAAGCGTCCCAGTCCCATCCCACTAATGTGAGTCTCACCAAACAGCTCCTGCTTAGCTTCCAACAAAACTGTGCAACCTACTCTGTATTGCTTGAGTCGGCTATCAAAACCAGAGTTGGCCTTCTTCAAACCTTCTTCAAACCTGTTTTGTACACCCTCTTGAAATGATGACCATCGTGACAAGAATGTTCTAGATTAGTAAATTCCTCCTCCATTATCACCATGTATCTCCAGAGTTCCTTCCGTGACTGTCGCTTTGCCGTGACGTCGGTGTAAACACTTGCATCACACAGGCGGTCAGGCCGTCTGTCCTCTTCCAGACAGCTGCATCCGATCCTCGCTGGGGGGCTTTGGGGTGGCGAGCGACCCTAATAGGGCTGGTGGCGGAGTGGAGCGGAGCGCCACACACACACACACACACACACACACACACACACACACACACGCCGACTGTGTATTTATAAAACCCCCTGTAATGTTTTCCGTTAAAAGAGACGACGAGTTTTCCGTGGTTCGTAGCCACGACTCAGACGCGTCGACACGCGGGAACTCTGTCGGCGGAATCCGGGACACGGTTGACCCTGCGGTGACTCGGACGCTGCCTCCCAGCGTTCCTCATAGCTGGGATCTGCCGTCACGGGCAAACAGGCGGACTTGGCTGTCCAGCTCGCTCGCTGGACGCTTGATGGGTCTTTAATAGCTTGCTAGCTCAGTCCCCGCTGCCCCTAATCACTCAACACCCCGGCCGGGAGGGAGTAATCAGATATAAACACACATTTATACATGTTACTAGCATGTAATTTATGTCTTTAATGACCCTAGCTGTTGAAATCCAGGCCATGTTAATAGTCATTGTTGACTATCAACTATTAGATGACCGCCTGGTTGTTGGTGGCTGTAGGGCCTGTTAGTCTGTCCACTGCTGGGTCTGGACACCGCCCAGGGCAGACCCCGGATGATGCAGTGGTTGGAGAAGTCATTCTGAAAGCAGATAAGCTCTGAACCACGTGAACCACATCTGTTCTCTGAATTACTGCTCTTACTTTCCGGTCATGTCTCCTACAAGTGACTCACAGTGAGCAGGCAGTACCAGATCAAGAATCAATCATCTGAATGAATATACATGTCAAAATGTCACTGGTGTGGCTAGTGTTACTAACGAGCTACTACATCCCTGTGTTACTAAAGAGCTACTACATCCCTGTGTTACTAACGAGCTACTACATCCCTGTGTTACTAACGAGCTACTACATCCCTGTGTTACTAACGAGCTACTACATCCCTGTGTTACTAACGAGCTACTACATCCCTGTGTTACTAACGAGCTACTACATCCCTGTGTTACTAACGAGCTACTACATCCCTGTGTTAGTAACGAGCTACTACATCCCTTTACGCAAGAGCGGACTTGTAGTCGTACAAACCCAGACATTCACTCCCCGGGCGTCAGCCCCGACTCGCGCGTCCTGGACGCCCCTTTTGGGGGATGTAGGTCACCGTGGTCAGCTGTGCTCCACTTCCTGCTGCGAGCGCCGTATTAGCGGCTGAGCCGGCCGCCCCGGACCCCCGTCGGCGCTTCTGAAGGACGCGGATGTGGAAATGTTCAAAGGCAAGCGTGTGCAGTAAAACAAACAACAAACAAACAAACAAACACGCAATCTGGCTCAGCACTCGTTTGGATGTTATTGGATGTTACGCGCACATAAAGTGTTGTCTTGTGCATGGCTTTTACGACACACACACACACACACACACACACACACACACACACACACACACACACGCCCGACTGCTAGGGGTCAGAGCTGTAATCAGTCAGGCTATTATAAGGAGAGGATTTCACAGTGTTAATACTCGTCGCCGTAACACAGGAACAACCCTGTCTGCAGGGCTGACCTCTTCACCTTGGGCCTCACAATGACCTGCCTACTGACGCCTCATGTTATTGTCTCTCTCTCTCCCTCTCTCTCTCTCTCTCTCTCTCTCTCTCTCTCTCTCTCTCTCTCTCTCTCTCTCTCTCTCTCTCCTCTCTCTCTCTCTCCCTCTCTCCCTCTCTCCCTCTCTCCCTCTCTCCCTCTCTCTCTCTCTCTCTCTCTCTCTCTCTCTCTCTCTCTCTCTCATTGTGTAGGACAGTGTGTCCTTTCGAGCAAACGTTGACCGGTCAACAGCCTACTATAGGACGCTTTCGCGTCATGGCCGCTGCATCGGCGTTGCCAGCGGCGACGACTCTTTCTCAGTCTACAGTATTGCGTGGGGTCCGGCCAGGGTTGAAGTGTCATGGCGACTCTCCGTGTGAATTCAGTGAAGTGTGGAAGCGCGGCGGTTGGAAGGGGAGAGAGGATAGTGTTGGGCGTGCGGGCTATGCCATGACTGCTCTACGAGGACGGAAGAATGGCTGGGTGGTATTAAAGTGGACGTTTAGACATTCCCCTCTGGTTTCAGGGACTTTCCCTCCCTGGGGGGGACGGGGGGGGGGGGCAGTGTGGATTTCTTCAGCATGCTCAACCCTGTCTCCACTGCGTCTCGCGTTGCTCAGCTTCCTCCGGACGACCGAGCTCCAAACACACGTGCGCAGATGGAGAGAGAAGCGAGCGGTGGAGGGATGTCTGCGTTTTCGGCCCTCTCTCTCTCTCCCTCTCTGAACTGTGCGCTCGCACCGTTTTGACCATCGGCAAAAGGGCGGCGCCGCCTAAGAGTTCGGCTCCCTGTTCAAAATGGGCGAGCGCTTCCTAGTTTTCCTGGCGACGTATCGCTGGCATATATATATATATATATATAACCATCCATAAGCAGTTAAAAGGTCATGTGCCCAGAGGCATTGTGGGTAAAGTGTGTGTGTGTGTGTGGGGGGGGTGAGTATAATCCGGCGTCGGTGTCGCTGACGGTGGCGTGCGTCCGTCCAGCAGGTGCGGTCTCAAGAGCCACTTAGCCCGTCCCTTGATCCCCGGCCAAAACAGACGCGGCTCGTGTTTCACATCGAACCTGGCGGCGGCCGAAGAATGACCTTTCTTTTCTGCCCGTCTCTCTCTCTGCGGTCTTCCTACGGAGGGGGTCAGATGTATGGGGGGGGAACGGGGGGGGGGGTCAGACGTATGGGGGGGGAACGGGGGGGGAACGGGGGGGGGGTCAGACGTATGGGGGGGGGTGCGGGGGGGTCAGACGTATGGGGGGGGGGGGAACGGGGGGGGGGTCAGACGTATGGTGAGGGTTGACGTTTTCCGTCAACACTCCATTTGCCAGGGCTGCCGGTCGCTCAGTCACGTGGCGTGCCATACAGTAGCCCCTCCTGTCTCCACGGCTGGTCACCAGCGCCGACCTTTTAGCGGCGTGGTTCTGCTAATAGCCCGTGGTTCCATGTCAGTCAACAGGACGCCATTAGTCTTCTGGACGCCTCGGTGCAGACTGAGGACATGTTTCCTGTCTGTTCCTGGGTTATCAGCTAGCACGGCGGTTAGAGACTCTGTCTTGGTGTCACGCGCGAGCCCTGACCAGGATCAGTTATTTGCCATTTTTCCCAATGATAAAATTATGTCAATAATGTTGCGTCACGATGTTGTGACATTGGGGCGCTAGCACCAGGTGCTGTAAGAACAGGAAGTTCTGACACATGAACAGGAAGTTCACACATAGTGAAGGAAGTGAGACGAACCAGGAGTCTTCTGCCTAGCTGCCAGTATGGAGGGATGCTCTCTCTCTCTCTCTTTCTCTCTCTCTCTCTCTCTCTAGCTCTCTCTCTGTCTCTTTCTCTCTGTCTGTTTCTCTCTCTCTCTCTGTCTGTCTCTCTCACTTGCTCTGTCTCTCCCTCTCAATCAATCAATCAATCAAAGCTTTATTTGTATAGCGCATTTCATACCCAGAGGCAACACAATGCGCTCTCACTCTCTCTCCCTCTCTCTTTCTCTCTCTCCCCCTCTCTCTCTCCCCCTCTCTCTCTCTTTCTCTCTCTCTCCTCTCTCTCTCCCCCTCTCTCTCTCTCTTTCTCTCTCTCTGTCTTGCTAGGTCAAGATGTTCCCATTATAAATCTATGATTTTTTTCTTCTTCTTCTAACGAAAAAAAGCGTTTTGAACTCAGTCGCTGAGAAAAGAATAAAGAAAGCTGTCTTTATAATTATGAAGTTGGACGTCGATTTTCCTCTCTGTCTGACTGCTTTTGTATTTTGTATTTTGTACCTCCATGCTGTGCACCTCAGTTTGTATTGGCAACCCCCTGAGGTACTGGTTCCAACGAGCACCGGTTCCAAACTGTTTGAGCTGGCTGTTCTTCTGCTCCCACTCAAACAGAATGGGTGTGTATATCGTGCGTTATGTGTGTGTGTGTGTGTGTGTGTGTCTTCCCCTCGTTTGAATCCCATTCAAATGAAAGTGTGTGTCATGTCTGCCTGGTCTGCGCAATGCATCTCTGTTCTCTGGTGGAGGTAGTTTAGGTTGAAGGAGGCAGTGATCGGTGCACATATGGACTTCTCGTTTGCGGCCGACTTTCGGCTCTTCCCATTGGTTAACAAGCCCCTGGTGTGTCCTCCATAAAAGTAACCGGCTCTTCTTTTGATCAAACGGATCGGTCCACTGTAGTTTTCTCATGTCTGTTTTGCCTTCATTAATTGTGTATCAACTGTAGGCTACACATTCATACTTAATAGTTCAAAAAGCTTTTATGTACTGTAGCTTTATTTGATGTATTTAATTGTGTTCTATGCAGGGTTCCCTTGGAAAATATATTATGGTTATGTTTTCATCAATGGGACTACCTGCTTAAAAGTTAGAATAAGGCTGTATTCCCCCCTAGCTCAACCCCCCCCCGTCCCCAAGATTGGTTTGATCGGGCATAATGTGACCACAGCAATCGCACCCGGCTCCGGGCCAAACCAACCGGCCCGAGACCGCCTAGACAGGGGGGGCCGCAGCTTACGTGCGGTCCGTCCTGCACTCTCGCAGAACCTTAATCTAAAGCAGAACCCTGCTGGTCTCCACGGTGCCAGACGCTAGTCTGCCTTCCATCCGCATGACGGCCGACTCCAAACCCCGTTTTTCTGGTTTTGTGGCAACTTAATCCTCAGCTGGTTACCGAGCCACTGCTAATACTGTTCAATGTCAACAGACCTGAGACCAGCAGGTAATTACTCACTGTTACCGTAGATTGGTGGTTTATGTAATGGTTTGTTTTATTGACCGTTGTATTCGTCCCGTGTGAACGTTAGATGATGCTGCTTTCTCTCTCTCTCTCTCCGTTTCCTAATTCCTCGCTTCTAGACTCATGAGGTCGTAGGTGCACCTCAAGCTGGAGCCGCATGAACAAGCCTTTAATCCCGAGCGTGGAGGAAGTCCAAGGATTTAATTAAAGCAATGCCTTCCCTGTTCCCTGTCCCCCCCCCCCCGCCCCCTCCTTCCCCCTCCGTCCGCAGACGTCACGTCTCGCTCCGGCTTTGATCCAGAGCATTCCAGGGAGTCCCGGGGCGCGCCGAGACTCCTTTTCTGGAAGTTTCTTCGGTCCCGGGGGCCCCCTCCACAGGCCTCGTTGTGTTTTCGCCTTTTTATGTCTCCCTCGACTTGTTATGACCCCCCCCCCCCCCCCACCCAGAGCTGTGGGCTAAGCAGAGGATTAGGCGGACGCCCTGTATGGCGCTGTCCGGACCGGCGGGCCGCGGGCCGCATCACATGGCTGTTCGTTCGGGAGGGAGGGAGGGAGGGAGGGAGGGAGGGAGGGAGGGAGGAGGGGTGGGCGAGGTGACTGTTATAGTCTTGTATTACATCAGAAACAGGTTCTTAGCGGTAAGCGTCTACGTCTCTGGAATGGCGTGGGAGTTAAGCGGTGTCCCGCACGCGCGTGGGTCTAAGCTCTGCATACGCCGAAGCCAACAAGGCCGATTCATTTATGCGTGTGCGCGTGTGTGTGTGGGTGGGTGTGTGTGCGTGTGTGTGTGTGTGCGTGTGTGTGTGTGTGCGTGTGTGTGTGTGTGCGTGTGTGTGTGCGTGTGTGTGCCAGGAGAGGCAGGGGCTAGTGTTTTACAGCTGAAACGTGACCCTGTTGACTCTGTACGTACGGCACTCGAGAAATGCAGCTTGTGTTTGGGCCTGTGTGTATTTAGAAGTGTTGACCCCCGTCTGGGAAAGTGTGTATGTGTGTGTGTGTGTGTGTGAGTGGTAGAGAGAGCATCCGCATTTGTGTGAGAGTGGCAGTGTAGAGATTGACGTGTGTGTGTGTGTGTGTGTGAGAGAGAGTGGTAGAGAGAGCATGCGCATTTGTGTGAGAGTGGCAATGTAGGGATTGACGTGTGTGTGTGTGTGTGTGAGAGAGAATGGTAGAGAGCATGCGCATTTGTGTGAGAGAGGCAGTGTAGAGATTGACGTGTGTGTGTGTGTGTGTGTGTGTGTGTGTGAGAGAGAGAGAGAATGGTAGAGAGAGCATGCACATTTGTGTGAGAGTGGCTGTGTAGAGATTGACGTGTGTGTGTGTGTGTGTGTGTGTGTGTGTGTGTGTGTGTGTGTGTGTGTGTGTGTGTGAGAGAGAGAGTGGTAGAGAGAGCATGCACATTTGTGTGAGAGTGGCAGTGTAGGGATTGACGTGTGTGTGTGTGTGTGTGTGTGTGTGTGCGTGTGGCGAGCTCCAGTGCCGTGTCACCGTGCCCCCAGCTGCTTTTGTATCTGCTCATTGATGATTCGTCCGTGACGCCACGCGCCTCACCCACGCGTCCACCACGTCTCGCGGAGCGGAGAGAGCGCGCGGCTGTCACTGCAGCAGTGTCTCACGCACACACGTCACACACGTCACACACGTCACACACGTCACACACGTCACACACGTCACACACGTCACACACGTCACACACGTCACACACGTCACACACGTCACACACGTCACGCGAGAAGAGAACTGGCCGCTACTCAAAACGGAAGAAAAAAACGAAAGCCAGAGTAATAAACATCAGCTGTAGCCTATTAACACATGATTGATTTTCTTTATCTTTATTGTGCGCGAGGCGAGCGCGTGAGAACGTCGCGAGCGTTGAGATCCGTTTAGATTATTATTATATATTTTTTAAATAATTATTATTATATTTTTTTAATAATATTTTATTTTTATTTTTATTATTATTATTATAATCCGTTTAGATTTTTTTTTTTTTTCCCGCTTCCAAGGTATCTGGCACGCGCGCACACACACATGCGCGGAAATGATAACGCGAGCAAACCCGTGAACTATTGGCGTACGTGGGCGACAGGTGTCCCATGTCGGCCAAATCATTCCGTTTAGAAGATCTCTTCCTTCACACGTGATACCCGGCGGCCAGGGCGTCGGGTTCAGGCGCAGGCGCACATCAACGGGCTGGGTGGAGGAGGGGGTCACGTGATCAGGGTGGAGGAGGGGGTCACGTGTTCAGGGTGGAGGAGGGGGTCACGTGTTGGGTGGAGGAGGGGGTCATGTGATCAGGGTGGAGGAGGGGGTCACGTGATCAGGGTGGAGGAGGGGGTCACGTGTTCAGGGTGGAGGAGGGGGTCACGGGTTCAGGGTGGAGGAGGGGGTCACGTGTTCAGGGTGGAGGAGGGGGTCACGGGTTCAGGGTGGAGGAGGGGGTCACGTGATCAGGGTGGAGGAGGGGGTCACGTGATCAGGGTGGAGGAGGGGGTCACGTGATCAGGGTGGAGGAGGGGGTCACGTGTTCAGGGTGGAGGAGGGGGTCACGTGATCAGGGTGGAGGAGGGGGTCACGTGATCAGGGTGGAGGAGGGGGTCACGTGATCAGGGTGGAGGAGGGGGTCACGTGTTCAGGGTGGAGGAGGGGGTCACGTGATCAGGGTGGAGGAGGGGGTCACGTGTTCAGGGTGGAGGAGGGGGTCACGTGATCAGGGTGGAGGAGGGGGTCACGTGATCAGGGTGGAGGAGGAGGGGGTCACGTGATCAGGGTGGAGGAGGGGGTCACGTGATCAGTCTGACGCGCGCACCTCCGGGTTTTTAAGAGCTCGTGCAAGTTGAGGGTAACAGGGGTTCATAGGAGGGTCCTGGTCCCTCCATCCTTACTTCTGCCTTTCTCTGTGTCTCTATCCAGGGGCGGGGATCCTGGGGGGGTCAGGGGGGACATGCCCCCCCCCCCCCCTCAATATTTGAGATCATTAATGGTCCCCCTAATATTTAGATTGAAGTAGTGGCATTAAAATGACCATATAGCCGCGTAGGAAGATGTCCCCCCCCCCAAAAAAATACTCAATATTTCAATGTAAATGTCCCCCCCAAATGTCCCCCGCCACTGTCTCTGTCTCTCAGTCTCACTGTGTGGTCTTATCCTCGGCCCTCACCGTCTGTCCCTGCTAGCCGGCAGGCTGTAGCTAATGATATTTGTGTCTTAATAGCTGCTGATGAACTGAAATAGAACACTCTAGAGAATCTCTATTTACTTGCCTTTATTGCTGGCCTGTCTGCTTGAGTTATGGCGCCAGCGTACGCACATAGCTTACAGCCTGGGGGGGGGGCGTAGTGACCTACGTCACATCCGTGTCCATACTACGCACGCGTTCATTGTTGCATTCACGTTAATACCTTAATTACGTCTGTCAGGTGAATTCTCTGTTTGATTTAGGTCCAGGTTTTAATCTGGGAGTTTTTTACGTGGGATTGAGTGTGGATGAAGGGTTTAGGATGAAGGGTTTAGGATGAAGGGTTTAGGATGAAGGGTTTAGGATGAAGGGTTTAGGTCATGGAATACTGGATGACCTTTGAACTGCGTGTGAGACTGAAATGTTGGGTTGTTTCCATCATTTCCATGTTGTTAGTAGTAACCTCTGCCTACTAAACATATCAGAGATTTTTGGTTGTGTTATTCTGCCCATAGTGAAGGAAGGTTAGGTGTGTGAAATGATCTTTTAGAGAAGAAGAAATACTATGTTATGTTCCATTAACAACTTAAATTAGTCTTCTGTTATATTCTATCAACGTGTGATTTTGCATTTTAATGCAATGCGTAAACGGGGTCAGTTGGACCGGTTGGATGACCAGACTGCTCTACGGAGGGAAAGAGAAGGCGAGGTCATGTGACCAGGCTGGCGATGGAAGGCGAGGTCATGTGACCAGGCTGGCGATGGAAGGCGAGGTCATGTGACCAGGCTGGCGTTGGAAGGCGAGGTCATGTGACCAGGCTGGCGATGGAAGGCGAGGTCATGTGACCAGGCTGGCGATGGAGGGCGAGGTCATGTGACCAGGCTGGCGATGGAAGGCGAGGTCATGTGACCAGGCTGGCGATGGAAGGCGAGGTCATGTGACCAGGCTGGCGATGGAAGGCGAGGTCATGTGACCAGGCTGGCGATGGAAGGCCTTATTCTTGGCCCATGTTTGTTTGTACTGTAAATGTACATTCATGCGCTTGTCTGTTTGAGTGTCTGTTGCTCTGTGTGTAGGAGGTGTGTCTGTGTGTGTGTGTGTGTGTGTGTGTGTGTGTGTGTGTGTGTAAATGGCGTGGAATAGGTCACCAATGCCAGGTTGCCCCCCCCGCCCCCGTTCTGGGACACTTAGTTCCCCTGACTCACATGTCCGAGTCATCATCTTAATTCACTGCTACATCTAATCCTCCACACCTCCCCTCCACCCTCTCTCTCTCTCTCTCTCTCTCTCTCTCTCCCCTCCACCCTCTCTCTCTCTCTCCCTCTCTCTCTCTCCCCTCCACCCTCTCTCTCTCTCTCCCTCTCTCTCTCTCCCCTCCACCCTCTCTCTCTCTCCCTCTCTCTCTCTCTCCCCTCCACCCTCTCTCTCTCTCTCCCTCTCTCTCTCTCCCCTCCACCCTCTCTCTCTCTCTCTCTCCCTGTCTCTCTCTCCCCTCCACCCTCTCTCTCTCTCTCCCTCTCTCTCTCTCCCCTCCACCCTCTCTCTCTCTCTCTCTCCCTCTCTCTCTCTCCCCTCCACCCTCTCTCTCTCTCTCCCTCTCTCTCTCTCCCCTCCACCCTCTCTCTCTCTCTCCCTCTCTCTCTCTCCCCTCCACCCTCTCTCTCTCTCTCCCTCTCTCTCTCTCCCCTCCACCCTCTCTCTCTCTCTCTCCCTCTCTCTCTCTGTCTGTCAACCCGGATACACTTACACTCGTTTGGGCACGTCTTCAGAGAGACCTACCCAGGCTGGGCAGGGGAGAGGACAGCGAGGTCTCTCTCTGAAGCAGGGAGGCTGGGCAGGGGAGAGGTCTCTCTCTGAAGCAGGGAGGCTGGGCAGGGGAGAGACCAGCGAGGTCTCTCTCTGAAGCAGGGAGGCTGGGCAGGGGAGAGGTCTCTCTCTGAAGCAGGGAGGCTGGGCAGGGGAGAGGTCTCTCTCTGAAGCAGGGAGGCTGGGCAGGGGGAGAGGTCTCTCTCTGAAGCAGGGAGGCTGGGCAGGGGAGAGGACAGCGAGGTCTCTCTCTGAAGCAGGGAGGCTGGGCAGGGGAGAGGCCAGCGAGGTCTCTCTCTGAAGCAGGGAGGCTGGGCAGGGGAGAGGCCAGCGAGGTCTCTCTCTGAAGCAGGGAGGCTGGGCAGGGGAGAGGTCTCTCTCTGAAGCAGGGAGGCTGGGCAGGGGAGAGGACAGCGAGGTCTCTCTCTGAAGCAGGGAGGCTGGGCAGGGGAGAGGACAGCGAGGTCTCTCTCTGAAGCAGGGAGGCTGGGCAGGGGAGAGGACAGCGAGGTCTCTCTCTGAAGCAGGGTTTTCCTGCATAGAGGATTTTTTGGCCCCCAAAGAGATTTTATCCAGAGCCAAATGAAAATCACCAGAGCCAAAATGCTAAAATTGAGAATAAAAATAGCAATTCAGATCCTCTCCAAATGTGTTTGATGGCTTGTTCCAAGTGCAGCCCATCCCTCTTTCTTGCATTGTCCATGGTTTGGACCACTAGTAATCAAGATCATTAATAGACAGGTTATCAGTATCTTAAACGTTTTGTCTTCATATCCATTTTGTGTCGTGTCGGGAGATTTCCCACGATTGTGAAAAGTGAGCTCAGTCAGAACGACAGTGAAGAATACAGGCCTCTATATGCTCGTGGTCGGCATAAAACGGAGGTTTCCCCCCAAATTGTGTGCGCATCACCCCCCCCCCCCCCCCCCAAAAGAGCCATTCTGAGCCAGGAAACCCTGCGGAGGGCTTTGCCTCTGGGCTGGTGCTGCCCGGCGGAGCGACACTGGGTCCATGCAGCCTGGAAGAGAGACTCATCACTAGGACACATGTAGCCTGGAAGAGAGACTCATCACTGGGTCCATGCAGCCTGGAAGAGAGACTCATCACTGGGTCCATGCAGCCTGGAAGAGAGACTCATCACTGGGGTCCATGCAGCCTGGAAGAGAGACTCATCACTGGGTCCATGCAGCCTGGAAGAGAGACTCATCACTGGGGTCCATGCAGCCTGGAAGAGAGACTCATCACTGAGTCCATGTAGCCTGGAAGAGAGACTCATCACTGAAGAAAAGAGAAAAAGTTTCAACTGTATTGCGGTGACACATGACACATGGGTTTTCAGTTGCTATCTCTCCGTCTGTGGGCGGTCTCTCTCTGTGTGTGTGTGTGTGTGTGTGTGTGTGTGTGTGTGTGTGTGTGTGTGTGTGTGTTGGGCGGGGGGAAGAGAATTGCAGGGCTGTTATAATAAGCTCAGCCCCTTACTGTATAGATACAACCTTGGGATGCACCTCTATCACCTGGTACAGCGTGTCATTACCTCACCTGTTATCACCTGGTACAGTCTGTCATTACCTCACCTCTTATCACCTGGTACAGCCTGTTATTACCTCACCTCTATCACCTGGTACAGTCTGTCATTACCTCACCTGTTATCACCTGGTACAGCCTGTCATTACCTCACCTGTTATCACCTGGTACAGCCTGTCATTACCTCACCTGTTATCACCTGGTACAGCGTGTCATTACCTCACCTGTTATCACCTGGTACAGTCTGTCATTACCTCACCTCTATCACCTGGTACAGTCTGTCATTACCTCACCTCTATAACCTGGTACAGTCTGTCATTACCTCACCTGTTATCACCTGGTACAGTCTGTCATTACCTCACCTCTTCTCACCTGGTACAGTGTGTCATTACCTCACCTGTTATCACCTGGTACAACCTGTTATTACCTCACCTCTATCACCTGGTACAGCGTGTCATTACCTCACCTCTATCACCTGGTACAGCGTGTCATTACCTCACCTCTATCACCTGGTACAGCGTGTCATTACCTCACCTCTATCACCTGGTACAGCCTGTCATTACCTCACCTCTATCACCTGGTACAGCCTGTTATTACCTCACCTGTTATCACCTGGTACAGCCTGTCATTACCTCACCTGTTATCACCTGGTACAGCCTGTCATTACCTCACCTCTATCACCTGGTACAGCCTGTTATTACCTCACCTCTTCTCACCTGGTACAGTCTGTCATTACCTCACCTCTATCACCTGGTACAGTCTGTCATTACCTCACCTCTATCACCTGGTACAGTCTGTTATTACCTCACCTCTATCACCTGGTACAGCCTGTCATTACCTCACCTCTCATCACCTGGTACAGCCTGTTATTACCTCACCTCTTATCACCTGGTACAGCCCGTCATTACCTCACCTGTTATAACCTGGTACAGCGTGTCATTACCTCACCTCTTATCACCTGGTACAGCCTGTCATTACCTCACCTCTATCACCTGGTACAGCCTGTTATTACCTCACCTCTTATCACCTGGTACAGCCTGTCATTACCTCACCTCTATCACCTGGTACAGTCTGTCATTACCTCACCTGTTATCACCTGGTACAGCCTGTCATTACCTCACCTGTTATCACCTGGTACAGCCTGTCATTACCTCACCTCTATCACCTGGTACAGTCTGTCATTACCTCACCTGTTATCACCTGGTACAGCCTGTCATTACCTCACCTCTATCACCTGGTACAGTCTGTCATTACCTCACCTGTTATCACCTGGTACAGCCTGTCATTACCTCACCTGTTATCACCTGGTACAGCCTGTCATTACCTCACCTCTATCACCTGGTACAGTCTGTCATTACCTCACCTGTTATCACCTGGTACAGTCTGTCATTACCTCACCTGTTATCACCTGGTACAGCCTGTCATTACCTCACCTGTTATCACCTGGTACAGCCTGTCATTACCTCACCTGTTATCACCTGGTACAGCCTGTCATTACCTCACCTCTATCACCTGGTACAGTCTGTCATTACCTCACCTCTTATCACCTGGTACAGTCTGTCATTACCTCACCTCTATCACCTGGTACAGTCTGTCATTACCTCACCTCTTATCACCTGGTACAGCCTGTTATTACCTCACCTGTTATCACCTGGTACAGTCTGTCATTACCTCACCTCTTCTCACCTGGTACAGTCTGTCATTACCTCACCTCTATCACCTGGTACAGCCTGTTATTACCTCACCTGTTATCACCTGGTACAGTCTGTCATTACCTCACCTCTATCACCTGGTACAGTCTGTCATTACCTCACCTCTATCACCTGGTACAGTCTGTCATTACCTCACCTCTATCACCTGGTACAGTCTGTCATTACCTCACCTCTTCTCACCTGGTACAGCCTGTTATTACCTCACCTCTATCACCTGGTACAGCCTGTCATTACCTCACCAAACAGTAGGCCGACGTTTTGTTCACGTCCCCTTGCTCGGCGTCTAGGCGGCAGTCATCGCTAACCAGGAGGGACATGTCCCCCCCAATATTTGAGATCATTAAAATTGTCCTTCCCCCATATTTAGATTGGGGTAGTGGCATTCAAATGACCATACAGCCTTGTAGGAAGATGTCCCTCCCCCCAAAAAAAAAAAATTCAATGTAAATGTCCCCCCCCCCCCCCAAAGTTGGATACAGATCCCCTCCACTGTCGCTAACCGTCATTCTAAGAAAATGTCGGGATTTTGAGCAAAATGGAAAACATCTAGCCTAATCACTCCACTCACCGCGGACAATGCATGACCAGCAAAGGAAATGAAGTCAGTCAAAAGCGAACCTAACACCTGCACCCGGCCCACTTACCCAGAAGCCTCTGTGGCCGGCGCTCTCGCCATAGGCCTACTGGTTCTGCCGTGAACACCGGTACGCTACAACACACCACAAGAGAACGTTAGCTACGTTAACACAAGGGAATTTCTCAGTCCCAAACACCAACATTGTCCTGGTTGTTTGTTCTGGGCCTGTCACTCTCAGGACTCGGAAGGGACATGCGGACAAGGCTTGCATTTGATGTCACTTCACAGGAGCGTCACTTTGTAGTACCTCGATGACAGAAAGTAAACAAGCCAAAGCTTTTGTCGAAAGTCTCTTTTGAAACGAGCTGTTGGCCTCTTCTGAATATTTAAGTGGAGCTGTGTGTGTGTGTGTGTGTGTGTGTGTGTGTGTGTGTGTGTGTGTGTGTGTGTGTGTGTGTGTGTACATGTAAGAAAGTATGTCTGTTTTTGTCCACAAGCATGTGTTTGTGTGTGTGTGTGTGTACATGTGAGAGAGGGTATTTGTTTGTATTCACAAGTGTGTGTGTGTGTGTGTGTGTGTGTGTGTATGTGTGTACATGAGAGAGAGGGTATTTGTTTTTGCTCACAAGCATGTCTGTGTGTGTGTGTGTGTGTGTGTGTGTGAGAGAGAGAGAGAGAGAGGCCTCTTACATTGTTGAGGTTTTCAAGATAAGCCACAATGTGACAACTGGGAGCCGTTCGCTCTATTAATACCTCACAACGCTGTCACTTTCCTCTATTTATACCTCACAGCGCTGTCATTTTACTCTATTTCCAGCCTTATTCTGGGGTGTTTTTATTGAACACGTGTCCCCTGGAAAGCTGGTGTCACCCGAGGTCACTTCCTGTCACACGGGTCGACATCGTAACGTTCGCCCCTCTCTGAAAACCGTCCTAACGAGACATCTGGAATAAGAGAAGTCTGTGAATGTTGTTTTAATGTTTTAAT
>NC_140250.1:988076-993076 GCF_949987555.1 Borostomias antarcticus | reverse complement strand
ATTGGCGCCTGCCTGTTACACTTGAACGAACGATGCTAGTTAGCAGTTTGTAAAAGTGTTTCAAAATGGATATTAGAACATGGCTCAAAACCCCATCTGCACCACCAAAACCAGCATCCACAACAGGATTCATTCCTTCAAACTCAGAAACTCCACCAGTTTCACCAAAGGCGACTTCTTTAAGTGTAGACAACGATGTTTCCCTTGCGGCCACGCAGGAAGCTAGCCAGGCTAACGTTAACGTTAGCAACTCCACATCTTCCTCAGCTAACGTTAGCAGCAGCGCAAGAACCGCGACCGGAACCTCGGCCATCAACTACTCCATCTGATGATCTCGGTTGTGAAAACCCAAATCAGGTCAAACCGGACAGGTATCCAAGTATGGTGGGAAAACCGTGCGTTTGTTTGCAGCTGGTATGAGGAGAGAGACTGGTTAGAGTAGCCTAACTCCTGACTACCTGTCGAAGTGTCCTTGGGCAAAGGACACTGAACCCCAAAGTGCTCCCAATGAGCAGGCAAGCGCCTTGCATGGCATGCATATGCATCAGTTTGTTTATTGGTGTTGTGTGATAACTTGGTGTGTGTGTGTGTGTGTGTGTGTGTGTGTGTGTGTGTGTGTGTGTGTGTGTGTGTGTGTGTGTGTGTGTGTGTGTGTGTGTGATGGCGGTATGAGGCTATGAGCGATCTATAACGTAGCTTAATCAAAGTCCCGCATGGAGCAATTCCAGGTGCTCCGCCTAGTTGCATGTAACGTAAAAAGCAGCGCCCACCTGTGAAAATCCGGTTCCTGTCCGCTAACAGCTGTCTGGCGCCGCGGCTGACTGGATGTGACTCACTGTTGGAGCTTTGTGTCCATTTCTCTTTTTCTCGGCTTCTCTCTCTCTTATCTCCAACGCTACCTACCGCAATCCCCTATCTCTCTTTCTCTCTCTCTCGTTCTCATCTATAAATATAAATGAGGTGATTGATCCACTCACTCGACCGCGTGACTGGCGGTTTTACCGCGGTTGGAGGGACGCTGTCACACCTCTGAAGAAGAAGGAGCTTAGCTTAAAGCCAGTGGCGCCGTTGTGTTCTCTGAATAAAGTCATGAAGCAGGCCTCAAGACACCGGGGCGAAAGTGGCATTCGACCAAACTAGAACCTTTCCGCGTGTCATGGAAAGATAGTCTAGCAGAGTGCAAACACTTAAATGGGCGTGTTGTCTACTCTACTGTAGCCTAATCGAGAACAAAAACAAATTAAGCCCCTAACCTTGTTACACCCCGAAGACTGAGCAAATCTAGTTTAGATATGTAATGTGCCTTCTTACTTCAAATGCAGCAATTTAACGAATCCCCCCCCCCCCCCCAAAAATAGAGATCAGACATAAACTATTTATGCACGTAGCCTACATTCTGACATCTGAGGTAATTAAATTGCCCTTCAAAGTGCTCTGATAGTTCTGGTGGATTGTCGGGAATATTCTTTGGATATTATTGACTCCCCGGTTTCCCTTGAAGCCCCATCTAAATTGATAATGTCTCCCAGACCAGAAACCTGCCCCCTGGATCAGTACCCAGCTTGTCGAGGAGCTCTCTCTGGATCAGTACCCAGCTCCTGTAAGGCAGTGGTAAGGCCTTCAATCTTCAATTTACCATTAATGTCAAAACTCCTTGAGACTTTGCTCATCGACTTTCAAAATGTATAACCATGTACATGAGAGGCTGTAATCAGGTTCTAGACCTCGGCTGAGGCAACGCCTGTCAAGGATTCCGATTATCTTCTTTTAACCTCTCTTAACGGCGATATCCATCCTCATATTCCTTGACCTAAGTGCCGCTTTTGATACAGCAGTCAAATCCTACTTGAAAGGCCTGACGTTATTTGGGGAATCTGCAGTCCAACCCTCTCAGTTTAAATTCAGCCTTACCGACAGATGTCAATTTTGTTCATTTAACTGGTTTATTCATCTGACTGCTCACGGGGGTGTTCCACAGGGAGCAGTGTTGGGCCTCTTAGACTTTTCCTTCTACATGCTTCCACTAGGGATGTTAATAGTTAACCGACTATCCAATAATTGCCGATAATAATTTACTCGTGAGATTTGGTTACTCGATTAATTGCTTGTTAATGGAACAGAGAACTTTTTTTTTTTGAATGAACGTTTTCAACGGGAGTTGCATGAGATGTGATCATGATTTAGGGTCTGACTGCACATGAGGGCGCCACGCCACGTAGTGAAGGCTAATTGGGATGCCGGGAAATTTCAAGGACATAGCAGGAGAAGACCAAAAAATGAAGCGAGCGCCCGGCGCGGGACGTTCTTATCAATTAATGACAAACGACTATCGTTTGTTAGGGTTAACAGTTATCGATTAATGAAATTGGAGCATGAAATATAATGAAACATGGCGTCAGCCAGTGGAGCAGTCTTTGTGACTGAAACTCATGCAATCCGTGCCAATAATTAACTTTCAAAGTCACTTTTCCTCCTGCCATCTTGATCCAAAATCAAGGTCAGCTGGACCTGCTCAGCATGTTTATACACGCCACAGTGCATGATGGGATGTTAATTGCTTAATTGTACCCTGCAGCACACCTGTATGGAAACATCTGCATTCACTATATTTCTCCACTCATTTATTCAGGTTTTTCCTTTTTAACTAGTCACACATCTGTACATCATTAAAGTCGCACTGAAACAGACGTTTGAGATCATCTAACTTCCGTAGTTTGACGTATTTCCGACGCAAACAAGCTATGAGGGTGGGACATATGTTTAGAGGAATTTGATTGGAACATTGACAAGTGGGCGGGTTTTAAGAACTTTAGACAGATTCGATAGAAGGATAGCGTTGATTGACGGGTGGATGTCGTGAGATTATTGGCCTAAAATCTAAGGTACCTGTTGTCGTCATTGCACGTGACCTACCGTTTTCCAGGAAGTAAGAAATTATATACTTTGATATAAGATTACAACAAATGTAGAATTTTGTATTTTTTTTGGCATACATCGTTGAATAGGTGAACACTATGACCAATTATGTGAACCAAAATGGGACAGAATGCTTTTTTCATTTCAGTGCGACTTTACCACCTGGCGAGGCCCATCTCGTGACACAGCTCCAGCCCTGAATCACCAACGCTGACTGTCGACAGGATCATCTCCACCACGGACGAATATGTGCTCAAAGAAAGCATCAATCCAATGTTTCCAAAGGTGTTACCTCTTCTAAGGAGTTTTGAGACCTTTGTATGCACTTTACAGAACAAAAAACTCTCTCTCTCTCTCTCTCTCTCTCTCTCTCCCCCCGGGCAGAATACAAACTGACCCCTCTCTCTCTCTCTGCACACCTCTCTCTCTCTCTCTGCACATTACACACATTCATATCCTGACACGAATCTCAGAGAACCCTGGGAGATGAAGAGCCTAAGGAGCTTTGAAAAGACAGCTCAACAGCATCCTTAGCTCCACATGGTAGCATTCACACACACACACACACACACACACACACACACACACACACACACACACACACACACACAGGGCTGCGGTAGAGAACAGAGTGAGCTGGGCGAGAGGCGGAGGGAGGGAGAGAATGAAAGGAGAAGGAATCACAAAAGAAAAGAGAGAGATAATAGGGAGAGAGGCGGCGAGGTCACCCGAAAGTGGGAGCGTGCGGGGGAGAGAGAGATGGAGAGGGCGATCCAGAAGAGAGGAGGAGGAGAAAGGGGAGAGTTGTACCGCACGGCTGTTATAATCCAGACCATAAATTCTCTCGTGTTTCGCCAGCCCCTCGCGTCGCCTCCTCTCCCCGGCTGTCCATAGATTCACACGACACCCTCCCCCCCCCTCCTCGCTGACCCCCCCTCCATCAAATAAATTCGATCAGTTCTCGACGTGTCAAAAGCGCCGGCGTAATCTCTCAAACAAAGGCGGGCGAATTTGATTTGGGTGAATTCGGGAGATGCGTGTGAATGAATAATACATTTGTTCTCCTTGAAGCTACCCCTTCCTTATTAAGTCTCAGGTTACCCCCCTGTGAGCTCGCATGGCAACCCCGGTGCAGGCTTGGAAAAGGGGGCGGGGCCTTATCTCTCCCCTCACTGCTGCCCGGGGAATCTCGCTGGCGGCACGTGCACAAACACGTACACACACGTGCACAAACACACACACACACACACACACACGCTAATATACACTACAAAGTGAACTCAAATCCTATAGCACATTTGCTCACTGTATTATAACACGCCTACCGCTGAGGCCTGCTTTGCTCCGCCGTCAAACCGACCTGGGAGGGTCTTAGTGGGCGTGGCCTTCGCGAGGGGAACGTTCCGGAATGGCGAGCGGGAACCGAGGACACCGGAGGGGGGGGTTGGATCGGATGGACGCTTTCTTCGCGAGCTGTACCGGGACTGCCCGCAAGCTCACCTGAGAGAGAGAGGGAGAGAGAGAGAGAGAGAGAGAGAGAGAGGGTTGAGAAAAGAGGAGATGGAGAGAGTCGTTGGGAGAGTGAGGGAGGAGGGGATTAGAGAAAGGGAGAGAGAGAGAGAGAGAGAGAGAAAGAGAGAGAGTGTGTGTGAGTGAAGGACATCTTTACATAGCAGATCCACGTGATTGTGTGCGTACAGGTGCACGGGCGATTCACGCACTTGACTGTGTGTGTGTGTGTGTGTGTGTGTGTGTGTGTGTGTGTGTGTGTGTGTGTAGATAAACCCTCCCATAATCCCTAGTGTCACATTAGCCATGCAGACAGTCGTAGCCGTCGCCGCGCCCCTGTACGTGCGCCCTTCCCTCTCCTGCCCCTCTCTCTGTGTGTGTGTGTGTGTGTGTGACACATACAGTATACACACACAGCTGCATCAAGAACAGTGTGTGTGTGTGTGACGGATAGTGTGTGAATACATGCATCAGTGTTTCCATATGTCCTTGCGTGTGCACGTGCGCGTGTACATTTGAGTGTGTATGTAGAGCACGTGTGTGTGTGTGTGTGTGTGTTAATGTGTGTGAGTGTA
>NC_140250.1:975576-983076 GCF_949987555.1 Borostomias antarcticus | reverse complement strand
CCATTGCCTCTGAATGTACGCGTCTGTGGGCTATTCCCAGATAGCAAGCGGATCTGGGCCATATACAGGCCAGATCTGGCCCTTGTGGCTTAGTTCCGGCCCATATATGGCCCAGAATCATTACACATCCGCTTGCTATCTGGGTTATAACCACAACATGCCTTCGAACCGCACACGGCCACGTCCCAGAATGCATTTCTGTTCCTGGCGTCGGGTCGGAGGAATAATCGTCGGTCTCTGTCCGTCGGAGAGTGTTCATATTCAGCCTCAGTCCTCGCCCCCCCCCCCCCCCCCTGCCCCGCCCCGCCCCGCCCCGCCCCCCCGCCCCCCCCCTGCCCCTGCCCCGCCCCGACCGTCCCGGGCGACGCCCCGATGGTTTCCCCAACACATGGAAATAACATCCAGTCGCCCATCCTAGCAGCCCGCTTCTTTTTTTCACCTCCTTTGATTGATTGTTTTAATTTAAAAAACTGCAGCTATCTATTTATTTTCTGTTTATTTATTTGGTTGGCTGTGCTCCTATTGGTCGGAGGCAGGTCGCGCCGTTCCAGTTTCGCCACCACCCCCCCCTTCCCCAAATGCTGAATCACTACAATAATGGCCTTTTACAACCCCCCCCCCCCCCTCCTCTCTCTCCGTCTCTCTCTCTCTCTCTCTCTCATGCTCCTTCCCTATGCTTCCGTTCGCTCTGGTAAATTCGATTCTAGGAGACCCTATTTGGCTCAAGAGCGCCCCCTAGGCGAGTGGTACATGTAGCATCTTTAATCAAGAGGAGCAGCCGGACGGGGGCAAAGTCTGGCTAGCATAGCCCCGATCGGCTCTCTCTGGGGGCCACGGAAGGTTCCGGACCGTCAGGGGATCCAGCTGTATGGAGCTGTGTGTAGTCTGACTCACCAGATGTAGGTTTTTAGGATGGGCCATTAGTTTATTACCGCCCACTCAGTGGCGGGGGGAGATTCACCGACCCAATCAGATTCAATCCAGACAGCGTCAAACAACAACCTAGCAACTGCTCCGCCCAGGACGAGTGTGATTGGTTTAAAGAAATACAGTGCCCCCCCCCCTCACCCCCCCCATAACTCTGAATGGTAATGAGTCGAGCCAGACCCTTCTCCAGCACTGGCACAGCATAAACAAAATGTGGATTTAGGTTTGGCTATGCGAGACGAGGCTGTGTGTGTAGTTGAGAGATTGTGGTGTGCTTAGAACACAAAAAAAGAACACAAAAAAATGAAAAAAAACTAATTTTGATTAATATATTATTTAAATTATTATTATGTGGGTTTGAGGCCTAATTATTTGACAGTGGCCAATTTTTTTCATTTTTTAATAAAATATAAAACTAAAATTGGATCTTTGTGTTTTGTTATTAGTAGTAAAGGAAATGCCACTTTTGTACAATAACCTATAATTAATTCTACCAATCTAGGAGTGGCCTTGGTCCAATTACCCAAGTTGGGCCTGATTGAAAACGTTTTGGGAACCGCTGGGTTAGAAGGTCGTGACCCTGAATGGAAGCTTGGCTGTATGAGTGTTCCAGAGGGGATTCTACTCAAAATGGAGGCCAGAGCGAGAAGGAACTGAACGGTAGACTTAAAGCACTGAACAACTCCTGGAAACACTTCCTCCTCATCTGAGTAATATTCACATTTCATTAATTATTATGCATCGTGGCAATACAAATAAACAACACACCAAACTGAAATCATCAAGCAACGTTTATTGTACAATTAACAGGAATAGTTTTCAATTTATAGAACTGTTTTTTTTTGCCTTACCAAGCTCTACAAACTATGTAGGAAAGAACTCTCTTTAAGAATAAACCAAAATAACATATAAGAGAATTTGAAATGGCATATCAGATTCCGATTATTTAAAATCAAACGATTCACTGATAACTATCATTAAAAAAGAAAACAAGAAAAACAAACTACTAGAATAGGACACTTTCAAGACCACACCATTATGATGCAACAACACAACAGTCTTACACTGTTAATCTTTCTAAATGAATCAGGTTGACAGATTACACTATTTCAAAGTTTTTAGGTAAAGTGTTATGTAAATTAGAAATCAATTAATTTACAATTCAGTCTTTCTAGTCTTCCTTCCCTTGCCTGCTTCTTTCTGGTCAAACTCTGGCTCCTCCTCCTTGTGGAAGACCCTCCCATCTGGGCGTGGCCTCCAGGTCAGGGCGGAGTCTGCAGCCAGACCCTGTTTCTTCAGTCGCTCCCCGATCTTGAGCAACATTTAAATATTTTAAATTTTAAATACTATGATTATTACTCAGCCTTAACTCTAAGCAGTCCTGCACACAGAAATGAGGTGTTTATAGGAAGCCAAAGTGGTTTGGAGTAATTGGATTGGTTCGACAGCAGTCGGGTAAAACTCACCTTTTGCAAGAGAGCTTCCCTCACAATAGGGTCGTTGAGATTGGTGTTGGAGTCCCCTGAAGTCAACTTCACTCTCACCACCCGTTTGAATCTGGGGTTCTCAGTGTCAGGTTGGCCAATCGGTGTCGTAGGCTCTGATGTCGTAGCTTCTGACATTTTACCTACGAAAGAGCCACGTTACACCACAAACAAAATAACAGAGCAAGACTGTGAAAACACCTCATGAAATGACACATTCGTGGGATTAGCCGGTAAATAGGGAATTACATGGAAACGGAACACGAAAGGTCACATTGTCATCAGAAAATCTGAGCAAGGGCAACTCACCATCGTGGCAGAAAAAAGACGTTGTGGAATCACAGTGCCTATCATACCACAGACCATTAGAAACCATGGTGCAATTCCCGTATCTCAGAGTGTCTTTCCCCCAGGATCTGAAAGAGGATTTGCTTCTGTCCGACCACTCCCAGGTGTCCCGAAACAAGCCAACCCACGCAGAACCATTTAAACCAGCAGCATCGGTTGACAAATATGCAATTGCGTCATTCTCACTCTGGTTCCTCACACTTGCCAGGTCAGTGTGAAACAGCCTACAGTAGTCTCGAGCGTCTCCCCAGCTCATGGATTCATACACGAAGATGTAGCTGCCGCCGTTTGTTCCTGTTAAGGGTTAAATTAGGAATACTGCAAGTCTGTGTTCATGGTCATGTGAAGTTTTCTCAGAATACAGTGCCCAGATAGCAAGTGGATCTGGGCCATATACAGGCCAGATCTGGCCCTTGTGGCTTAGTTCCGGCCCATATATGGCCCAGAATCATTACACATCCGCTTGCTATCTGGGTGATATACCACAATATATGCCATGGAATGAACATGTTAGTAGATACCTGTCAGCGACCACGACTAGAGATGTAACGGTATGAAAATTTCACATTACGATTACAGTGACCCAAATGATCACGGTTATTATCACGGTATTGTTAAAATGTGCTGAAAATGTTCAAAAACTACTGACACACACACTGAGATCATTTAATCAAGTTTTATATTGAAAACCACAAATTAAATCAGCAGCACTATGCACTTTTTGTTTGCATAAACATAAAAAGAATGCGTCTTGGAGACTGTTGCTCACTTTAGTTGATGCTGGATCGTATTTATAGTGAGTTTTTCAAAGTGTGGTAATCAAACACGGTTTTAATGATAATTTTATCGCGATCAATTTAATTAAATTTTATCATTATACAGGTTATCGTTACATCCCTTACTTACACACTGAGTACTTGTTTTAACCTTGCGGTTCTCAATCATTTAAAACTTAATTAAAACGGACACGGAAAATCAAGATTTCATCAGCAGACATTGGACGTCTGGAGCTAATGACAGTCTGTGAAAAGTATTGCTACTCTTCCTCACTACGTATCTTTGCGATAGGCAAACGTTTGACAAAGATGAAATTGACTGATTTGGTTCATAAAAAAGTATGTAAAAAGAAAATCATTTCTAGTGTAAGCGTTGCATTCGTGTTAGTACTGCTGAGTAAATGAAGGTTGATCTAGGGTGACCACTGCTTTAACAAAGAGACAGATCGATAGAGCAGCAAAGACACTGAAGAACATGCTTACCATTATAGCAGATGGATGACCTCAATTCATTGCAGTCAGCAGGGATCCATTTTCCATCTACCATATAAACACATTTACCACCTTTGACCCCCTCTGGTATCGAATACCAGTTTCGGTAGTCGGTTTCACCCTCTCTGTAGAACTCTCTGTCAGCCAGTGACCAGTGCCACTCCATTGAGATTCCCTCCGCCAGGCCAATCCAAGCAGGTCCATAGTATAAATCCATTACTCTGTTGTTGTCCCTTATGTTGTCAATGGTGGCCAGGTCGGTGTGGTGCCGTCTGCAGAACCGCTGGGCCTCGATCCAGTTCTTTGCTCCACCCACAAAGTGATACTCATGACCAAGGCATGAGGAACATGTGAGGAGAACTTTGAACAGAACATGAATTCATTTCATTTTCAATTTTATTTAGAAGGGACCATGTGCAATTAAAACATAAATGTAAAAACATTTGATGCACCAGAGTTAGCCTTAGGCTAATTTGCATCTGCAGTCCCTAATTTTCACATACAATTATATATTGTATGTGAAATTATGTAAATGTATTCTGCACAAACATAATTACACACCTATTGTACGTGTGCACATATATACAAATACATGCACGCACACACACACACACACACACACACACACACACACACACACACACACACACACACACACACACACACACACAAACACACACAGAAACTTACCTGAGATCAGCAGAGTAAGATACATGAAGTGTCCCATCGCTATAAAGTATTGTAAACATGAAAAAGGTTACTCCACCAAAATGAGTCATTAGAACAGTCAGTCACACACCACAGCAAATGATTGAACATGGCGGAGGTGAGAGATATTTGTGGATACGTTCGTGAATGAGGCCCAAAACTAAATATTGAAATATTCACCCTCTAGCTTGACGGCACATGGCTAGCTTGTTATCTGAATCATCTCAATGATTTCTCATGTATGTCCTTTACACTGTATTTTAGAAAGATTTAGTTCCGAAAAAGATGAATTACAGCATTCACATTACAAACGTAACAGTAACACTTTACAATAAGGGTACATTAATAAACATTAGTTAATGCATTATTAATCATTAAGTAACAGTTAACTAATGTCTCTATTAACCATTTACTAATGTTATTTATGTTAACTAAGGTTAACTCACCTAACCCTAACCTTAACTAAGGTATTAATTAACATAAGTAACCTAACCTAACGCTAAATAAGCATTCGTTAACAGTGACAAACGTAACGACTGCTCACCTGCTCTTGGTCTCACCTTCACGCTGGTTCCTGATGTGTTCTGCGTACTGTAGTTCACTTCTCTTCATGATATTCATGCTCTCTCATGACGGCATGCAAAAGAAGCACCATAAACGTCTGTTTGTCCACCCAGTGGGACAGCTGTGACGTAAAGGGCATGCAAATGAAGGGGTCCAAGGCAACGACAATGAATGCTGGGCCTTTTGCTTCTGACGGCTGTAAAAAGGGAGGGAGGGAGGGAGGGAGGGGAACATGTACAGTAGCTGTTCTGACCCAGAGTTGGAGGGGTGATAGTGGACCTGTGACTTTTGAGTTAGGATGGAGACCCAGGTGAGTGATTTGGGAGTTTGACCCTGACAAGGCTCAAAGGTCAGGGGGGAGATGGCATCCCTTTAATGTATTGTTTTTGTATCGAGAAAATCCCCTTTTAGAAATGCTGTAATTAAGGGGATGCCTTTATGAAGTGTCAAATAATACTGATATAATAATAAGAATAAGAATAAGAATAAGAACAACAACAAAAATAATACTAATAATAATAACAATAACATGTTGGTCCATTCCTCATTCACTTCCCACTGTGTCTAGTCTACTGAATGTATGTAAATCTTGCATAAACACCATCTTATCTAATCTCTGGTTCCATTATCTGTGACGATGACCTCCGTTAATGTGTTTGACTGATGAAGTTAGGTGATGTTTTGTTTGACTCGTCCGACGGTGCCTTGCCATCTCAATCCCTCACCCTGTCCCCAAATGTGCTAACGCAGATTGGGTGTGTGTAACACGACACAGTTCCACAAATCAGTCATAACATGTCATTATACAGTACAAGGCTCAATGAGAAGTGTGTTTATTGACAGGTGTCAATGTGACCCATTAGCGGAACTGTTTCCTGTGCTGTATAGCACAGATGTTACTAATGACCCCTCTCATCCCCTGCATAGGGAATTTGAACTTTGACCCTCTGGTCATCGGTATAGAGGACCGAGGGCAAATAGGAATATATATAAGAACTCCTTTGTTCCTAATGCCATTAAGTCACAAAATCGAGGCCTCGCTAATGTTTAAAACCAGACAGGGCGGACGGACTCCCTGAACCCTCGCAGGGCCGACTGACTCCCCGAATTAACCCTTTGACCCCAATTAACCAATTAACCATTAAACCCTAACCAATTAACTCCCAATTAACCCCAATTAACCCTTAGACTCCCCGAACCCGCGTACACCCGACGGACTCCCCGAACCCCCGACAGACTCCCCCAATTAACCCTTTGACCCCAATTAACCAATTAACCATTCAACCCTAACCAATTAACTCCCAATTAACCCTTCGACTCCCCGAACCCGCGCAGACCCGATGGACTCCCTGAACCCTCGTGGAGGCGCCGCCACTCAGCGGGTCATTTTGGGGTCGAGGGTGGCGTGTGAACAGGCGACGCAGCCGTCCGTAAGTGAGAGCGGCGACGACGACGACGACCAATGGGAAGCCAGTTGCTTTCCGACGGAGGATTCTGGGCACTTGTGTCAACAACAGGGACAGTTTTTTTTTTTTCCCCCAGAGACATTTTTCAACGCTGGGTCGTCATCGACAGTTCCTGTTTAAGATCCATCTTCTTCCCTTAACCACTTTGTATTTGACATGTTTGTCTTCGCCGTCTCCCTCCTCAGGAAAAGGAAGTGCAGCCATTTCTCCTGCTTAAGCAACTATTCCACAGTCTCTCGGTTCAGTGGAAAAGATATTCGACTTCTCTCGTCGGCGTTGTTTGCCTGGTATCCATTTCTGGACACGAGGCGTAGGAGTGATGTGCGTGAGCTCTCAGGGGGTCAATACCAGAGGCCCTAAATCTCTTAAATGATGTCACTGTTGGAATTGAATGTGATTCCTCAGTGCTTCTGGCTGCTTGTGGCTCTGCTTTATGACCGAGCTGAAGAGGAGAGGAGGAGACGTGGCAAAAGAGGCATAGAAACAAGCTTGGCTGCAAATACTAATCAAAGCCTCCTCCTGGCTACGACACACACACACACACACACACACACACACACACACACACACACACACACACACACACAGGGAGGCGTACAGTGCATGCACACAAAACCAAAAACGCACAAAACCACACACACACACACACACACACACACACACACACACACACACACACACACACACACACACACACTTCCTCTAATATCTCTAACTGGACAACATGGGAGATGT
>NC_140250.1:965576-970576 GCF_949987555.1 Borostomias antarcticus | reverse complement strand
GAGGGCGCCGCCATGTAGTGAAGGCTAATTGGGATGCCAGGAAATTTCAACAACACAGCGGAAGAAGACGGAAAAATGAAGCGAGTCCAGCGTGGGACGTTCTTATCAATTAACCAACTATCGTTTGTTAAGGTTAACAGTTATCGATTAATGAAATTCCTTGAAATTTGCAACCCTAAACCAAACCGCTGGTAGATTTAGCCTCAGAACAGCGGTCGCCCGAAGCCAGAGGGTAGTCACATGACCCTTACAGCAGAGGTCACCGTAGTCTCTACAACGCGCCCACACACAGACACACACACACACACACACACACACACAGCTTTAACTCTCTGAAACGTCACAGCTCCATAGAATGATTCGGGGGGAAAAAAAGAAGAGAGAAAAAAACCACCTTTAAAGAGGACAATCTAATCCCAGGCCCAGTTCTACAGGGCGAGTCTTTCCTAACGAGGTCTTTAGGGCGGTCCTTCCTAACAATGTCTTTAGGGCAGTCCTTCCTAACGAGGTCTTTAGGGCAGTCCTTCCTAACAATGTCTTTAGGGCGGTCCTTCCTAACGAGGTATTTAGGGCGGTCCTTCCTAACGAGGTATTTAGGGCGGTCCTTCCTAACGACGTCTTTAGGGCGGTCCTTCCTAACGAGGTCTTTAGGGCGGTCCTTCCTAACGAGGTATTTAGGGCGGTCTTTCCTAACGAGGTCTTTAGGGCGGTCCTTCCTAACAATGTCTTTAGGGCAGTCCTTCCTAACGAGGTCTTTAGGGCAGTCCTTCCTAACAATGTCTTTAGGGCGGTCCTTCCTAACGAGGTATTTAGGGCGGTCCTTCCTAACGAGGTATTTAGGGCGGTCCTTCCTAACGACGTCTTTAGGGCAGTCCTTCCTAACGAGGTCTTTAAGGCGGTCCTTCCTAACGAGGTCTTTAGGGCGGTCCTTCCTAACGAGGTCTTTAAGGCGGTCCTTCCTAACGACGTCTTTAGGGCGGTCCTTCCTAACGACGTCTTTAGGGCGGTCCTTCCTAACGAGGTCTTTAAGGCGGTCCTTCCTAACGAGGTCTTTAAGGCGGTCCTTCCTAACGAGGTCTTTAGGGCGGTCCTTTCTAACGAGGTCTTTAAGGCGGTCCTTCCTAACGACGTCTTTAGGGCGGTCCTTCCTAACGAGGTATTTAAGGCGGTCCTTCCTAACGAGGTCTTTAAGGCGGTCCTTCCTAACGACGTCTTTAGGGCGGTCCTTCCTAACGAGGTCTTTAAGGCGGTCCTTCCTAACGACATCTTTAGGGCGGTCCTTCCTAACGACGTCTTGAGGGCGGTCCTTCCTAACGAGGTCTTTAGGGCGGTCCTTCCTAACGAGGTCTTTAAGGCGGTCCTTCCTAACGAAGCGGCGCGTGTCGTTTCCTGTTGATTCTCTACTCCGGTTTGTTTGGAGGACATAGTTTTCGGTGAGGCGTGTCTTTCGCCCCATTGGGAGATGTAGGAAGTGGTTCTCAACTCAACTCGAACTTTATTTATAAAGCACATTTGAAACAACCGAGGTTGAGCAAAGTGCTGTACAGCTTCAGAGCAACAAAACACACAGCACGCAACAGAACACTACAATACATCATATACAATACACAATTAGCAATATACAATACAGTACAATACACTCTGTATCTGTTCTGATTGGCGGCGTCGGTTTCCGGCGTTGTCCCCGGCGAAGGTTCTCGATGGCGACATCTCCAGACGTTCGTAGATTCGGAGATCCTGAAAGTCCGGTATCACAATCTTCTCGGACCTGGGTTTTTGCAGAGTTCCGGGCGCACAGCTAATGACGACGTTGTGTGAAGAACACCGTCAAACGCTGAACGAAAGTCGGGAAAGTCTGAAGAGTGGGCATGTGTATAACATGTGTATAACATGTGTATAACATGTGTATGACGTGTGTAACGTGTGTAGCATGTGTATGACGTGTGTAACATGTGTGTAGCATGTGTATGACGTGTGTAACATGTGTATAACATGTCTATAACATGTGTATGCTGTGTGTATAACATGTGTAACATGTCTATAGCATGTGTGTAACATGTGTTGGTGTGTTCTTATAGAGCCTGGGTTTGGGCAGGTGAGTGGTCGGGGCAGGACTGGCCCTGGGCGCATTGAGCCCACGTGGATCCCATGCAGTAGGAGAGTGTGTGTGTGTGTGTGTGTGTGTGTGTGTGTGTGTGTGTGTGTGTGTGTGTGTGTGTGTAAATGTGTGCTTATAGGATTGAGTGTGTATGGGGGGGTTTAGGCGAACACCATAGGACCCCATACATAAACCAGAGGACCCGAACACAAATGGTGTGTGTGTGTGTGTGCGTGTGTGTGTGTGTGTGCATGTGTGTGTGTGTGTTTGTGTGTGTGTGTGTGTGTGCGCGCCATCCCCCAGTAACCAGCTCCCTCGGGATGTCATTGGCTGAGCCGGGCCTATAGCCTCTCACTCAGGCTTCTCCCCGCCAAATCCCCACGCCGAGGCGGAGTGTCGCCACTCAGGGATTCTATCTCCCCCATCCATCCCTCCCTCCCTCCATCCCTCCCTCCATCCCTCCCTCCATCCCTCCCTCCATCTCTCCATCTCTCCCATCCATCCCTCAATCCCCCGGAGACCCCCAGGTAAAGACCCTTCTAGAAGCGTCTCCGAAAAGGAGGAGCCCCCCCCCCCCCCGTCTCACACACCGCCCGCCAGTGTGTGTGTGTGTGTGTGTGTGTGTGACAGGCGTCGTGAAAAATTCATGCATGTGGGTTCAGGTTAGCATTCACGGGCGCCGTTCTGCTAGCACCGAGCGCCAAGCGCTGAGCAAACTCTCCAAACACCCCCCCCCCCCCCCCCTTCCCCCAGACACCTGGAACGGGGCGCGTCAGAACAGGAGACCACAATACCGGCTGTGACATTGATTGCTTTGTGACACAAGACTATGGAACTGTTTTATTGTATTAGTATAGGGGCCTTTAAAATTGCCCACTTTTTATATACTTTATCGTTTTACTGTGTTGTATGTTATTTATTTTACTATGTACTTTTTTTGTTACCTGCCCCTGATGTGAAGCACTCTGTGTATTCGTGCTGAGAGGGGTGCTACTGTATACAAATACACTTTTACTTACGGTGCAATCTCAGCCCAACTCTGGAAACGGCGCCACCCCCCCTACGGCGCCACCCCCCCTATTGCGCCACCCACCCCTACGGCGCCACCCACCCCTACGGCGCCACCCTCCCCTACGGTGCCACCCCCCCCTACGGCGCCACCCCACGACGTCTGTTACCGGAGCGCTGGATGTTCTGACGAGCTCCCCCCCCCCAGCGGTAACTGACTGGTGTAATTACAGAGCGGGGAGGGAGGGGAGGGGGGGAGGAGGGCGGAATAGCGGGGGCGTCGGCGTTTACTCCGGAACAGCCGTCGACAAACAAACAGCTGGAAACGAGAGGGAGGGCCTTAAATAGACGCCGCGGCGCCTCGTTAAGGCCTGGGGGGAGGGGGGCGACGAGAAAAGTTGAGGGAGAGAGAGAGGGAGGGAGAGGGAGAAGGGGAGAGAGGGAGAAGGGGAGAGAGGGAGGGAGGGAGGGAGGGAGTGGGAGAGAGGGAGTGAGGGAGAGAGAGAGAGGGAGGGAGTGGGAGGGAGAGAGAGGAAGGGAGGGAGGGAGAGAGAAAGTTAGGGGATAAGATGACGAAAGAGAGAGGAGAGAGAGAGAAATGGAGAGTGAGAGAGAGAGAGAGGGATGGTGAAAGAGAGAGGAGAGAGAGAGAAATGGAGAGAGAGAGAGGAGAGAGAGAGAGAGGGATGGTTAAAGAGAGAGAGAAACGCCGGAGAAGGAGAGCAGGTCTTCTCTCTCTGTGATGCCGGAACCTTCCCAGGGAGGCAGCAGCTGAGGAGGCCTCGTCTGACATCGTCATGCAGGAGAAATAACGAGGCGACCGAGGGAGCCGCACTTAAAATGTAGAAAATGCCTTCAAGGTCGGTTACTAATCTCTGTTCAAACCACAAGCAGACCTGGCGGCCTCATTCAAATTAGAACGAGACCTGTTTTAAATTTAAACCATTTAGCAAACGCTTTTCATCCAGTCGACGTTACACTTGCGAGCTATCGCCGGGGTTCGGTGCCTGGCTCGACGGCACAACGGTGGGCGATACCTGTCCTGGTATTACACCGGCCCACAGATAGAGGGCGCTCTCCCTCACCGCCCCGTCTCATCCTCCAGCCTGATGGATGGAGTCTCAGTAATTAGGGCGAGATCGGGAGGCAGCGTTGTTTCCTTTCGGAGATGAAATCGTTTCAGTAAGAGATGTTCTCCCAGATTAATTTTTCCGGACCTCTCGCTTAAGGTAAGTAGAGATAAGTGGCTTATCCTGATTAACAGTTTAATAACGAAGAGGTGTCCTAATTAAATTCCCATCAATCTCGGAACTCCGCCGCTGACGAATGTTATGAATCATTATGCAAATTAATAAGTAATATTACATTTTGCTTCAGCCAATCGCAGGTACTAGAGGTTGATTCTGAAGGCGTTCAACTCAGAGGAGGCATGCGGATGGCTTACTGTGTGTGTGTGTGTGTGTGTGTGTGTGTGTGTGTGTGTGTGTGTGTGTGTGTGTGTGTGTGTGTGTGGGAAGATGAGTGTGTGATTACTCGTATGGGGTCATGTCTCCCTCTCTATCAGCGGCTCCCAGCGATACAGGAACTCGGGAGGATCTCGGAGGTGTGAACCTCAAATCGACGCCCAAAACAAAATCAATCTGCCTTGTTTTTGTTCACAACATAATTCGCCTCCGGGAGCAAAGAACAAAACAGCTCAACAAAGAAGAAGAAGAAGTTTGAGAGAGGATGGAGGGGAGGAGGGGAGGGGGGTGGCGTGGCGGGGGGGGTGGGAAAAGTTTTCAACCCGAAGAGGAATGAGCGCACGGTGATGATAAAACAGGCGGGCCCCGGAATATCAATAGGAGATATGAACATCGGAGGCTCGGGCCCTCGCCGCAGAGCGCCGGTGGCG
>NC_140250.1:950073-965376 GCF_949987555.1 Borostomias antarcticus | reverse complement strand
GGAGGAGTGAGGGACCGGGAGGAACCATTCATTCAGAGAACAGGGGGTGGGGGGGAGGAGTGAGGGACCGGGAGGAACCATTCATTCAGAGAACGGGGGTGGGGGGGAGGAGGAGGAGTGAGGGACCGGGAGGATCCATTCATTCAGAGAACAGGGGGTGGGGGGGAGGAGGAGGAGTGAGGGACCGGGAGGAACCATTCATTCAGAGAACAGGGGGTGGGGGGGAGGAGGAGGAGTGAGGGACCGGGAGGAACCATTCATTCAGAGAACAGGGGGTGGGGGGGAGGAGGAGGAGTGAGGCACCGGGAGGAACCATTCATTCAGAGAACTGGGGGTGGGGGGGAGGAGGAGGAGTGAGGGACCGGGAGGAACCATTCATTCAGAGAACTGGGGGTGGGGGGGAGGAGTGAGGGACTGGGAGGAACCATTCATTCAGAGAACAGGGGGGGGTGTGGAGGAGGAGGAGTGAGGGACTGGGAGGAACCATTCATTCAGAGAACTGGGGGTGGGGGGGAGGAGGAGGAGTGAGGGACCACAGTCCCAGTCCACAGTCAGTCTATCATTCTAGCGCACTGTTCCACTCCACAGGACATGGTGTCTGACACATCACCTCCTCCGAGGTGGGTCTGTGTGTGTGTGTGTGTGTGTGTGTGTGTGTGTGTGTGTGTGTGTGTGTGTGTGTGTGTGTGTGTTTAGGTGTTTTGCGGGGACGTCAGCAGCGAACCGTGACACATTTAGATTCTCGCTTTGTTTGATTCTGTCAGTGTCGAGTTCCCCTCGCTGGCCCCCCTATCTCGTCCCCCCCCCCCCCCCCCCCTCCGCCCCCCTCACAGTGTCTGCATGCGTTATCTGATTTCCAGGGAGGAAATGACACGGCGGGGAGCTGCCGGTAAACAACGGCGCTCCGTGGCCCTCATCCGGCGCGGCGACAAATCACCGAAACAACGGGCGCCGTCGGCGTCCTGACAGCCGCGTGAACCCGCCGTCTGGTTCTGACGAGCGAGGAGCCCGTGTGTGGGCCGCCGGGCCGATGGAAGTGGCGTCGCGGCGTATCGGTGCGTTCGTGCGTCGGCGCGGCGGAGGTCTCGCTGTCATCCGAACGTCTCTCGAACATCCAGAAACGGTCGCGATACGTCAGATTAAAGGACCGCCGTGAATAAGTCATCCGTCTGACGTTTTCTGGACGGATTTATGAGATGTGATACGAGCTGGCGGTCCGGGTGGTTGGTTCGGGGGGGGGGGGAGGGTCTCTGTGCATGTCGTCAACGCATCTGGGGTTAAAGGTCAATGCTTCGCAGGGAGGAAACCTGACAGGGGTCATGACCTCCTCCCAAACCCGACCCCGTGAATTAGGGCCGCGAGGAAAGACGACGACGAGATAACATTGGAATACATTTTATGTTTACATCATATCTTTATTAATATGTGCTGTCCCTATTTTAAATAAATGAACGAAACTAAATCGAATACATTGTGTAAGAGGACGAATCGCTGACATATATTTTGATCATCATGCTGCTTTGTATTTGTGTGATTGTGTGAATGTGTGTTTCATGTGAAAGCACCATGCATACAGCACTGCAGCACAGGCAGAGAGGGGATGTTGACTTCTACTAAAATATAGACTAACAAGTAAATCGGACAGATGTAGACTGACAAGTTCACCAGACAGGTGTAGACTAACAAGTCCACCAGACAGACCATCAGACAGATGTAGACTGACAACTTCCCCAGACAGACCATCTGAATGTGGCAAGAAAAGAACACCGACCGTCCAGACCTCGGCGTTGACCTCTGAGCGAAGTACAGTACTCTGGTCTTCCTCTACTAGAGAAACACCGTGACACGACCCCTGCACACCTGTATTAGCATTCCCAAGTCCTTCACTGCCTTTTCAAGCCAAATAAGATAATTATAATGTGACTTTTACTGGACTTTTACTGGACTCTAATGGACCGGTCATTATCTCCAACATCAATTAAAGAGATTTTTTTTTAATCCCCAAAGTCACGCCTGGCCAAATGAAAGTAGTCTTTTTTTCCCTCTTTCTATTCAGACCCGGGAGACGTCTCTATCTCTCTCTCCCTCCCTGTCTGGTCAGCGCCTGAACTGTAGGCCCTGCGGCTCTTTAAGTGACCTTCAGTAACAGAGGAGTGACCTTCAGTAACAGAGGAGTGACCTTCAGTAACAGAGGAGTGACCTTCAGTAACAGAGGATTGACCTTCAGTAACAGAGGAGTGACCTTCAGGTGACCTTCAGGTGACCTTCAGTAACAGAGGAGTGACCTTCAGTAACAGAGGAGTGACCTTCAGTAACAGAGGAGTGACCTTCAGTAACAGAGGAGTGACCTTCAGTAACAGAGGAGTGACCTTCAGGTGACCTTCAGTAACAGAGGAGTGACCTTCAGTAACAGAGGAGTGACCTTCAGGTGACCTTCAGTAACAGAGGAGTGCCTCCGTTGAAGTTTAACTTGAAGGCAGACCTCATTTAGGGGAGAATCTTAATTCATAGCCACACACACACACACACACGCACACACACACACACACACACACACACACACACACACGCACGCACGCACGCACACACACACACACACACACACACACACACACACACACACACACACGCACGCACGCACGCACACACACACACACACACACACACACACACACACACACACACACTTTCAAATTCGTATGCCACGTGATTATACCCCAATTCGGTTATACCCCCAACAGATTTTGCCCACTGGTGATTAAGGCACAGATCATTAATATTTGACCGTAGGTGATTAATCCGTTTTGTACATGAAAACGATTTCTTATCTCCAGTCAGCTGAGCTGACATATGGTGGCCCATGACTGTGCTATGGATCATGGTGTGTCAGGGTATGAGGCATGTACTATGTGACGTACGGTGTGAAGACCCTCATGGACCCACCCAGGCGTGTTTGCTTCTTGTCTTCCTCCACCCAGGGGGGCGGGATCAGGAGGGTCTTTACTAGGGGGAACATCCTAGAACATTCCGCATGCAAGGTCCATCGACCAGTTAGATCCCTGGAACCACTCACCTGAAACCAAGTATGGAGGGTGAAGACATACACACGCACACACACACGCTTACACACACACACACGCACACACACACACACACGCACGCACACACACACACACACACACACACACACACACGCACACACACACACACACACACACACGCTCACACACACACACACACACACACACACGGAATAGAACCCCACCATGCATGTCTCATGAATCAGTAGAACCCTGTCAAGGCTGATATTCATTCACAGAGAAATATACTGCAGGGAAAAAAAAACATAAAAAATATTCTCAGAGAAGCATATTTATTCCACCCCCCCTCCCTCCCCTCCCCCCGCGCCTCCCTCCCCTCCCCCCGCGCCTCCCTCCCCTCCCCCCGCGCCTCCCTCTCGCGTCTCATCTCCTTCACGGGCGGCGGTATCGCCGATCTCGGGACGTTTCACTTTGTTTTATCCACCGTGAGCAAGGGGGAAGGGCGACCGGGCGAGACCCGGACCCAAGACCTGGACCCAAGACCCAAGACCCAAGACCCAAGACCCAAGACCCGAGATCCAAGACCCAAGACCCAAGACCCGGACCCAAGACCCAAGACCCGAGATCCAAGACCCAAGACCCAAGACCCGGACCCAAGACCCAAGACCCAAGACCCAAGACCCAAGACCCAAGACCCAAGACCCGGACCCAAGACCCAAGACCCAAGACCCGAGATCCGAGATCCAAGACCCAAGACCCAAGACCCGGACCCAAGACCCAAGACCCAAGACCCAAGACCCAAGACCCAAGACCCGAGACCTGAGACCCGGACCCAAGACCCAAGACCCAAGACCCAAGACCCAAGACCCAAGACCCAAGACCCGAGACCCGAGACCTGAGACCCGGACCCAAGACCCAAGACCCGAGACCCGCCGCGCCGCGCCGCCGACAGACCAAGCGCTCTACAATGGGAGGGAGGAGGCTCGTGTCATGACCCCTGATCACATGACCACCGCCGTCTTCTTTCTCCACCCCACTCCCCCACCCCCGACCCCAACCACGCTCCGCGACAAACGCCAAAGACCCGGGGCACACTTTTTCTTTAGAATCTGAATAAACAAAACAATCCCCCTCTGCTCACCTTCCAGGTCCCCTCGAAGTGAAGCGCAAAACCAACCTTGGAAGCGAACGACGACGAGTAAAAGAGGCTTCCTTCATTCGGGGCATCGGTCCGCCTCAGCGTGACGGTGACCTCGGCGCAGAGGCGGGGGCGGGGGGGGGTCTTCGACCACCACCGGCGGGTGAAAGATGGATCTGGCTTCCCAGGGAGGAGGCCGGGATTATCTCCCCGGCGCAGGAGCCCCAGACGAGGCGGGCGGCCGAGTGTCTCCGGGCGTTGAAAAACGAGCGCGGGGGAGATAGTATTTCTCCTCTAATTCACACGGGGAGGTCTGGCGCGCGCTGCGATAAGACGCAGGCGATCAACATCCCCTTTCCAGTTGGCATTCACGGCTCTGCCCTCAACACCCTCCCTCCAGGATGTATGTAGGACATACTTTGCCCCCCCCCCCCAAAGAGTCGCATTGTTGGGGAACAGGGACACGGCCGGAGAGGGATGGAAGGAGAATAACAATAAGTGGGAGAGAAAAAAAAAGTTATCACGTAAGCAGCAGCGGGGCCGGCGCCGTGGCGTCCCAGAGCGAGATTTATGCACACGGATTCCTGGACGGGGTCTAAATGGGGCCCTGTGGGCCAGAGGAAGTGTTTATTTTTTATTTTTTAGGAAGCCCTCTCCCGGTGCAGACACTGTTCCAATACTGCCACATCGGCTGTTTGAGGGCGGGATCTAAGCCACCAGAGAGCACGCCGTCGCGCGCCGCCGTGTTCCGAGATCATCTTTCATCACAATAAAAAAACCACCCCCCATGATAATGTAACATCTGCCGCAGTAACGAACGCGTTTGTGTGCCTTGGGGGCGGGGTGGGGGGGCGGGGGGGAGGTTGAATTGTGTCTGCCCCCCCGTGGGAGTGAGGGGCGAGGGTTTGAAACGGCACAAACGTCTCCGATAAGTGTTTTCGAAAAGCCACTAACAAAAGTGGTGAAGGGGGAACCGATACAATTAACGAAGAAAAGGTAGTTTTCTAATCTAAAAGCCTCATCTTCCGGTGTGATACATGCTGTAATGGAAGTCGTCTCTACTGTCGTACCCCCCCCCACCCCCGAAAACCCGGCTCTTCCTCTGTGTTATCTCACCTTGGTTCCGGTCAAATGCTGAGTGATTGCTGCCCCGGGCTATTTCTGGAGCCGGCAGGTGAGTCAGCGACTTGGGTAACTCGGCCCCGAACTTCCATCAGTCCCCTTCACTCCCGGGCCGCGCCACCCCCCCCCCCCCCCCCCTCCCCCCGAACGCACCGTTGTCACTGCCAGCGAGTCGCACCGCCTCCCCAAACCGCCACCCTGTGATTAAATCTCCACAGCCGAGGCGGCGGTTGAGACTTTTTTCACCCATTCGATACGGGCCGTTAATTACATTTCGGCTAATTTATTCATCACAAAACGATAATTGTTCACCTTGACATAATTCAACTATCTGTGATCCATTACTGCTGATTGGACTAACTGCATTAATCAAGCGAGGGGGAAAAAAAAGCTAATTTCCCATCAAAAACAAAACGAGAGATTCTGGACCAAAAAAAAACCCTTTTGGGAGTTGGGATGGATTATGCCTTCAGACAGAAGTAAGACTTTCTCATTTTAGTGACAAGCCTATATCCTGCATATCTTCATGATCACAGTCAAATATGCAGTCAAATATGAGTATAGTAGATAAGTATGAATGGCTGTCCTTGTGTATCCCAGAAACGTTTACATTGCACTGTGTCCACGTTGGCGCCATTCTCACAGGTTAAAGGTCACTAGCTCACTTTAGCGCCATCAGCCACACAGAAACACCTTTATAGCACATGACATGTCATCACCGAGGACCGTCTCTGACTAAACATCACACTTTTAAGAGTTCCCTCCCCCCCCCTCAGACATACATGTAGGCCGCTTACGAATAAACACCCACAGCTCCCATAGACATACAATTTAAAAATAATCACAATGACATTTTAAACTTTCCACATTACCTGCCGATAAAACTCCATTAATTTCCCCTCAAGCGTTCCGTTCTCCCCCGCTCCGCCGCCTCTTCAGGGACGCCTCTCTCCGCCGATTGCCCGGTAATGAAGCGCGGCGTTCGCTCAGAACGCGGCGTTCTCGTCGAATTAGGGCGGAGCCGCCGCCGCCGCGCCGAGCGGCGTGACGCGTGGCGGACCGTCCGCCCGTAACGGGCCTGACATTTGGGCCCGCTTATTCGTCTTGTGCTCTTTGCCTCCCCTTTGAAGGTCAATGTTGAATCACTTAAGAGCATGCAAATGACCCTGTCCACCTTAATGTCCTCCGAGGAGGGAGGCGTGAGGGAGGATGGACACCTAGAGCGGCCATCTTTATCAAAAGGGCAGATGGAGGCTGTTTGGGGCGGATGAGAGGGCTAATGTGGACCTGACATCAATATATCCTTGATTTCCGCTATTTAATATTATTTATCACCGTATGGAGAGGTGTGTGTGTGTGTGTGTGTGTGGGGTGCTTTTTTCCATCCCTCAACACAGGCTTCTAGGCCTACTCGACGGTTTAACTCACACTCCAGTTGCCTTAAGGGGGAACGCACTCCTAATTCACATGCAGTCTGGGAGAGCCAGCTCTTCTGGAACTAAAGCACCCATCATTGTTTCATACATTTCGCATATCCATCCATTTTGTAATATGCCCCACTTGGCAGTGTGTATTTGAATATTTCATTCAAGACGGATGGAATCCTAATCTTAGCTCCAAGCTGTGGCATTTTGTCACCAATCCATTTTCCAATCAGGCAGTCCTATCTACTTCCCTATTTCTCCTCACTCAGCTGTCGTTGGGCCATGTTCCAACTCTTGTCAGCCATCCTTCACTCTCTCTCTCTCTCTCTCTCTCTCTCTCTCTCTCTCTCTTTCTCTCTCTCGCTCCCTCCTCCCTCCCTCTCTCTCTCTCTCTCTCTTTATGCCATTACATTCTTGTCAGCATATATTGTAAACCTGCTCAGCAAGACTATTCATAGAAGGAGATACACTTTACTTTTTGCCTATCAATTGCAAGTACTGGGTTAGAGACAAAACTAGTGAAGCGCCACCATAGAGTCAAGCGCCACAAACCAGCTGCATTTGAACATGATTTCATCGGGAGCGTAAAGTCGGGACTAAATGAAAAACCCATGAGGGTAATATCCTTTGCTGTTTGTGTAATAAAAACCTCTGTGAATCCAAGTAAATGACACGTTGAGTGCCAGATACTGACAGCTCTCAAGAGTGCTGGACTTAAGCAATACTTGAAAAGTGGAAAGCTGCGGTCAGTGACCAATCAGGGGCCAAATCAGCCTCTGGCGACAAGCCAATCAGCAATCAGATTCTCATTGGTGCCCACGGACAAGTTGTTGTCCCAGTGAGAGCTTCTGGGTACTCAGATTAGAGGGAAAGAAAGGTACAACTTCTACCTAATGAAGTTGAAAGCACAGGGATCTGAATTCTGATATTGTTAATGTGCTTTTAATCCATTGCAGAAATGATTCATCAAACAGATATGATTCTAGTTAAATGCCCTGACATAACTTTAATGAAATTACTGTATTATTATACTAATGATTTATACATTGCCAAAGCGATACAAAATTAGATTACATTCTTATCAGGATCAGAGTAATTAGAAATGTGAAGAGTTATTCTGTAACTGAACCCAATATGATCTCCCATCTCTCAGAGTTGAGTCACTGTATGAGGCAGTTATGACTCATTTAACACAACTGACTCGAGTCCCTGCCATGAATTAAAAGGAGGCAGACTGTTTTGTATCACTGCTAATGTGAGGAGTTCACCTGTGTGGCATTTTAAAACAACAATTCCATTATCTCAATAATTCAGAGCCAGAAGCGCCCACTGCTTCTTCCAATATTTGTGCATAATGGTGAGTCTAATGTAATAGTTCAGGCGTTATTGCTTTTCAGCTATGCATAATGTGTACACTTATTACTTTTCGGGGGAAAATATCCTCTATGTTGAGAAAATGAGTACAGTAGGGAGTGTTTAATATGGTAAAATTAAATTTGGCCGTATAAAGTCCACAACAGGAACGTGGGGCAGGAAAACAAGCATAGTTTAAGAAACTTGTACTTTCCAGAGTTGCAAAGAGGTTTTCACAATGTTCAGTTCAAAGACAGGTGTGAACATCCCAGTTTTTCTAATCAACACAGGCAATCAACCTTGGCGCCTTGCAATAACGAGGCCTTCTTCTCAGAAGACGATAGGTGGCAGTTGCTCCTGTGTGAGTTTGAGTTCAGTGGGGGAACTTGGAGAAAAGTATAACTTTTCTAATCAATACCCTCCAACCACTCGCCCATAAAGAGATCCGTTTGTTTTTAGAACTCAATAGGTCTGATGAGTTGTTTTACTCCCATTAATTATCAGAGCTTAACTTTGAGGGAAGTGAAGCTTCCAAACAATTAAGCCTCTCATTTGCTCACCACACAATAGGCGGGCCCCTGGCTAACGGGGTGGACATCGATTTTCGCGGGCATTGAGCGATTTGACGCAGCGACGCTGCTTTCGACCAACACCTCATGTTGAACCGTCCATATCTTAATGCGGAGGAGGGGACACACACACACACACACACTTCTCTGTTATGTCCTCGTCTAAACCGTCCGAGAGTGACGCTCTAGCAATTAAAAGTGAAACGTGAGGTGTGTTTGTGTGTGGTGTATGTGTGTGTGTGTGTGTGTGTGTGTGTGTGGTGTTTGTGTACCACTGCTTGTCAGATCCTGTTAATTGCTCCCTTACTGCTGTAAAAAAAAGAAAAAGTTGTGACTTACTCACCCCCCCCCCCCACTGTCATTCCCCTCAAATTATTCACCCATTGAAATGAGAGAAAAATGTCCATGTCAACATTAATGACTCTGTGAAAGAGTGGGAGGGAAAAAATCCTTAACTAATGAAGGGTCTGACTCACCTCAATGTTTCTGAGGATTTATTGGGGTAGTAGGGGTATTATGACAACTGCCCCCCCCCCCCATGCATGTCTGCTAATGGTACTGAATGTGCACTGGTGCCTTGAAGTTCCTTCCAAACAACAATGTAAATAGTACATGTTCTGCACTTATATAGCACTTTTATCCAAAGTGCTTTACAATGAAGGCCTCTCATTCACCCATTCACACACACATTCACACACCGATGGCCGCAGCTGCCATGCAAGGTGCTAACCTGCTCATTGGGAGCGATTCGGGGTTCAGTGTCTTTGCCCAAGGTCACTTCGACATGTTGTCAGGAGGAGGCGGGATTCGAACCGCCGACCATGCGATCGCTGGACCTCCTGCTTTACCTCGATGTAGCCGTGCGGCTAGCTGGGGTGTTGTTTTTTCAAACCTTTATTTATGCTCGAGAGGCACTGAGGTTGTCCTCATTTATAGTGACGACGAGCGAACAATACATAAACAACAACAACAACAAAAGCACAGACACACAGGAAGGTATATAAAAACTAACTAAATGGATGAACTCAATATAAAAAGAGTAAAAATGTTAAGATATACTAAAACAGTTACAGACAGATGTAGAATGGTGCATAATCATGGACTTGAACTTTAAAAATGATGGCATTGAGTCCAGTTTTAAAAAGCGTTGGAGGGCATTCCAGGAGTGAGGGGCATTAAAAGAAAAGGCAGATTTGCCAATGTCAGTGTACGCCAGGGGAACCTTGAGTAAAAGCAGTTCACTTGATCGTGTGGAATAGATCCCATAGTTGTACTCTACGCTTACAGAACATTCTGGTTCTTCTCCTCCACTTCAACAGGCCTTCTGTGATGGCTGAAGCCCAGAAGCCTAGACCCACGCCTGCGAACTCACTCCTCGCCCCCTAGCCCATCACACCAAAAATGGACCCGACTTACGTTCCCCTAAAGGAAACCCGTCAAACAGAAGAGTCAAACGGTCGATCGACGTGTGCCGCGCGATACGAGAAGAGTGTCGACGATGAAGACGTCTGTCTCAGCTATATCTCTTCCTCGAGTCGTAGTTGAACCTCGTATTAAACTGACCGGTGTTAATGAAATTCAAGTCTCACCAAAGTGTTTTGTTTTCCTACTTGACTGTTGTTCTAACTTTGTAGTTCGTTCTCATAGATCAGTCTGTTAAAACTACAAATTCTTCCTGTGTGACCTCACTTCCCTGTCCTCTTCATCCTGAAACTATGTCCTTTTTCACGTTATAACCTATCGACCTCGTCCACATCTGACTCACTCGAGCAGGATTCACTTCCTGTGTTCGAGTCCGAATTTGCAAAATCGTAACATAGAATAAACTATTGTCTTTGTTTGAAACCAGCTTGACCGACCACTCAGCGTGTTCTTTGGAATCTAAACTAAACCAAGTAAGATTTTTCCTTTACAGCGGTATGAGTTCATCATCCTGCATGACAGGACAGGCCCAAAGAAGGTGGCCCGGTGACCAGAGGCCTCCGTACTCTTCCCTTTCCTCGGCCACGCCGACAAGAGAAGGGTCCAAATCAGGCGGGCCCATGTGTTTAACCAGAACCATTAGGGATCTATTTTAATGGGTGAGAGTTCAGTATAAACGCTCCTGAGGGACGGATTGTCCGGGCGGCTCGGAGCTGGTGAATAAAAGGGGACCCGGGTGTTTGAGACGGTCGTCCCCCTCTTAACCCATCTCTTCTCTCAGCCGCCACGACTCCAGCAGAAACACCGGCTAAGCAAATTCATTTCACTCGGAATTTAATACCCCCTCCAGTTTCTCCGACGCCCCCCCCCCCCCCCCCCCCCCCACCCCACCACTCCACCACCCCCAATCTCGTCCTCCGAGTCTTTTCAGAAAACTTCAAGGCCAGCACTTTTCCCGCTTAAATCACATCGCTTGATTTGCAAGACCGACGCTTTTTCCAAAAGGCGGCTTTTAAGAAATGAATCCTCCGTTAAGAGCGGGGCGTTTAATACCCGCATGGACGCTGAGACCACGATCCGAGATATTGAGCGGGTAGTAAATTGCCAATTAGAATGTAATTCATTGTAGTGTGTATATATACGTGTAGGAGGACTTTGATCGTCTGGGAGACTGGCTGCCAGTCAAATACCACCCAGGGAAAGTTTGTATTTCATTAACTCATAATTAATGGAACCAGGTATTATTTCTCCCTATGGGTTTGGACGAATGACTGGCTTTTCATTGTGAACCGATTTCTCATTATGTATTTCCAGAGGAATCGCAAAGGCAGGGTTTGAAACCAGGCCCTATTACCAATAGTGTGTACCTGTCACATTTGATGAGTCGGGAATAGTGTGTGTACTGTACTGTGTGTGTGTGCGTGTGTGTGTGTGTGTTGAGGCACATGCACGTCACGTGTGCGATGTTAAAATCACAGCTTGTTCTGCGATCCACACCTTGTGACAACATAGACTCTCCTCTCCCGGTGTTGATCAAAAGTGGCCTTCAGAACACAACGCTTGGGAAAAGGACATCAATGTTCCCATGGTTCTCTTGTCTTCCAGGGTGGTCAGTTTGATAGACCGCTAGACTACAGATAGATAATTGTCAGATCGGGAACCTAATGTCAAGTCATGCACCTAGGAACCAGAATGAGGAATTGATCAGTGCTGATACGACATTGGAAAAGTGATCATAATAATTCCAATGTATCTGGCGAAATGAACTTTCTATTCTATTCTAAACATTCATTCCAGATCTGAGCATGCAGGTTAGATCAGCTCTATCCTGTGTTTGGTGTCACTGTGTTATTATAAGGGTCACTCAGAGTGGAGAGTGACTGAGCCCTGACGCTCACAGCCATGCTGTTTGGCCCGGCTAGCTAACGGACACGAGGGCCGACGCCACGTCTGTCAAGTGACGCGCCTGTAGTCTCTGGATAGGGACAGTAAATGGCCTCTGGTTAGGGACAGTAAATGGCTTGATAACAAACCATTATATGTTTGGCTTCAAAATTGCTAGGAGTACATTTCTCCGTGCCTGTCTGTCTGTCTGTATCCCTCTCTCTCTCTCTCTCTCTCTCTCTTCTTTTTTCCATCATTCTCTCTCTCTCTTTTCTCATTTCTTTCTCACTCTCTCTCTTTTCTTTTTTCATGCCCCCCTTCTGTTGAATGCTCAAAATTGCCTGAGGGGAGACAGGAAAACAGGAGTGTGCCCACACACACACACACACACACACGCACACACACACACACACACACACACACACACGCACACACACACACACACACACACACACACACACACACACACACACACACACACAGATAGCTTTGGAGCGCCGAAGCTATTTTTCTTGCCTTTTCGATATAGCCTAGTGTTTTTTGGGGGGGCGCTAATAGGTTTGCTCACTAGCCCTGTTCAAGTGGAATGCATTTCATGCGCTGTAAAACCGGAAGGGGGTTATTGTTATTTTTCTTTAATGTGCAGACGAGACAGGACTCGTAAGCTATATCTTTTTTCATCTCTCTCCCCATTCGGGGCAACGTCGACGGTAATGCCCACCGACGCGGTAGAGAGAGGCGGAGGGATACTTAACGCCGGCTAATCAAAGTTAGCGTCGTCTGCCCTCCGGCTCTGCGCGGAATGCGCGGGACTACTTTCTCGCGCGAACCCTAATATTTACAGGAACGCAAATAAACGTTAAACGTTTCAAAGCCTCAGACAGGCAGCGGTAGTTGTCATGACAGTTGAAAGGTGACACCTGAGGTGATATTTTCAGAGTAGGGGAAATAAAGCGAAAGGCGGAGATGTGAAGGCGTCCTTGTCGCTTGCCAGTTAACGCTTCATGAAACGTTCGCTGGCGAAACGGAGGCTGACGTGTCAGATGTGAACTGACATCTTCCCAAATCTCTCTGCTCTGTTTTACAAAGACCCAAACAGTTGCTCCTGTTCTTGAAAGATTAGCGCTAACAGCGGGGGGGCGAGGGGGGGCGGGGGGGTAGAAGCAAACAGCAGAACAAACGCCAGAGACGCGTCGAAGCCCGGAGGCATCTCTGTAATAACAGAACGATTCCAGCGGGGTTTGTTTATAGAAGCTGTTGTCGTGTTTGAGTTTCTTTGTTTGTTTTTTTGTGTGTTTTTTTTTTGTTTCCACCGAGGTTGCCACGGCAAAAGACTAGCTACGCTGCGTCCAAACGCTGCAAAAGCTTGAGGACATTTTCTTAGAAACCCTCCTCGTTTTTTTTTGCACGCCAGCATCGAGCACGCCACAATGGGAGCGCAGCAACACAAGAATAATAGCCGTGGCAACCTCGCTGGCTAGCCTCTGTGTCTGGTAATTGGAGGTGATGCGTTTTCTGCATAAGTGGCGCAGACGTACCCAATTCATCAGACACATATGCATGCGTGTTACTGACCCAGATAAGTTAAGAAGTCGAATGGATGAAATATGCTTCCCGTTGAGAGTATAAGGAACGGAGAGCGCCTGGAGAGGCGCGGGGGGGGGGGGGTGGGCGGGCGGGGGGGGGGTTTCTTACAGGCCGCCAGGACCATTTGTCACTGTCACGGGCCCCACCGCAGAGGAAGGGGAGGTCAACTGGGACGCCGCGAATGTAATCTTTGGATACAGCGAGGGATGGCGGGATACTGGAGGCCATCTTAGACCTCCGCGTCGGTGAATGGGTGAATCCCCTCCGGTCGTAAGAAGGTGAAAGGGTGAATCCCCTCCGGTCATAAGAAGGATGAGGATGATCTGGAGAGAGGGGAAGGGAAGGGGTTAGGGCTTAATGAAGCGTGAAGGCTGCGGTGAGGTCCTTGAGTCGCTTGTACTGGTTTAATTTAAAAAACAAACAAACAAAAAAAACTACTTTTTATTTTTATTTTTTACTACCGTTTTTTTTTTTTTTTTCGTTTTTAACAAACTCTTATAAAAAAAACTCGTAAAAAAAATCCTTCCAGTGACAATATCGTACCCTCAGCTTTGTGTGCAGCCGTTCTGTACAGTAACATCAGAAGATGAACGTGAGGGGGTGTTAAGTACGAAAGTACGAAATACGTCTCCGGTACGTTCCGTTTCACGACCCTCATCGGTGGCGAGGACGTCGGCCTCCTCGGGCTGCCGACGCTTTGTGCTCCATCTTTGTCCGTCAGGCAATCTCAGTGAATAAGCGCCGGGTCCGATACAGAGACGGCCTTCCCTGAGAGAAGCCGGCAGGACGCGGCTTTGTTTCCCCAATGAAATATATCCGGGAGAGGGAGGGAGTTTGTCAAAGAGATAAAAGTCTGTAAAAGAGAAAAAAAGAGAGTCCTACCACTTCATACGGCTAAACTGCTTGTCCCAGATAAAGTGCCATTGTGTGTGTGTGCGTGTGTGTGTGTGTGAGAGAGAAAGAGAGAGAGAGTGTGTGTGTGTGTGTGTATGAGTGTGTGAGAGAGAGTGTGCCTGTGTGTGTGAGAGAGAGTGTGTGTGTGTGTGTATGTGTGAGAGAAAGAGAGTGTTTGTGTGTATGTGAGAGAGAAAGAGAGTGTGTTTGTGTGTGTGTGTGTGTGAGAGAGTGCGTGTGTGTGTGTATGTGTGAGAGAGAAAGAGAGTGTGTGTGTGTTTGTGTGTGTGAGAAAGAGAGTGCGTTTGTGTGTGTGTGTATGTGTGAGAGAGGAAGAGAGAGTGCGTGTGTGTGTGTATGTGTGAGAGAGAAAGAGAGTGTGTGTGTGTTTGTGTGTGTGAGAAAGAGAGTGCGTGTGTGTGTGTGTGTGTGTGTGAGTCAGAGAGAGAAAGAGTGTGTGTGTGTTTGTGTTTTCAGGCCTGTGTATCGACACTCCAGACAGAGCGTGCATCTAGTTTCCTGTATCTGCATCTCCTATTTAACCAGATGACCTGTATTAAACCAGATGACCTGTATTAAACCAGATGACCTGTATTTAACCAGATGACCTGTATTAAACCAGATGACCTGTATTAAACCAGAAGGTGGTATTAAACCAGATGACCTGTATTAAACCAGATGACCTGTATTAAACCAGATGACCTGTATTAAACCAGATGACCTGTATTAAACCAGATGACCTGTATTCAACCAGATGACCCGTATTAAACCAGATGACCTGTATTAAACCAGATGACCTGTATTAAACCAGATGACCTGTATTAAACCAGATGACCTGTATTAAACCAGATGACCTGTATTAAACCAGA
>NC_140250.1:917573-945073 GCF_949987555.1 Borostomias antarcticus | reverse complement strand
CACACGCACAACAGACAACAAACGACTCACACATAGACAGACACACACACACAACAGACAACAAACGACTCACCCATAGACAGACACACACACACAACAGACAACAAACGACTCACCCATAGACAGACACACTCTCACAACAGACAACAAACGACTCACCCATAGACAGACACACACTCACAACACACAACAAACGTTCACACATAGACAGACACACACTCACAACACACAACAAACGACTCACCCATAGACAGACACACACTCACAACACACAACAAACGACTCACACATAGACAGACACACACTCACAACACACAACAAACGACTCACACATAGACACACACTCACAACACACAACAAACGACTCACCCATAGACAGACACACACTCACAACACACAACAAACGACTCACCCATAGACAGACACACACTCACAACACACAACAAACGACTCACACATAGACAGACACACACTCACAACACACAACAAACGTTCACCCATAGACAGACACACACTCACAACACACAACAAACGACTCACCCATAGACAGACACACACTCACAACACACAACAAACGACTCACCCATAGACAGACACACACACACTCACAACACACAACAAACGACTCACCCATAGACAGACACACACTCACAAAACACAACAAACGACTCACCCATAGACACACACACACTCACAACACACAACAAACGACTCACCCATAGACAGACACACACTCAGAACACACAACAAACGACTCACCCATAGACAGACACACACTCACAACACACAACAAACGACTCACACATAGACAGACACACACTCACAACAGACAACAAACGACTCACACATAGACAGACACACTCACAACACACAACAAACGACTCACCCATAGACAGACACACACTCACAACAGACAACAAACGACTCACACATAGACAGACACACTCACAACACACAACAAACGACTCACACATAGACAGACACACACTCACAACACACAACAAACGACGCACCCATAGACAGACACACACTCACAACACACAACAAACGATTCACACATAGACAGACACACTCACAACACACAACAAACGACTCACCCATAGACAGACACACACTCACAACACACAACAAACGACTCACCCATAGACACACACTCACAACACACAACACATGACTCACACATAGACAGACACACACTCACAACACACAACACATGACTCACACATAGACAGACACACACTCACAACACACAACAAACGACTCACCCATAGACAGACACACACTCACAACACACAACAAACGACTCACACATAGACAGACACACACACACAACACACAACAAACGACTCACCCATAGACAGACACACACACACAACACACAACAAACGACTCACACATAGACAGACACACACTCACAACACACAACAAACGACGCACCCATAGACAGACACACACTCACAACACACAACAAACGACTCACACATAGACAGACACACACTCACACAGACAACAAACGACTCACCCATAGACACACACGCACAACAGACAACAAACGTTCACACATAGACAGACACACACTCGGAACAGGAAAACTTAAGATGTCGTCTGTTGGAAACGGGGTGAGTTTGACATGAAGATTTAAACTAAGAAGCCAACTTGGTTGCTGTTGAAGAAGAAAAAGTTCTTCATGATTTAGTCTCGACTCTCGACGGCGCCCGAACTCGAGATTCACCCCCACGTCTTCAGATCCGCTTCTGTTAGAGGAGGGATTGTGAACGGAATGAGCGATTGCTCAAACTCGCAGTCGTTTGATTTCCTCGTCCACCGCGCTTTTCATTCGGTCCAACTGAATTACAACTGGGATCCTTCTGGAAGGTTTTATGGTGGATAAATACAAGTTGAGAGTGTGTGCTGGCTTGCAAAAGTCTTAATACCCTATCTATGATTAAAATGTGAAATATTGATATGGATAGGCTTAATAATAAATGGGCCGTATTAAAATTAAATTATTTCAAGTTCTATTTATGAATATTTTAAGATACATTATTAAAACTGCACCAACAACCTATTTCAGCCGTAGAGAAAAAAACAAACCCAAATCCTCAGTCTTAGCAAGTCGATCGATTCCTGTGCTGTGAGAAGTGGGCAGGTTTGACAGCCCGCCTGAACAGAACCACATCACTCCCCTCTCTTTTCTTACTCCTCCGCTAAACGGATTACAGCCGGAACCAAAAAATAGGACCAAGGTCAATCGTTTAAGGAGCGGGTCGTATTCATCTGTCTGTCTCCCCGATATGTACGAAGTGTCAACGGCAGTACGAGGGGGGGGGGGGGTGTCATGTGATTCATACTCCCGCGGGAGAATTCGTTTTACGACGCGTCGTGATTTAATAGAACGGAAAGAACTCGGGGTTTGACTTCACCGTGGGTGGCGGGCGGCGGCGGTGACGGGGAGCGCGCCAACGGGGATTGAGTACGAGGGGAGAAGAGAGAGAGAGAGAGAGAGAGAGAGAGAGAGAGAGAGAGAAAGAGATGGAGAAAGGGCAGGATATTAAATTATGGAGCACCTTAACAGAGCAATCTGTCTTGTGGAGACATGATTGCCTTACCCTTGTGGAGTGATGATCATCTGTTTGTCAGGGCTTCTCGTCTGCGAGGGCTCGGGAGTCTATAATGGCGGCGGTTAGGCCTGAGGCCTCAGCACTCACAGACCATTTCCCAGAATTCACTTTGGGTCAGAATATCGGGTCCCCAACTGACGGTGAAGGTTCCAGACACAATGACGCCGCGTCAGAACGACAGGTGGCCGAGGTGTAGTCGCAACGCTACAATTACCGGATGTGTTTCTGTGGACATCTTGTCGGAAAGGCGGCCATTATGTGTGTGTGTGTCCCTGCACTGTGCTGAGCTCTAACTAGACTTTCTGTCACACACTGTCACTGGAAGTGGCCCAGATGTTTTCAGCTGTCCTATCCTGTACCCGTCGTCATTCTGAACTGGTATCTCTCTCTCTCTCTCTGTCTCTCTCTCTCTCTCTCTCAATCTCTCTCTCTCTCTCTCTCTCAATCTCTCTCTCTCTCTCTCTCTCTCTCTCTGTCTCTCTCTCTCTCTCTCTATCTCAATCTCTCTCTCTCTCTCTCAATCTCTCTCTCTCTCTCTCTCTCTCTCTCTCTCTCTCTCTCAATCTCTCTATCTCAATCTCTATCTCTCTCAATATCTCTCTCTCTCTCTATCTCTCTCTCTCTCTCAATCTCTCTCTCTCTCTCTCTCTCAATCTCTCTCTCAATCTCTCTCTCTCTCAATCTCTCTCTCTCTCAATCTCTCTCAATCTCTCTCTCTTTCTATCTCTCTCAATCTCTCTCTCTCTCTCTCTCTCAATCTCTCTCTCTCTATCTCTCTCAATCTGTCTCTCTCTCTCTCTCTCTCTCTCTCTCAATCTCTCTCTCCCTCTCTCTCTCTCAATCTCTCTCTCTCTCTATCTCTCTCAATCTCTCACTCTCTCTCTCTCTCTCTCTCTCTCTCTCTCTCTCAATCTGTTCCTGAGGCAGTGTGATCCCTGGAATGGAGGTCTACAGCCCTCTCTGACAAATAAGGTTGACTTGAGCTCGCTGTATTTTGTCATCCGCTCATTCTCTCTATCTTTCGACTCATCCGAATTTCTCTGCCTGGCGATTTGTGTGTGTGTGTGTGTGTGTCTGTGTGTGTGTGTGTGTGTGTGTGTGTGTGTGAGGGGAGGGGGGGTTCTCCCGAGTTGAAGGAGGATCTGTCTGTCATCGAGTCGAGGGATCAGAGCAGAACAGGTTCCTCCCCGGTTCTCCGGTCGGTCAACCAATAGCAGCTCTGCTCTCACTTTGTTCTTTCTCCGCAGCCCTAATCCATTTCCCCATGAGAGTTCCTGCGGTCGCAGACCGTTTCTCTCGTGTCTGGGAACGTTGAAATCGAAGTTCAGAGGTGTGAGAGAAAGTTTGTGGCGGGCTGGTGGAGCTCTCGGCGTATCGGAGCGTGAACACGGATGCGTTTTTGGAAAACAGATTGCTCAGAAGCAGAGGTAAACATAAACAGATTTAAATACGGGAATGACACTCCGGGAGAATGTGTCGGTTCCCCGGAGCGATTCCAGACGCCATTTTGACTTCCCAACAAAGAGCAACAGTAATATCCTCGGAAGAATGATTGAAGAAAAGGAAAAAAGTTCCAAGCGAAAAAGCCTGGCCCCTCGACTCGCCTAGTGTAATTACCTCCCTAAATCCAGGCGCTGAGCGGTTTAGTGAACACACACACACACACACACACACACACACACACACACACACACACACACACACACACACACACACACACACACACACACACACACACACACACACACTCTTTCCCTCCAGATTCTCCTGGCAGCCCCTAGTGGATGTGATGGATATAGCTTAGCAGGACCTCAGCCGAGCCGGAGTGACAGACACACACTGTAATCCCAGCTCACCTCCAGGCATGCCGGTGTCCCCAACCACACCGGGCCCAATCTTTCAGACCCCGCTTCCTCTACTGGCTGGACCCGGCCACGTCACTCAGCGGAAAGGGTAGCGGAGAGCTTAACGGGTCGGCAGTGCCTCCGTGAGGCGTCGCTTTCACCGCCAGCCACTCCGGGCTGAGACAGCCCAACGGACAGATCAAATGTCAGAGAATGAATTGGCAAAACGCTGCGCTGAACTCGAAGAGGTTGCTAAACGCATCGACTCGGTAACGCACAAACCTCGCTCTCCTGGGGCGTCGCCGTCGGCCTTCGGCGGACTCCGCGTCCTCAAATATTCAAGAGAGAGCCGCCGTCGTCGCCGTAGTTACCGCCGTTCCCCCGCATCCTCGGATGAAGGTCGCTGGCTCAATGTCATCCTGAACTTCCGGGTCTTCTCCCGAGCAGGCTGCTCACCCCCCCCTGGACATCCCCCCCCTTCGTGTTCCCAGAAAGCCTCTTCTCATTCCGCCATTCCCTCGGAACGCTCAGGGAAGCCGTTGCTCCGCCCTCTTTTTTAATTAGTTCAGCAGAGGAGGAAGAGCCCTGGAGAAGTAGCGTGGCATTCCGAGGGTCGGGGGGCATTTCATTAAGCCGGCGAAGCCAAACGCCTCGGCTGCTAGCGGGCGCGCTCATCACGCGGCGCCCAACGGGGCTATACGCCGGTTTATTGACGCGTACCCCCGTTGGATTCGTTAACGCCGGCGCAAACAAGCTATTATTAACCTGCAAATCCCGTGTGCGCGTTCGCTAGTCTCAGCCGTGCGGATCAACCAATCACAGGGGCCGAGCGATGAGCCAGACGCGCCACGCAGGGTGACTCAACGTCTTTCCCTGCTCCTCTATTGTCAGAAGGACAGAGGTTCTCTCTCTTTTGAAGCGGTTGTCGGAAGCGTTGCTCTTTTGTGATCGAGCGGCGTGCGTTCCCCCTTTCAGAGGTGTCAGGGGCGTATTAATGACAGCTCATTATGAGTTAGGACCCACTGGTTTTTTTGCCGCCGTCTTTTGACAAAATCACTAAGAGGCATTTCCATGATTAAAATGAATTCTCGGAGGGGAAAGAGGTGAAGAGAAAATGACTTATTTTCTCCCTCTCTCTCCGGAGGAGGAGTGGATTGTTCTCTGTTTGAAGGTCCCTCTTTATTCAGTTCCCTGTAATAAGAAAACGTGTCCTACAGTATATTTGCCACGATGTCCAGTGATCAACCGATCATACAGTATAGTCTACTCATCTTGTGTAGAAAAAGCAGCTTTTCTCTTTCATATGTAATGTATTCATTTTAAGTATAAGACATGTCCACATGAGCAAGACACCTAACCCCAAATTGCTCCCAATGAGCAGGTTAGCACCTTGCATGGCAGCTACAGCCATTGGTGTGTGAATGTGTGTGTGAATGGGTGAATGAGAGGCCATTGTAAAGCGCTTTGAGTGCAGCTAAGGTGGAAAAGCGCTATATAAGTGCCGTCCATTTACCATTTACATTGCGTGATTTATTGTGTGCATGTTTTTAGACATTTTTGACAGGCCTGCACATCTGTACCCACGCTAAGCCAACTAATCAAGGAGTTGTGATTCAACTGAGCGGTAGAACACGCCATATTATTAGACCCAGATAATTAGATAATATCCATATTTGCGCTTGTCCTGTTTTGACGTCACTCGTGTGGTTATGAGCGTCTGTCCCATCCCAACACCACGCTGGCTCATCGGTGCAGACGCCCCGTTCACCACCGACTCAAGGAGCCCGGCTCATAATCAACACTGCGTAACGGGCAACGCGACGGCCGCCTCATAAACTGCTGCACTCCGACCCAGCGGACACGCCTGCGTTTCCGTGACTCCCGACTAACAAGCACATCATTTTCAAAGTGCAGAATGGTGTCAAGTCGCCAGGGATGACCCCCCCCCCTTCTCCTCCTCCCCCAAGCGAGAGGCCAGGATTACTGTAAGCTGATTTTCCATAATTTACCTTTGCCTAAGTGGAAAAGCAGAAGCCGGATTCGCCTCCCCAAACCCCCCCCCCCTTCCCTCTGTCCTTATCCGCTAACCCCACGCGCCATTGTTGTCTCAGCGAAACAGTTCGATCCGGTCTTCTCCACAGCCGGCCTGCAAATTGGGCAATTTGAATTTACACCCTTTTGTTCTCTAGTAGGGGGATGTAGGCGTTTGTGATGTGATGAGCGATGTGTGTTTTTTGTTTTGAAATTCATATATTCCGAAGATAATAGATGTCGGTGGTGATGATTTATACCCGTGTTTTCCACCCCGTGTATCAAACCCAAGATTGGTTGTGTGGTGGATTCGGCGCTGTGACCAATGACATCGATCTGACGGCGGATACCGCGCGTTGAAAGGGGGGGTTGAATACATCACTGTACATGCATGTGAATAACACACTGTACTCAGTAAACAACATTGTGACACGCTGCGTTTCCACTCGCATGTTTACAGAAGCTCCTTCCTGGTTTGATTGTGCGACCAATGAGCATGTCCGTGTGCTGAAACACTATCGACCTGTCAGCCAATTACCAGCCGCTCCGACAGGAAGACGCTGGCGGTCAGAGGCAATCTGTACACCCTATAGAGAGTGATGGGGGAGGGGGGCAGTCATAGCACATTGCAGTGCCAGCAGTTATCCCGAGCGCAGATCAATCTCACGGTGATTGCTTTGTTTTCAAGCTAAAGGAGGCTTTTCTCAGTCAGTCTCGGCGCGCGTGAGGACATTTAAGTGCCGGCTACTGTGGCAATAACACCGAAGCACTCTTAACATCCCTATTCAAGCCATTTTTGATATTATCTATTTTTTGAAATCACACGCACTGTAGTGTGTGATTATGAAAAGTATTGCTGAGGTAATGCTAGTGGCAGCTCTGGTAATATTTTTTCTCTCAAAGGGGTAAAATTCGGCACAGGCTACTCTATACGAAACGTGGCTGTCTGTGTTGTGCCATGGCAAGGCTGGCTTCCCCCAATCCCATTTATTTCCATCTTAAGCGTACGAGAGACCGTGTAATCGTCCCGATTTAACGGCAGCAAGCGTTGATATTTCGCTGTCGGGGCTCAGTGGTGTCAAAGTGCTCCACGGCGACGAGCCAAAACTCTGCCGGGTGGGAAGACGCGATGCCAGCGAGCAGACAGGGTTCAGCGTCCAGATCCAGAGGACTGAGGCGGAGCACGCTGCTGGACACATGGGCGTAGTGGACGCCGGGTGCATGTCCTTCTGAGTTCCCGTGTCTGTCCCCCACACAGGGCGGACTTCCTGCTTGGGACGATCAAACAAAATGGCGCGTCAACTCGGAAGTTATTTAGCGACGACTCATGACGGCACCAACTCCGGCTAATCTTTACTCTTAAGTGCTCTAAGTGGGCAGATTGAGTGTCCTGCTCGCGCTCAGATGCTCAGATAGTGAAATCAGGCCTACCTATAGCATGCCATGAGTTTTGCCACTCGAAAGACCTGTGACTCAAACAGTTCTAACTAATTCAACTCACGATTCAATACGATTCACGATGAGTTCACAATATGATTTTCTCACAATTTTTTTTTAATACAAAATTAGTTCACACAAATGATGACATTTTAACTACAACATATTTTATTTTCTCTCATCTTTTCTCTAAGAAATTAAAGAGTCACTTTTTATATCGGAGGTAGGGTATCATAATCATCACATTAGTCATTTAGCTGACACTTTTATCCAAAGTGACTTACAATAATTGCATTTGATGTAGGAAACGACAATGTATACTACTACATGCCAGAACTCTCAAGTGCACTTCGTACAAGTGACGAAGAGCATAATCTAGTTCTGAAGTGAAGAATAGCAATCTAAAAATACAATAGATGCTCAAAAGTACTGTACTTCTTGAAGAGGTTTTGAGTTTGCAGTGAAAGATGGGCAGCGACTCTGCTGTCCTGACGTCAGTGGGCAGTTCGTTCCACCACTGCGGGGCCAGGACAGAGAAGAGCCGTGACCGTGTCGATGGACACACACATTCTAACACACGCACGCACGCACACACACACACACACACACACACACACACACACACACACATACACACACAGTACTGTACAGATACAAAGATGCTTAGATGCTCTCATGCACACAGACAAACATGTGACATACTTGCTTGATAGATAACACATAATGGCCGACCATGTAGGCAACTTCTCTGTAACTATTTGTGCACTCTACTGTTAGTCATGTCTCTTATGAAGTATCTACTCCATGTTTAATGCATTTATACAAATAAAGTTTGATTTAATCTGATTTGCTTATATTTGCCTTCAGGATTTGACTTATTTGGTCAATGTAATGTTCCATGGCATCTGTATCTGTACTTAGTCGTGTCGTTTAGTTCTCTCACATGCTGAGCGTTGTTATTGTTGGCAGAGACCCCACACTTTAGAACGGGGAACCATCGGATGAGTTGTAGAGATGTTTTTGGAGTCGTTAGGCACTGTTGAGACCCACTGTTCAACGTTAAATTACATAATAATGAAGAACATTATTAAGATAAAATGCTCTGTAGACAGCTTGGATCTCCTGCTTCACTGTGTAGGACTTGAGAAGAGTTCCATCTGTTGTTGTGATTCTTGAGTCAAAGGTCATGGTAAAGAAACAGAACCTAACTGAATCAGAAGGGACATGACCGCCAGGCTGTTCATCCATCATCTAATCTGGAGCTTTTCTGAGTCTGCTAACTTTGAGCTTCATAGGTTATCTGGAGGCGTTTACCGTTCACTGATCTGTGAAATTCATTTATACGTTAACATTTCCTGTTTATTATTTATTTCCTGACAGCTAGCATACGTTTTTAGCCTTTGCAGGTTCCCAGCCCATCTGTTAATCACAGACAGGTACAATTAGAAGCGTATGTTGCAGTCTGAGTTTCTGAAAGTGTGTACAGTGCTTCTCAAAAGTTGCATGAATAATGTATAAACTTGCTAATCTGAGCACCTATTAGTTCCAGACGCAATTACCGTGAGGGATGGAGAGAGGGAGGGATGGGCGGTCGAGATCACCGGCGAGAGTGATTTACTTCCAAACTATTGAATTTCCCTTCGCACGGATTAAAAAAAAAAAAAAAAAAAAACCTGCCGATTTCAAAGTGGAATAAAAGAGAGAGTGGAAAAAAAGCTCTCATCTCTCTCTCGGTCTCTCTCTCTCTTTCTCTCCCTCTATCTGACTAGATAAGCAGAGGAGGGAGGGCCTGGGACTAGGTGGAGGTTTGATATGCCGCCTGCGCTCTTCTGTGGGAAATCAATAGAGAAAAATGTAAATGACCCATCCCCCCCCCCCGTCCAAGTCAGTGCTGATGTGAATATATATTTTATGTCGGAGGCATATGTAATTTGATTTTCAAAGTCAAATATATTGTATTGTGGAGGTCACATCTTTGGAAGATCTAGGTGAATTTTATGTGCATATTGGAGTGCGTCGGTGAAGTCGAGACGCCGGGCCGAAACAGTAAATGAAATGAAATGTGAAAACGCTGAGCCGTGATCTGAAATGAATGAGGACTGCCGATATAGTAGACAGCCCACTGAAGCAGAGGAAGAAGAAGAAAAAGGAGGGAAAAAATCGGAGCATTGTTGTTTCGTAGGGTTTTTCCTTTCCCCACGATGCCCTTTGGACTCTGTCGATTTTTCTGTCTATCTCCTGATTTATCCCTCTGGATCGGTGACAGTTTATTCATTTCCTTTCTTACAAAACCAGAGATTACGTCACAGCTTGTGCTTGGCCTCACAATCTGTGGCTTCCCATTTTGCTACAACGTTCCCGGTGCTTTTGAACACTAGAACCCGGCCCTCATGGTGAGTTGTGCCGACTGCTCCAAGCTAACAGCAGGAAGCCGATGTCTCGACAAGCTGAGTTTCCTCTTGTATTCCCTCCAAAATTGTTTTACTTGAACCTACTGAGTTGAGCGTTAGAATTGGGGAAGTTAGGGTGGAAAGCGAGGGCTATAGTCTAACGATACGGGATACAAACTCAGAGAACAGAGACGTGAATAAAACACAACGGTGATCACCACAACACTGACCAGGGATCCCGGGTGAATCCGGCTTTTCCCACAAACCAAAATCCCCACGCGGTCGGTCAACCGAGTTCAAATCCCCGCTTGTCGCGTGCGTGCGGCGGCCTTCTTGCGTTACACGAGTGCCTCCGCCCGCTCCGGCAAATTAACACGCGCTCCGCAGAAGAGCGAAGTTATCCCTGTGTCTTTACGAGACCATCCATTTCCCAGCAGCCTCTGTGCTCCGGCACTAGAGGATGCGAGAGGTCGTTCGGTAATCAAAGCGCCGAATACAGCTAAGGGGATGAAAGAATACGAAGAGGCCAGCCTGACGAGCTGTGTGTGCTCCCAGACCCCCCTCCTCTCTCTCTCTCTCTTTCCATCTCTCTCTTTCATTCCATCCTCTGTTCCTCGTCTGAAACGACAGGGAAAACTTGTCCAGCTGTGATTTTTGCCACCTATTAGGGTAGAAAGGAGAAAGGTCCTCCGGTTTCGCGGCACCACGCGTGGCGGGGCTAAGGCAGGGGCGGGGCGCCGCCATGATCAATCCCACCGGAGGAGCCGGCGTCACGGAGCGACCAATCCAAACGCCTCCTTCGGCGGGCGCCGCTGGCATGGCCGCGGTCCCCGACCTCCCGCCACCTTCTACCCCCCACTTCTGATTTATCCCTCTGGATCTGTGACAGTTTATTCATTTCCTTTCTTCCAAAACCTCCACCTCCACATCACCCCTCGCCGGAGAGGAGCACCATAGTTAAACTGCAGACTTAGAATAATATCTCAACCTCGGGTCTGATTCCAACGGTATTTGTGTGGAATGTCGACGTCGGAGGCAGCCATGGCCGAGGACCTCGGCAGGGGGCCGCGAGAACCGGATTGTTCCGGATGGCCTTGCCAGCTTTCAGCGCCGCACTGAACTCATTGCTCCATTCATGAACACAACGTTTCAAATGTCATTCTCAGAAAAAAAAAAATCCCCTTCCAACATCTGCAGTGAAAGGTCTAATGTGTCTAATCGCCACCCCGCGGACAGTCTTAAGTGTGTTCTCGGTTTCAGAATGACGACCCGGGGGTTTGATGGAGAACCGCGACACACTTTAATCTCCCGCGGTTTCCCGGTTCGGGGTCGCGCTGGCTAACCCCTCGTTTCCATTAGATCACCTGTAAGAAGCCAGCTGTTGAAATGTTTTTTCTGGCACGTCTCCATTCCAATCCCATTTTGCTCTTTGCCAGATTTAACGGAAACCAAGTGTAACAACTGTACAGAATGTTCTTGTGGATTCGTATTTCCGTACGGGTCCGGGAGTGTGTGTGTGTGTGTGTGTGTGTGGCAGGGGGGGGGCGATGCAGTTTCAACATCACAGCTGGCACACGGAATCAGCCCCCGTGGTCTGGAGTCACGCTCGGCAGTTGCGGGGGAGGGGGAGGGGGAGGGGGGGGTAGCGTTTGCGTGGGCGGCGCTGGCGAAATAACAAGCCTCCTAATCTTCGATCCGAAGCCGCAGAAAATCAAGACCGGATCCACTGAACCACATCTTTGTTTTCCCAGCATCCCCTCCGCACGCACGAGGAGACAAGCTGAGCTGTCAGAGGGGGAGAGAAAGAGAGAGAGGAGATGATGATGGAGGGAGGGGGCGGAGGAGAGAAGAACCACGCTGAGGCCTGTGGATGTCCTTGAGGATGGAGAGATGACCCAGAGCGAGGGAGGACTGGAGGGGGGGGTGGGGAGGGGGGGGGACAGAGAAGAAGAACATCCTCTTCTAAGAGCCGCTGCTGACACCAGGTGTTGCTGGGTAGTCAACGATGTCACCACTGCGCTTCAAGCTTCCGCAGTGATCAGGAAAACAAGAGGGGGAGATACGGATGCCCCAAACCAGCCCACACCGAGGAGTAAAACAAACGAACCCGTCATTTCAAGCTGCTACGTTTGGACCTGAACAGTCCGTCAGCAGAACAATACCTTCCCTCTTTTTCATCGATACGCCGCAAGTTCATGGTAAATTCACTTCCTTTGAACCTCGTCCACCGCACCGCCTCGACGTCCCCAGAAGCCGTTCGGATCGCGGGCGGGGCCCAAGGGCAATGTCACGGACGCAACTTGAGCTCCAGCTTAAAGGACATGGCCAAGATTCTGGGAAATACGCTTTCTTTCCATCTTCCCTGGGGTTAGACAAGCAGTATGAAGCATTTTCAACTCTGTGCGTGCAATATGGAGTGGCGAGACCTGGACCGATTAGTGGCATCGGCAGGCGATGGCCGTCACGAGAAGCCACGCCTCCCTCTCCTCCTCCGTTTCCCGTGAATCGGCTTTTCCTGGAAAGCGACAGAAAAGGTGAAAATCCTCCCATCCCTTCTCTCTCTGCCGCCCTGGTGACACACAACGAGTCACATGGAGTCAGTTTCACACCCGGGGCTCTGAGGTGCACACAGCTGCGCCCGGAGGCAGCGACCAAGCGCTCAGCGCAACACCTGAGCACCTCGCCTCACGTTCTGACAGCTTCCTAGCGCTTCCTCACAACAAACACGCAGGTCTGACATGAAAATACTCACCCTGTCGAGGTGCAAAACGATCTTTTGGGGGAGGGGTTAGATGTGGTGCAAAATGCCACCGGAAGAAACCAAATGACATGAACAATGACGGAGAAAAGAGAAGTTAGCTGAATCCCAAATCGCGCACTTAGGCGAAAGTGCAGAGCACTCGCGGCCTTGTGGCCTTACATGCCCACAAGTCCACAAGGGCTCAGGGTAGTCCCAAAATGGAATTGCTAGGTCCACAAGTGCGCCACTGCTGCCATTTTGCGCACTTTAACCGCACTTACTGAAAGTCCGCAATTTCGCGGACTTAGGAGCAGAAAATACCCACAGCCCACCGCGTCTCATGTGACACAGTGCTTGAGTGCATCCGAGTCATGATCCGAGTGCATCACACATTATGACATTTGCAGATAACACAACATTTATCTTGAAATCCACATGCTGCAAACATATCCCACCCAACATATTTATTTAATTATTATTAAATTAAAACAGACGTCAATCGGTCAATTTGCAGAGCCGAGCGGAGAGCTGAGGGGAGCGTCAGAGCAGCCTCTGCGTCGGAGGGACGCGGCAGCCAATGAAAACAAAGTGGGAGGGGCATTGAGCTAAACTGGCTTGGGAATCGTTGGCACGCCGCTGGAAGTGCCGTCCCATTTAATTCACGGCAATTAAGTGCTCAGGCCTCAGGCCGCAAGTGCGAGGGGGCGCAAGGGTGGTTTGCGCACTCAGATTGGGATTCAGCTTTTGAGATTGTACTCAAAGGTAGAAAAATAAAACTTTCAGGAAGTCAGGCTGATAATATATCACCATGCACCCTCAGTGAAATAATCACTCATATAGATTTGTGACATAGTGTGATGATGTGATATGGTGGTATAATTCTCCTTTAGGTAGCACAGTCGTAGAGTTATTTTGACCTGCTGCCAATTATGCACACATCAGTGGTAAATATACACAAATGTCTTACTTAAGGCAGGGGCTGTAATTGAAAGCGATGTTGTGGTTAGGGGCAATGTTTAGAGTGCAGTCCACAGGGCTGACACAGCGGATTTAGTATCAATATGCACATATTTCCACAGGGAAGCCACAAGGGCACAGTCTCCCCGTGAAGGACTGGAGCTCCAATCCTGATTAAGTGCAGACATTAAATATGAATGCAATAATACTATTGACGTCTTTACTAATACCACTGCAGATTGCATATCTTGACTCTGGTCTAGAAAATAAATGGGTATTGAACAAGATAACGCTGGACAACACTTTTTAAAAATGTACTGTAAATGATTGCCTGCAGTGTTGAAATGTTCTCTCTCTCTCTCTCTCTCTCTCTCTCTATTACTCTCTCTCCCCCTCTCTCCCCCCCTCTCTCTCTATCACTCTCTCTCGCTTCCTCTCTCTCCCTCTCTTTATCACTCGCTCTCTCTCTCCCTCTCCCCTTCTCTCTCTCCCTCTATCACTCTCTCCCCTTCTCTCTCTCCTTCTCCCTCTATCACTCTCTCCCTCTCCCCTTCTCTCTCTCCCTCTCTCTCTATCACTCTCTCTCTCTCTCTCTCTCTCTCTCTCACACACACACATACCCTCTGTGTGTGTGTGTGTGTTTCTGTTCATGAATAAGAAGTGTTTGTGTGGGTACAGTATGAATGATATTTGCTCAGCACGCCTGGTAATAATAGCCCCCCCCTCCCCTGCACCCCTCAACAATTCAAGCTCTCTCAGCGAGCTCACCGATCTGCTATTCCCACCACGCGTCCCCTACCCAGGTAATGGGCGTTGTGAAGCGACGATCTGCGCGCGTCGACAAAGAAGCCCGTGGTAGAATTATCATTTTAATTAAATTAATTTTAATGATCATTTGTAGAGCATTCCCATCGTGCAGCATGTGCAGAGAATGCCAGCGCGTCTAGATGAGGAGGTGACGATCAGTCGACCCGCCCCTTTTACAAAACCCCTCCTGCAGAGATACCAACGTCTGAGATACCAACGTCTGAGATACCAACGTCTGAGATACCAACGTCTGAGACTACCAAACCCAAATGGTCAGATGTCCGAGTCTCTGGTCATTGTTGAGGAGCTGTAATGTCGACCAACGACTTGTGGCAGTCTTCTCTAGACGTTCAAGCATTCGCTTTGTCCCGTTGTTCAGGCGGTTTTGTAGCTCTGTGTATCCAGTGACCAACACCGTGTTGAGTAGACACACAAAGATCACCTGCATTAGTATTCAGTGGCCGGCGTCTAAACCAGGCCTCCTTTCCTCCCTTTATGCGCTCTTATCTGCACACAAACAATGACTCAGTAGCTGGAGGTGAGAGCACATTCCAACACACAAAGAGCCCCAGACAATGGCGCTAGGCCCTGTGTGTGTGTGTGTGTGTGTGTGTGTGTGTGTGCGCACGTGCCGTGCATGCATGCATGAGAGCGCCCCATACGGAGGCTAAATGGTGTGCGAGACCGCCGTGTGTTTGTGTGTGTGTTTGTGTGTGTGTCTGTGTGTGTTTGTGTGTCTGTGTGTGTGTGTGCGCGTGTGTGTGTGTGTGCGTGTGTGTGTGTGTGTGTGTGTCTGTGTGTGTGTGTCTGTGTGTGTCTGTGTGTGTGTGTGTGTGTTTGTGTGTGTGTGTGTCTGTGTGTGTATGCGTCTGTGGGTGTGTGTGTGTGTGTTTGTGTGTGTGTGTGTGTTTGTGTGTGTGTGTGTGTGCGCGTGCGTCTGTGTGTGTGTTTGTGTGTGTGTTTGTGTGTGTGTGTGTGTCTGTGTGTGTGTCTGTGTGTTGTGTGTGTGTGTGTGTGTGTGTGTGTGTGTGTGTGTGTGTGTGTGTGTGTGTGTGTGTGTGTGTGTGTGTGGAGGAGAGAGAGCGCCGGTCCGAGCACACGGCCGGTGACAGATGTGTTTTTGTGCTGACAGCAGCTGATATGCAGCAGCGCCCTGGCCGTGGAACAAGCTATTACTTCATTCATTGACATTTTGTATAATTGCCTCGGGGCAGTTTGCAGTGGCAGTATTGGGCTCTAACTGGATTAGATTAGAGAAATACAATTACCATTTCGGATTTGAGGGGAATAATCTTTGAGAAGCCTTGACACAGGGGAGGGGGGGTTAGGGGGGCGGATAAAGGTGGTTTGGGGCGGGGGGGAGGGGGGGTGAGGGGTGGCAGAGGAATTCCTCAATAAATTCAAATGTGTTCAGAGGTGAATCAGTGGGGGAGAGACGTAGATGAATGTGTGTGTGAGAGAGAGAGGGAGAGAGAGAGAGAGGGAGGGAGGGAGAGAGAGAGAGAGGGGGAGAGAGAGAGAGAGTGATTGAGAGTGAGAGGGAGAGAGATTGATAGAGAGGGAGAGAGAGAGAGGGAGAGAGAGTGTGATATAGAGAGAGAGGGAGATAGAGGGAGAGGGGGAGAGAGAGTGATAGAGAGAGAATGATAGAGAGGGAGAGAGAGTAAAAGAGAGAAAGAGAGAGAGAGAGAGGGAGTGTGTTAAAGGGCCGAGTTATGGATGGCTGTGGGTTTTTCTCCTCTCTCCCGTCGGTGGTTCATCACGGTGTCTCTCGCCCTGGCAGCCTCAGAAATGGGCTGTCAGGCTTCTGGGAAATGTCGATCCGTAGATAATGACATGTTGAAAGGGCTTCGCCGCCGGCGTGTCACCCTCGGGTAATTGCTTCTTCTCCCAGTGTATTGTCTCGTCGTCCCCCATTCCTCCTTTCGACCCGGGGCGCCGTCTGTGTGCGGCGTGCGTTTGTGCGTCTGTGCGTCTGTGTTTGCGTGTATAATATGTGTTTGTGCGTCTGTTTGCTTCAACAATATGTGTTTGTGCGTCTGTGTTTGCGTGTATAATACGTGTTTGTGCGTCCGTGCGTGTTTGTCCGCGCGAGCACCCACGCGTAGCGTCGCCCGAACGCGATACACACCCAGGAAATTGACTGCTCAAATTCCTCCCCTCTCCTCTTCCTCCAGACGCCTCGGTCCCGAGCTCAGTTGAATTTGAGGCTGCGTTCGTAACGGAGTGATAGCTACTGTACCGTATCCCCCACAAACCATTCTGTTCCTCGCACAGGAAATGGAAGAAGACACGCCACACATTACAGAATAGCAAAACTGCAGAAACTCGTTATTTTTTTCCTTCATTTTTTTTTTTTTTTTTTTTTTTTTTTTTTACAATAAACCAACGGTAGGTAATGATAATATAGTTCCCCTGTAGGCCGACAGATGCAGGAGAAATAGCCTGGGCTTTTAATGTGATTGTGTTAGAGCAATTAGCTCTAGCAATGAAAGCGTCAAGCAATCAAGGCTCAAAATAGGAAAGTGACACTGAGAGCTTCTACAGTTCTGTTTACTGTCTGCAAGTTACAAGGTGTATATTCAATTCAACTCTATTCAATTCTTTATTTCGGACCCAGAGGGATCCATATCACAATTAAAACACAGTAAAATACATATATCTATATCTATCTATATATATATATATATACACACAGTAAAATACATATCTATATCTGTCTATCTCTCTCTCTCTCTCTATATATATATATATACATATATATACACTGTATATATATATATTCCCACTTCTGTTGTTGTTGATGTTTTAGTCCCCGTACAGTACAGACATTATGGGCAGGAAGGGTGCAGACTGGCTCATCGTGGTCAATACAGACAGACTGTCCCTGGCAGTCTGCACGCTCTCTGGAGGACTGGGCCTGTGGCTGCTTTTATTGATCGCCATGAATTAATCATTTAAAAAAAGAAACATCATAAATGAACACCTTGAGATTTATTTTTATCTATCTATTTTTCTTCTTTTTTTTCTTCTTTTTTACAGCAAACTCAGTTATGGGTATACCTCCTTTTTTTTGCCGTTTCAAAGTTTCGCACATTTAAAAGAAAACAAAAAAAACTTTTGAGTTTTATCGATCGCTATCAACCAAATGATCCACCTCAGAGCAACGCTCAGGTGAATGAGCACAGGTTAGACGATACAACGCTGTTCTGCTGTGTAACAACGAGGGTTGGTGTAGATTACATATCATTATCGAGCGACGCGGCACACACACACACACACACGCACACACACACACACGCACACACACACACACACACACACACAGTCTCGTCTGCCACTTGCTTAAGTTTCTCTCACTCAGAACGACCTTGCGGTCAGCATTCAACTCCAGTGGAGGACACCGCCTGGCACCTCAGTGATTTGGTCAAAGAATGTTCCGGATGATGATTCATCAGACCCTCTATTCATTTTTCAAACACAAATGATAGTCATGAATCATTCCGGTCGCTGACCACCCCTCTGTGACCTCCCGCGACCTTTGCATACATTTGGAATGGCTAATTCGTTCAAGTTTAAGAGACGAGGCCAGGGCTGGTAGCCTAGCTTTAACCTCTCTCCCCTTGGCAACGAGAACTGACTATTCCTGATTTTGATATGGATTATGCGGGTTCTAATGTGGTCATCGAAAAGAGAAAGAATAGCCTCTTATCGTGTGTGTGACAATGTCTTGCCTCCAACTACTGTGATGTTGAACTCTCCGTCACATCCTGATCCCTCCCACAGTAATAACCGTGTCCCAGTGACGTTGACGATGATCTCCGAGCCGTCTTGACCTATGGGGTGATTCCATATCGGTCCTCTTTAACAAGCGGCATAATATCAGGCGGGTAAGAAACCCCACCATTTTACGAGGGTGAAGACCTTCTCAAAATGGCCGTTTGATTAAGACTAACTAATGGTGGAATGTGTAAAGGTTATGACGGGAGGCCCCGATCATATTTCATAGTTTTCATGTGTCCTGTACGGTTATGGATGTGTCTGTGATTGCTGCTGGCGGGCCCTGACTTTTCACTGTCTGCTAATGGCAGCAGAGAACCGATTTAACAGGTGATTTATCTCTTCATTTTCAACACTTTTACCTCAACAGTTTTCGTCCTCCTGAGGGAAAATTGATCCGAGTCGTGATCTCGTCGGGCGTTAGGAAAACCGTTCTGCGGTCGGCCGACATTCTCATCCTGTTCACGTCTATTTTTCATTCCGTCGTGCGCGCCTTGTGCCGTGACTCCCTGACGTCACGAGCCCCACTAGTTCCGTCGCCACGTGACGCCTCTGTTGACGTTAAGAGCTTTGCTAAAATGGCGTCCGCCTTTACCCATTCATCAACTCTCGCGAAGTAAAAGGTTGCTCCTCTCCGCTTCTCCCACATCAGTCTGAGGCTTTTATGTTATTAACTGCAGAGTTACGAAGAAACGCCAACTCATTAGTTCCTTCCTTCGCTTTACTTCCTGTTTGGCCGCATCTATCTCTCCCGTGTAACCACATCCTGTCTAGAGCGTTTTCAATTACTCACAGGGCCCCGTCCTCCACTTCACTGTCTCAGCGAAACTTCATCCTCCTGTCCCACTTAGCTCTTCTCAGATACCATCGCCGGCTCTCTCTCTCTCTCTCTCTCTCTCTCCGTCTCTCTCTCTCTCTCTCTCTCTCTCCGTCTCTCTCTCTTTTCCCCGCCATTAGCAGAACTGTCAGGAGACAAAACTACACCGCCGCGCCCCGCGGAAGACACGCCTCAGCGCCACTTCAAAGCCCCTCTGCCGCCGTTGTCATCGCTCATGTCCTTGTCACACTGACTCTCACGCGTCGCGCGCCGGGCGTCACGTCGTTCCGAGGTCGCGCGTCTGGAGGAACCGTCTCGGCCGAGTCGCGGCGGGATCGAACCGTCCGGGGCTGCTATAGCTTCAGACGCCTCCCCCTCGACGAGGTCACGTCAGGCGACGGGAACACACTCGATGTTTTTGAGTTTTGCAGCTCCATCAAGAAATATTTCTCCCCCCGTTTCCTCGCCCTGGCTGATGTTTTTTCCCGCCCCTCCGGGCGTGCTGTTTCTCAGCCTCGAGGGCGCATCGTCTACCCGGCGGTGAAGTGCCTCGCGTCTGACCAGACTTGTGTGTTTGTGATTGCGCGGTGCTGTGGGGAGCGCCCGTATCTGCCACTCTCAGCAGCCCCGCGGGGCTTTGTGCGCACCCCACCCCCTCCCCCCTCCCAAAAAAAAGGTGTTGCGTCTGCGAAGCCTCGACACCTCAGAGAAGCGAGCCGGATTCGCAGCCCTGACTCCCATACCGATAAGCTCTTGTGAAATCCCGGAGAGAAGAATTCGATTAGAATAATCAACAGGGGAGTGAGAACATCTCCATATTTACTATTGCCAGCTCTCCACACCGACGCCCCTGCATGCCAATACATTTACCGTGCCGCTCTGGGCCCAGAAACTCTTTCCTGGTCGTGAAATGAAGAATATTACACCTTTTCACACAAAAGCTATTTGTTGTGTACTACCGTGACCGAACATATCCTGGTAGCTACCCCAAACAACTCCAACCCACCCCTTCATCACACACACACACTCACACTCACACACACACACACACACACACACACACACACACACACACACACACACACGGCACATGACACAAAGTTGCTGATGGCTACTTGGACAAGTCGGGGAGAAAAAGGCACACACCGGCAAAACCTCTCTCTTATCACATTCGGTGTTGCATCTGACAGGTCCGACAGATTCATCCCCGTCCGACGGCTGCCACATTTAAAGAAGGGGAGCGAGCGCGACTCAGCCCGAGTTACGCCGTAAGCACACCCGTCGTACAGCCAGCGAAAGAAAAAACAAGACCTGGCACACGATGAAGTACATGGGCCCCCATAATTCAGGGTGAACTAGAAACAGTAACTCAGAGAGCGCAGACCTCCGCCCATGAATGCATGTAGCGCGCACGTGATTCGGATCCGCTCCGAAATGGAACGGGTTCTAGATCGGACCGCGCTACACGCTTCCGCTTAGTTTCGCGAAAATCGGTCGGGTATTTTTTTCGTAATCCTGCTAAACGTGTAAATGAACTAGAAATGGCGGTCGGGGAGGACAGTATTGCTCTACTCGTTAGGTGGAGCGCTTTATGCCAGCCCAAACCCAGTCCTCACCCTTCTGTGACCCCCCCATGTCGAGATACGGTTGCTTCAATTCCCCCCATTCACGATGAAATGGGGGAATTTTTGCTGAATGGGCGGCCATGTCTGGACAGCTCGTGGACCCGCCACGTGATTTGGATCCTCTCCAAAATTGTATGGGTTCTAATTGGACCATGCTACACCCCTTCGCCAAGTTACATCAAAATCGGTCTGGTAGTTTTTCCGTAATCCTGCTAACAAACCAACCATTAAACAATAAGCCAATCAACACCCCAGCGAAAACATTACCTCTCACGTTGCACTGGATGCTGGGGTGGAGGTGATAAAACATGTACATCCACACGAACACGATGTGATTTCAACTGAAAGTAAATCTAACAAGTTCACAGACGATCAAAAGTTTCTCTACTATACAGTTCATATCATATTCCTTGACAGGTGGGGCAGGTTGTATCTAAAACGAGAAAATATTTAACACATGCGATCGCGGCGTGGAGCGTTTTCCACACCTCGATACGAGCCGAGACAAAGTCGCTGGTGAAGGTGAGACCTCAACACGGGCGACATTATATGAATTCATCCATCTACCTAGAGGACTATACTGTACCTGCAACCTCCAAACGCTATCCAGGTGTAAATGACTGTAACAGTCCTTAAATAGCTCAATGGCGTGACGCAGGCCCGTGCATGGAGAGGGAACTAACGAGGTAGGCAGTGGGAGGCAGAGTGTTGGAGTGTGTGGGGCCTGTTCCAGCACCACTTGTGCTGTGAGCTAAATACTTCTGCAATTACTTCTCCTGACACAAAAACTGACACAGAAACTGGATATCCAAATAATAATTTAGCTCCTTGAAGTGAATCTGCGGCAAAGCACACACACGCGCGCACGCACACACGCGCGCACGCACACACATACATACACACACACACACAGACAGACAGACAGACAGACAGACAGAAAGTCAGACAGACAGACAGACAGACAGACAGTCAGACAGACAGACAGACAGACAGTCAGACAGACAGACAGTCAGACAGACAGACAGACAGACAGACAAGGAGAGGAGGTCGGAGAAGAAGATGGAAAAAGGGGAAACCGTCAGAGGAGGAGAGGGAGAAAGCGAGCGAGATCCTGGACGCCCCCCCCCCCCCCCCCCCCCCGGCGACCCCCCCCTCAGGGGCGCCATGGATACCCAGAGCGGAGGGCTCGCCACGGACCGGCTTCCGGCACAGAGATGTCTCCAGGTGAGTTTCGGTGATTGCCCCAGACACAACCGGGTCACTCTGCTCCAGGAAGAGCGCTCGGTTCCTCTGCTCCTGGAGGAGCGCTCGGTTCCCCTGCGCCTGGAGGAACGCTCGGTTCCTCATGTTCCACACCGGAGGATTGCTAGTCGTCCCTCTTCCCCAGCTAAACTGGTCCATAGCATCTCATTATTGAGTAGGAACTATATATAAACACATCCGCACACAACCACACACACACACACACACACACACACACACACACACACACACACACACACACACACGCACGCAGTAAATGAATTGGCGTCAGCCCTGCTTTTCTCTGTGTAAGTGCGGTAATCCATACAGGACAATATTTCACCCGGCAGACGAACATGGCCTCCATAAATAAAAGGGCATTAATCATCCCCGACACCCATTTGGACCCCTTCACATTTACCAGCGCTTTAATATTAGCGTGTTTTAAGTGCACCTCTCGCACATTAAGCCTCTGTTCCCTTTCCTGCTCTGGATAATGGCTTGCTTAAAGACTCTGGGTTTGCTCCGTCTTATGACATTTCAGATGCAGTAAAAAAGTCTGGCAATAAATCGTGTGTGACATAATGTAAAGCCACCTCGGGTACCGGGCGTACGTTGGTATTTTAGTACAGTCATAGGCGGCCGTGGTTAGCTGCAACAATATCAGACCATTTTTCATCGTTTTATCAGTTGTTTCCGCCGTGAAAGCAAAGAGCGCCGGCTCTCCCCTCTTCAAGGTCGACGCTTGAACGATCTGCCACTTCCTGATTACCACACGCTTTGTTTCTCTCTCTTCCTGTTCCCGTTGTCTCGCCGACAGTCTTCCCTTGTCTCCTCACTCCATCACTTCCTGTATCTCGACGCGTTATTCCGTCTCGGCGCCGTGTAGCGGGGGCCGGCAGGGGCCGGAGGGGGCCGGCCGCCTCTCGAAACGCAGGACAGGTACAGCTCGTCTACGGAGGTGATTAATACGGCCGTCTTATTATAGAGAAAGGCTGGTTTTGGATCAGGGAGATGGCGGCCGATGATGAGGACGCGCGAGCGGACACTTAAAGTATGAATATGAGGCTCTCGCCCACGGATGGCCCCCGGGCGCCTTTGTGTGTCGGACAATGGCGGTTTGATTGAGCCGTCGCCGGCGCACAATGAGAGGCCGACATCAGAGGGTTTCAGATGATGGCGCGCGACGAGTCTTCAAAGAATCAACCGGCTTGACCTTCCGTCTCATTACCTGGACTGGACTAATTGGGCGGATGGGTTTTGAGCGTGCGTGCGTGCGTGCGTGCGTGCGTGCGTGTGTGTGTGTGTGTGTGTGTGAAGGATAATACAGTATTTTGCACATGCATATGCAACTGCTATTGGCAAAACGATCATGTAAGCAGCCTACGTTATCTTTACCAAGCCAGTCTAAACTCCATCGAGGCTCACAGAGTCACTACCGGCTTATATAGCACAGCGAAAACAAGAGCAAAAAAGTAAACTTCCTGTCTCTCAGGTGGATTAAAAAAACAGGAGCAGCAGGATTTAGACAAATATGATTATTCATTAGCTAATTATGATTTAAAAACCTATTTATTTCCCCGAGCGATCACCCCGCACTCCCTCGTCTGTCTGGCGTTGTTAACACCTGTTTGTATTCATGGTGAACATCAAAAACACCGCCTCACTCAGCATGGCGAGCGAGTCGCTCGTCTCCTCACAGCTCCGCAGGAAGGCTGCGCAAACAACCGCCCAAGAACAAAAGACCAAGATGAAAGATAATTTCACCTCCGAGTTTTAATTACTTTCTCCCTCTGTTTTCTGCAGAGCTGATTATTCTACGAGGAGGAGGAGGAGGGGAGAGGAGTTGTTTTCCTACTATTACCTTGAATTAGTTAAATAGATTGTTTTTCTTATCTGTTTCCCGAGAGTCAGTCTGTGCCTTGGCGAGGACGTATCTGTTGAGGGCGAGGCTGGGGTTGTCTTAGGGAACCTTTCAATCCTGATATTAAAACAACAACTTGACCCAAAGAACTGGATTCCGTCCTCTCGTCTCTGCTCATCTGAGCAGCAGATGTCGGCTTGAGAATAAAAGCAAATGCTATTTATCTTCAGGCAACAGTTTGACAGTACCATATGTTATACCGGCGTTCATTACACTGTGGTCTGCTTTGGTTGGCCCATCCACGGCAGCCATTTTGGATGACAGTGGGATGAGATAGAGATCATGATGTTGTCGAAACGCGGGTACTGTAATCGCATCGTTCGGCGATATTGATGCCACATCAAAATCAGGAAATTATATCGTGTCAACCGTGCACCCAACGCAGTGCCACCGACCCTCGTTGCCTACGAACACACAGTCGCTGTATGAGGTGTGGATCTATTTCTGTTGCCATTTGCTGAAGCCAGCGAACACAGACCCCTTCGGAGCGCCATACTCTTTACTGTACTAAGAGGGGGGGGGGGGGGGGGGGTAGTTGATTTAACACCTCTGCCACCCATGGGCCCACACCTCCCACACTGTGCCCTTTTCCACAACATGGCCTCCGCGTCTCCCTCAGCTAATGGGGAATTCTCAGAAAGGTCACATTAGGAAGGCGAGCCAAACAGGGAGCCAGACCATAATCTCTCCCAGGGTATTTCATCTTGAAACTCTCACATTCTCTCTCTCTCTCTCTCTAGTTCCCTCCTCTCTCTCTCCCTCTCTCCCTCGCTCCCTCCTCTCTCTCTCTCCCCCCCCTCACTCTCTCTCTCTCCCTCGCTCCCTCCTCTCTCTCTCTCTCTCTCTCCCTCTCTCTCTCCCCCCCCTCACTCTCTCTCTCTGCAAACATACACATCGCCTGCGTGTCATGAGAAATCCACCTCGCCTCCTGACACGTCTCTCCTGACGCGTCTCTCCCGACGCGTCTCTCCTGTCACTCAGAACCCAGAGAGCCGAGTCCCTCCACAGCCCTGCCAACCGACCGGACCCTTTCCACGAGAGCGCCACGACGGGGGGAAAAAAAAGAGTCTCCTTTTTACACAGAGATGTCAGCGGGCGATAAACAGCGCGCCCTAGAGACGTGGGTCTTTGACGCGCGAAGACTCAATACCCACAATCCCACGGGGTCCGACTCCACGGTTTGCCGGCACGGCGCCCGGCGGCGCCGGAGAGGACAGTCAGGAGAGACCTATTAGCGGACGATAACGCCTGCCGCCGAACATCTCTCTCTCTCTCTCACTCTCTCTCTCCGTACCCGTCTGTCTCCGTTGGCGGGGGGGTTAATGAGGCGGCCGGGGAGATCGACACCCCCGCGCCGGCGCGGCGGTCTCCGGGTCCCCGCCATCGCCACGTTCGCAGGCCGGGAAAACTCGGGAGACGGCGGCGGTATTTCCGCAGCGATTTTTTGATTGGCTGAGAGGTGACGGCGTGCCGTAGCGTTACGTTTGTTTTTAGATCGCGCCTCAAGAGCCGCTGACAGGAAACAATTGTGATTTGCGTTTCCCTCAAAAGTTTCAAACCGCCGGCGGTTGAGACTTGGGCGGGACTTTGGGAAACTTCTTTCCAACGGCGCTCTGAGCCACGGCGAGCGTGGACGTCGGCGTCGTGAATCATCCCCGTCTGTCTACTGCTCTCCTTCCAATTTAGTTAAGTGGCCTCTGACACAGAAACATCAAATAAAACCAGGAATCCCAGAGAGAGGACGGGTCACAGACGTAGCGTCGTCGAGAGCAGCCAAGTGATTTCGGCGGCCGCGGCGTGGACCTCCCTGTTGGATTCACGGTTGGGGCCTTGGGACCGCCGCCAGAACACGTCTGCGGGGGGCGGGGGTCACCTTGCCTCGTAGAGCCAGCGGGGAGGAGAGGAAACTGCGCACCGACCGCGTTCCTGTCACGGGCGAGGAGGAGGGGAGGGCGGGGGGGGTTTGGTTGTCGTCAGTCGGCGCTTCATCAGCCCGGGTGAAGCTGGTGTTCTGTCGGGGGGGTGGGGGTGGGGGGGTCAGCCAGTTTAATTAACCCCTGACCTCCTGGGTCAGGCGGATACTCGAGATCCTGGCCCGTGCGGCTGAGGTAATAAGACCAGCGCTCACAACACGCACACCTGTCGGACTTTACCGGACATCACCGGATGTCGGGAGCGGGCGGGGCCGGAGTGGGCGGGGCCAGAGAGGCCGACGATCCGGACGGCTATCGGCTCTCAGCTCGCGTGGGCGGCGGCTTAGCGCCGGTCGCCTTTAATGAGCTCCCGGCTACTTTCCCGCTTTATTCGCTCAATGTTTGTTGTTTATAATTCAACAGATGTTGAGACAAACAAACCTTGTCTCGGGGGCGGGGGAGGGGGCGGGGGTGAAGGGGGGGGGGGGGGGGGGGGGGGCGTTAAACGGGGGCTCAGAGTCTGAGAGCAAGTGAGTTTACCGGTATGAGACATGCATTCATCCATATGCATGCGGGTTAAAAGGAAAACAGATTGAGGAAAAATATGACCTGGATATCTTTGCTTAGATATGAGTCAGCAAGAATTTCTGGCACCTATAACATACTCCTGTATATATATATATATATATATATATATATAATATATATTCCCAGCACGAATTTGAAATTCCTACTCAGACGACTTATATCATTATCCCGGCTCTGTGTGTCTCTATTGCTGGGTTCTGCTCACAGAGGAGGACAGGAAGTCAAGCTCATCACTGTTAGACATCCCCTACTCAACGCCCGCGTGCAGTCATCTAATTAACATAACAGCGAGCGGAATTAGCACGGAGGAGAGGAGGATCGTTTCCAACGGCTGTTCGGAGAAGAGGGTCGATCGGTGTCACGACGACCCCGGGGCGTCGCGGAGAGACCGAGGCGTCGGGGTCGGTGGTTACACTTCCGGGGTCAAAGGGCGCTCAAAGCCGTCTCCGACCCCGGCTGACAGAATATCGCATTAGCCGAGGCTCTCGTTTGGTATTAATGTAATTCGAGGCAGACTCCCGGCGCGGAATGAGCATAGTCCATAACTTTATCTAGATGACTAGTTTCGAAAGACAGTTTCACACTTTTTTGTGTGTGTGTGTGTGTGTGTGTGTGTGTGTGTGTGTGTGTGTGTGTGTGTGTGTGGGGAGGGGAGGGGGGCAAACTTGAGGAGCTCAAACTTGGCTAGAGGATTACGAGTGTGGATGTTCTAGTTTTCGCCCCTCATGGCAGGTGGAAGCTGGCCCGACAGGCTGTAGAAGGGAGGAAGGAGTGAGCGAGGAGA
>NC_140250.1:895222-917373 GCF_949987555.1 Borostomias antarcticus | reverse complement strand
GCTCCTTAACAGTGGCAGGTCTGCCATTGCTGCGATTTCCTGATTGTCGCTCTTGTTTAAATAGGCTAGTTGACTGAACGTCATCTAATTGTCACATTGGCAATCAGCTACCTGTGACTTTTCATTGGGTGATTTTAATTGCTTCTGTCACCAGTAGACTGGCCTGCTAACAAGTAGGCTATTTTAAAATGTGAACGAAGCTGATTTTAGGCCTACGTTAACAAATTCCGTTGATTACAAACAATTTAACCAACAAACAATTTTCCAACAACAAATTTGGAAATAGGCTACCTATTTATGTTATGTATATGCTGTAGCTGAGGCCTTTACAATATGTAGGCGTAATATTTAACCATAGTCGACTTATTTGGATTGTTGAATTTGGCTGCAGAGGTTCAGATGCCCGTCAGATTAAAGTCTAATAGGGTAGGCTACATATTTAAAAGTGATGAATATGCCTAGTGGCTGCGCTGCGCTTATGCCAGTCTGAATCGGTCTCATGACGGTTCTCAAATTTGCGTCCACGGTCTCAGACTTCACGTGAGATTTGGTTGCAAATTGATACATGCCGATCTTGTGTTGAAAATGACCGTACGTTTTGTTTTCCGTCGTACGATCGCTTAGTACATGAGGGCCATTGTGTTTGATCATAAAGCATTAATTGGAGACCATCCTTTCAAAGTATCTGTCTAGATGGATTTTATAAGGGGGGTATTTTAGTAGGAATAATGCAGGCCTGGGATCCAGTTCATTTAATCACACAATGGCGAGGATTTGAATAGATGAAAAGATGATGTAACAATAATGACTCGTGTCTTATGACATAAGAATAAGGGACTTAATCCCTATCACTGGAAAACTGTCCACTTTTACGTTGAATTGAATAAATCATCTCCCCCCTCTTAGGGCCGAACCCTTCATACCAGCGAGACCCCGGTGACAGAGATACTGAAAAATGACTGCAATCACAGCCCAGAAACCCAGGAACCCAGAAACCCAGGACATCACAATCCAGAAACCAGGACATCACAGCCCAGAAACCAGGACATCACAATCCAGAAACCAGGACATCACAGCCCAGAAACCAGGACATCCCAGCCCAGAAACCCAGGACATCACAATCCAGAAACCAGGACATCACAACCCAGAAACCAGGACATCACAACCCAGAAACCCAGAAACCCAGGACATCACAACCCAGAAACCCAGGACATCACAGCCCAGAAACCCAGGACATCACAGCCCAGAAACCCAGGACATCACAACCCAGAAACCCAGGACATCACAGCCCAGAAACCCAGGACATCACAGCCCAGAAACCCAGGACATCACAATCCAGAAACCAGGACATCACAACCCAGAAACCCAGGACATCACAATCCAGAAACCAGGACATCACAATCCAGAAACCCAGGACATCACAACCCAGGAACCCAGGACATCACAGCCCAGAAACCAGGACATCACAACCCAGGAACCAGGACATCACAGCCCAGAAACCCAGGACATCACAGCCCAGGAACCCAGGACATCACAACCCAGAAACCCAGAGCCCAGGACATCACAACCCAGGAACCCAGAAACCCAGGACATCACAACCCAGGAACCCAGGACATCACAACCCAGGAACCCAGGACATCACAATCCAGGAACCAGGACATCACAGCCCAGAAACCAGGACATCACAACCCAGAAACCAGGACATCACAATCCAGAAACCAGGACATCACAGCCCAGAAACCAGGACATCACAGCCCAGAAACCAGGACATCACAGCCCAGAAACCCAGGACATCACAGCCCAGAAACCAGGACATCACAGCCCAGAAACCAGGACATCACAATCCAGGAACCAGGACATCACAATCCAGAAACCAGGACATCACAACCCAGAAACCCAGAAACCAGGACATCACAATCCAGAAACCAGGACATCACAGCCCAGGAACCCAGGACATCACAATCCATGAACCCAGGACATCACAACCCAGAAACCCAGGACATCACAGCCCAGAGCCCAGGACATCACAACCCAGAAACCCAGGACATCACAACCCAGAAACCCAGGACATCACAATCCAGAAACCAGGACATCACAACCCAGGAACCCAGGACATCACAATCCAGAAACCCAGAGCCCAGGACATCACAATCCCTGATTACAAATTGATTTTCTTCCTTTAACCCCCTAGTTCAATTATCAGGGTTTACGATCAATGGAAACATAATTGTGCCTGTGTGTGGAGCAAGCTATCCTCCTACCATGGACCAGTTCACGTGGATCAGGTCATTTAGCTCTCTCTTCCATCTGGGTGATAGTGAGGTAACTGATCTACTAATTGCATTTAATTTTCAATGAAAAGAATGCTCTCCATCATGCATTTGCATTATCCGTTCCGTTGCCATCAAATGAGAAGTTATTAAAAAAGATGATAAGGTTAATTGATAGACAATGAATGCTGAACATTGTAATTATGTCTTAATTCACTTTGGAATGGAATTACTGCTCGGGTGAATAATTACTTTGAAAAACATCCAATGCAATCTTAATGACTATCACGCAGAAACCACGCTGACAATCGAGTCCAGTGTATTGCGTCTTGTGTTGACTGACACTGAGGCATTGTATTTCCTCAAATGCATTTTCTCTTCTCACTGTCTCCTTGGTTGGAGGGCATATCAGGGCATTGTCAGTGAGCCATTTACTGCCTATTGAGAGAAATGAAACGCAGTGAGACATCCCATCCCACCCCACCCCCCCCACCCCTCCGCATCATTTCCAAAACAAAAAGTTCCCCTCGCTGAGACTACAGGAGCGTGGAGATTTTCTGCAGTTGTTGTCGAGTTAAACACATCACTTGCTCTGCGCCCCGATGAATAAAACATTAGGGCATGGAGCAGGCACACAGCGGAGCGGGCTCTGACAGGGGGGGGGGGGGTGTCTCTGCGTCCCCCCACACTGTGACTGCCCCCCCCCCCCACCGCCACCCCACCACCACCATTTTCGGACTGGCTTTCAGTCACTGCCCCCCACCCCCTCTCCCGGCCACAGGCACGCACGCACACACACACACACACACACACACACACACACACACACACACACACACTAGAGCCTGTCTACGCACATACGCAGTAATCAAGACCTCTATCAAAAAAGTGACAGGCCTCGGACCACAGAGGTTGTGCTTACAACCAGTGAGCTAAGGACCCCAGAGAGAGAGGAGGGGGGAGGGGTACAATGTGATGCCTGCTCGCTAAAAGCATGGCGTAACAGCCCCACTGTACTCTCATACAATATAATACCCAGAGTGCTTTCTGCCCGACCAAACAACCCACCCCACCCCCCAAGATAAATAAGGAAATGAGTAAAAAGGATTTTCAGAAAAGACCCATGAAAGTTTAATGAAGGGGTCTTATTATTTGCTGTGGATGGCTGCATGGCTGCTAGTCGTCTTTGCTGTGTTTTTTTATGGCACATGAGGGGTTTTCACCATTCAATACCGCTAAAATGGGCTTGAGCCTGAAACACGTTGCCGGTAGTGGTGTATTGATGTCAGTCAGTGCGGAAAGGTTAACAGTGAGTGTGTTGGAGCATAAACAGAGTGATGTAACGGCGAGTATAGATCAATAGGAGAGCTTTATAAACGTGCGTGGGGAAAGCAAGTGGTGACCTTTTTAAGGACAGCTGTTTGGTCGGATTCATCAGACATGATCGGCTAGGCAGCGGAATCACACGGACCTACTGTACAAACAGTATTTATTCCCCTGTTTTTTCTGACTTCAGAGGGACATTTTTGTTGTTTACATTCTGTTTAGTTTGTTTTTCTTTTCTTTTAAGGGGAAATAAACAATGATTCGATTTTTAATCTCTGAATTTTAAATCTCCGAATATTGAACTTTGGCTCTAACAAATGCATCAGGCGTTAATGAGGAATATTAACAATACGATTTCTTGATTTTCTTTTGGAACAAATGTTTGGTAATCCCCTAATGCATCTCCTGCAGCTTTAACGCTGCAAAATTTTAGTTTGCCCCTGAACTACAGTGATATGAAAGATTAAGGGGCGAATTCACTAAAGGATTGCGCAGCTTTTCCTGACGCAAAGCCTGTGCAAATAAGTCAAAAATTATGTTTGCTATTCACAAAGCCCTCGCAAAGGGTGAAATACGGTGTTAACTGCGTTGCGTTCGTCATTGCGTTGCTCTGCGCCGGTGTTATTAGCTCATATTTAAATTAGGTAATATGGGCGGAGAATGTTCCCCTTTCTATGCAAATGAACATTATTGCAAAACCCGCCCAATTCACAAACATCGGCGCAAATTGCCTCACGCAGTTAAAGTGAAATTAATACCGTTTTCAGAAACGTGGTGGTATTTAAGCGCAAGGGGTGTGTCGCGGCCAGCCTGTCCGCTGATCATGGCAGCAGTGATTGTTGCGAGGCGAAGGCATCGCAATGCCAGGCATGTTGTTCGTGAGAATATTTAGAAGAAGGTCACTTTTTGATTTAACACTAGAACCACCCCGGTAACTGTTTGGACACCAGAGCGCGCAGCTCTTCAGCCAACTGGAGGATGAAGTCGCGTCTGGGGAGGCTCAGTTGACTATGCGTCTCTCCACCCGTCCCCAGCGAGTCCAAGCTCCCCCAATGAATATAATGGTGCATTCGTTTATAACTGGGAGGTGGCAAATTGCGACTTTCTACTAGGAATTATTAAATAAAACACCGCATGAACTCGCACTTCCTCGTCGCAAATTCGGATATGTTTCTCAGCCCCCAGTTGCTCGAATGCACTAGATATAACTAGGTAACTGTGATATAATGGTATATAGCTCGAATGCACACAGGTCGGAGGTAGGTATTTTGCCACATGCGACTTGCCACCTCCGACCACAAACGAACACACCATAATAGCCTACATAGCACGAAACTGTGCGTATAATAGTCTATACGCGAAACTGCGCATTCCCTATAGCTGTTCATTGAACGGCTGGGGGCCGATATAGGCCTAGGTATAAATAAATAAATAAAAACATAGCCTACACAATATTTGTTTTATTTGAATGGTCTTGAAAATATTTTGCTTTTGTATCATAGGTGACGGCAGGTATCATCTTCAGCCATGGATGATGACTCCCGTGCGTAATCCTTCCAACGTTGGAGAGGCGGCGTACAACTGGGCTCACATCAGGACGCGCGGTGTGATTGAGTGCACATTTGGAATCCTGAAAAGCCGTTTAGATGCCTAGATCGTACCGGTGGGGCAATGTTATACACTCCCCCAAAAGTATGCCAGATCATCGTGCTGCAACTTGCATAACATAAAATGACAATTTTTCCTTTGTTCGTCTTTTCAAATCATTCCACCTCCGTTTGCAGTCTTCCGCGTGTACACACACAAATGGCACTGACTGATTGGGAAATTAAACCCCAAATATGATTTTTTGCTGCAGTCGTGATATTTTTTGCCGAAAGCTGTGAGACATGTTTTTGAACCTCGTCCGTGAGGCCTTCAAGTTCGCTGTCTGAAAATCGTATCTTTCTTTTTCTGTCTGCCATCGTCCAATGATATGCATACGAGTTGTAGGCCTAATGCGCTGTATGCGCAGTATTTATAGTCATTTCCTATATCAGCAGCAAATTGCACTCAGCCGCAAACACCGAATGGGCGTGTTTGCGCTGGGATATTATTAGCGCAATGTCTTTAGTGAATAGGTTTTTAAAACGGAGCACATAGCGGGCGCAACTGACGCGCAATATTATGGTGCAATTAGCGGGCGCAATTTGCTTTAGTGAATTCGCCCCTAAGTTTCCTGTTTGTCGTGATGAAATATTAATGGCGTTTTAATTGTTGTAGTGGAAGAGTTGAACGCACCATTCAGCATGAGTGAGACACACCGATCGTACTGAGCAAGCTGATATCAGCACACAATATCTTCCTTCCCTTGCTCTTGATTGAAAAATCTCTATCACTCTATCAGGCTTTTTTCTGCATTCAGTAATAATAGACACGTTTGCATTCAGTACTCAATAATAGACACGTTTGCATTCAGGACTCAATAATAGACACGTTTGCATTCAGTACTCAATAATAGACACGTTTGTTTTCCTACACATGCAGAGTTAAAGGAAGACATTCATGTAATGGAAAATGATCCCCCTTTGAATGCCTTATTTCACCAGTAATAACAGGCCCGCTGCTGTGGACGGTGCTCTGCTAATTGATGTCCAGAAGTGCCGGGGTTTTCCTTCCCAGCAGCTGGAAAATAAGCCCCTGGCCTCCAAAAGTAATGCATCTTAAATACTATGCAAGGCAGCTTAGCTTGTGGCATAATACTGTCATAAATAACATGGATGAAAATGATTAACCACGAGAGAAAGAGAGAGAGAGAGAGAGAGAGGGAGAGGAGAGAGAGAGGAGGGGGGTGGAGGGGGCCTTAAGGGGCTATGAGAAAGCAATTTCATTTTTCTTTATGGAATTGCATACTTAAAACTAAGAATTATATCACAGGGAAAAGGAGAAACAGTACCATGAAAGTGAGCCTTCTGCCAGAAAAAATGATTTGTTCTTTTTCAACATTATAATCATGAGAAAGAAGGTATACCCGGGGTATAGCACACTAATCCATTGAAGAAATGTCTCGGACTGCTGCAGAAGGAAATGGCCACCTCAGCAAAATAGCAAAGAACGGCAGGCATGACTGTCAAAGGCCTCCTTCCTCACTTTACATACAAATAGCTGTCAAAATAAAATTGCCTACTTTGAATAAGAAACATATATCTGAGACGAAAAAATAAATAAATATGAGAATAATAGTCCAAGATTCGTTGGAGTAGAATGGAAGAGCATGAAATAAGATATTAAATGTGCTCCAAATTGCAAGACATTGCATTATGTATTGTAAATAAAGTAAACCGCCTTGCTCTGGTGACTTCCTCCTCCTTCAACATCATTACATTATGATGATGTAGGTCGAAATATCGCCCGCAAAGCTCCCTAGTGACTCTTTTTTTTTTAAACAATTGGATAAGACACCAACAGGACATGAATGCCCATGCAGAGTTGAGCTTTGGACAGGAGAAAGGTAATTCACAACACTGTTACAGGTGTGTGTGTGTGTGTGTGTGTGTGTGTGTTGTGGCCCATGTCCCTTGCCTGTCACCAGCACGGTTTTGGGAACAAGCAACGTTATTTTGTCCCTTACAGGTTTCTGTATGTCACCTCGTTAGCTGCCATGCATTTCAGCAGAGGCCTTTCCCCTACTGCGACCCCTCCAAAGGTCAGGGGTCAAATGGCTCTCAGAGGCATGTGTAAGTGGGACACGTTGGCATGTCCATGTATGAAGCCATGCTCTTTATCCTTGGGCAGAAGATGAAGAAGCCAGGGATTCAGGTGATTTCAGGCACAGGTGGACTCCCCTGCTGAAACATAGGACGAGGCACAACGATGATGGATTCCAAGCTGTTATTACATTTGCACTGTCGGATAAGATACTAAATCTTATCAGCAGAGCAGCGTATGAGAGGTCAGGGGTCAAACAGAGACACTAAACTGTCACCGCAATTGATATCCAAAGCATCATCATCGTCCCTAACTACAGCTTGATCACAATCCTAGACACATTAGATACGTCACAATGTAGGGCCAATTTATTTAGGTGATATTCATTTTGATTTAGAAGCAACAGCCAAATAGGTAGTTTAATCAAGAAAAATGATAAGAATATCTATCAAGGGTATTACAAGGCAGAAGCCAATTTATCCCTGATGTCCAAGGGTCTGAATGGGTTTGATAAATTGTCAAGGGAGAGATCATTTGGCTCTGCTGTGAGGGGGAAAAAAAAAGCAGCGCTAGCGTATTTCAAACCATTAAGAGCTAAAGTTAGCTTCCACCCCCCCTACCTATCTATCACGCGGCCCGCGGTCTTTAACACTCGGCTAACGGCTGGCCCGGGTGTGCCTGAGAACAAATGTTTCATTTTCATTAGTGTCCAGGTACAGCGCCTCAGGGCTGGGGGCTGCCCGCTAGAATGCCCGAATGCAAATCTCTCCGGGGATGAGGGATGACGAAAAGTTTGAGCCCACTTTCCGGGATTGAACGGGACTCGGGAGAATCAGAAAGACAAATAACCACCATAAATAGTATTCATCACAATTTGGCTCGGTTTCTCCACCCTGTGGTGTAATCAATATAACCTGGCTTTTCACTATAATCATTATCAATGGACTGGAATCTCTTGCGAGGCTGAATACCACAGTTGTAATCCTATGATCAATTTCTACCACATGACTTTGTAATTCCCATCAGCGCTGTTGACATACTGGCATCACCCTTACATTCAAACACTAGTGTAAAAAGGATATTTGCGTCAGTGACACAGCACCAAACGGTGGCCAATCTCTAGCTCATAGCATAAAACCTTAGGGTTGATGATGGGATCTGTTAGTTAATTCAAGGTCGTCTCATATCTCAGCAGTGTGAGATCTCATCTGGAGATCCCTGGGCCATCAGAAGCATTAACCCTTTCGATACGACCACGTCACCGGCAACATTTAAAAAAATGACAATAGAAAAAAACAAATAGTTAATAATATTAAAAAAAATATCGAACAAATTAAAAATATTCCTCATTCCAACACTTGCTGAAAGCTGAGAAACTGCGCTTTCTAGTAGTATAGGGAAAATCCAATTAATATTTTAAATGTTGTCACTGTACTTTCAGGGTTAAAAGGGTTAAACCCAGAACCCAAACTAGTGTTGGCGCTGCGGTTCTAGGTCTCGTCTCAGTACCCCCTCTCTGTTTCTCACTCTTATGAATCTGTATGAATCGGGCTCCGTTCTCTCATTCCACCACCGTATTCAGATGAATGACAAAGCAATTCGAGTAGAGGCACATTTCAGGAAAAAAAATGCCTTGCTTAGCGGACCGAGGGCTTTCTGTGGCGAAAAACACATCTCTTATTCTCGGCGTGGTTTATGATGAAGAGGACCTCAGCTGGCGGATTCTGACAGGTTAGCAGAAAGAGGGTTCAGTCTGTTTTCTTTTTCACTGCTGCCGACCTTGCTGCCACTGTCTAGGGTTGCATATTTCAAGGAATTTCATCCATCTATAACTATTAACTTTAACAAACAATAGAAGATTAACTCTTTATTGTGTCTTCTTCCGCTGTGTTGTTGACATTTCCCGGCATCTCTTCGCCTTCTCTACATGGCGAGGCGCCCTCATGTGCAGTCAGACCCTAAATCATAATTACATTTCACACAACTCCCGTTGATAACGTTCGTAAAAAAAAAGAAGAAGTTCAATTTCATTAAAAAGCTATTAATTGAGTAACCAAATCTTACTCAAGTAAATTCTTATCGGCAATTAATCGATAGTCGATTAACTGTTAACATCCCTAGTGCCAACACCAACCCTGGCAGAAACAAGGGGTGTCGGAGCGGTCAAGGACCTGAAGGCCCCCAAAACGCAGGTACAGCACAGTACAGTAATATACAATACAGTGTTGTATTGTATATTATCTTATTTTATTTATTGTATGTCATATTTCTGTACATGTTTTCTTGTACTCAGGGCGCCATTGAAAATGAGAGCATTGCTCTCAACTGTCTTTCTTGATTAAATAAAGGTCTCAATCAATCAATCAGTACACACTGGTAGCTCTAGAACAAAAAGTCTACATAATGTGTATCACCGCTTAACCATATTTGTCCTTGAAATGGATGGTTTTCAATGGAGCTTTGCTATTCAATCTGTTTTCTGGGCTAAGACATCACGCTTCCTACACTCATGACAGTATGACGAAACTGTTAATTGGGTTTCACAACAAACCGACCTAAAACCGACCTTAAGTGACCGGTGCAACACGCTTGTGTGCAAACCAATCTGCTCTACATCGTTTCCATGCTTAGTTAATTTGCAACCTTTGTTCCAGCTCAACAAAAATCATCTCTTTTCAACAACATAAACAAACAACAACAAATGACTCTTGAACAGGGCAAAAACAAATGGTGCTCTTCAAAATTTCGGAAGCTTTTTAGGCAGTTGAGACAAATGTCTCCCTTAAAAGGTAAAACTACATTAACGGTCTATGATAGGAGTGGTAAAAAGCCACAACAACAGTTAGGAGCGAGGGCAGGGTTGAGAAATAGGTGCGCTCTGCGATTCGATTGATCGATGACACGCCGATCCCGATAGTCAGTTTGGCATGGCGTTAATGATCATTGATTGTCTGTAATGGAACTGTCAAAAAGCTCTGTCACCTCCTGCAATTACCGTGCAACCTCGATATTGAAAGTGGATAAAGCTAATTCTCTACTTTCCTCAGGAGGCTAAGCTATCGCTGACGGGGACAACGTCCAGAAACCGTCGCTGTCCCCCTCAAACTCCGCCCCTGCCTGTCCCGGACCATCCGCCGACGGGGGCACACGTGCACGCGCTCCGTACATTATTGAAAAACCTGATTAGATTGAAGAGAGACCAGAGAAGAAACCCTTGGGTGTATCTCCCTCTAGCAGTGAACCCTGCTGTAAATTCACCATGTGTGTCTAGCAGAGAGAGAGAGAGAGATAGAGAGAGAGAGAGAGAGAGAGAGAAGATGAGAGGGAGAGGAGAGAGAAATGGGGAGGAAAAGAGAGAGAGAGAGCGAGAAGAGGAGAGAGGAGAGAGAAATGGGGGGGGGAGAGAGAGAGAGAGGGAGAAGAGACGGAGAGGAGAGAGAGAGGGAGAGGGAGAAATGAAGAGAGGGAGAGGAGAGAGAGGTAGAAGAGGAGAGAGAGAGAGAGAGGAGAGAGAATTGGAGAGAGAGAGAGAGAGAGAGAGAGAGAGAGAGAGAGAGAGAGAGAGAGAGAGAGAGAGAGGGACTCTGAAGACCACTGGTCATTTTCTGTCTTGATAGGTAGCGGGGAGAGAGGTTGTCAATGAGAGTGACCCTGTGATAGATAACCCACTCCTGAGGCCCAGCAAGGCCATTTGGCCACGGGGAGATTCACTTAGGGCTCCTCGGATCCTTAAGGGCGCCATTTCCTACCCCTGTCCCGTTCACCAATCACAACCCTTTAGTGTCAGTGCTGTTGCCACGACGGGTCGACAGCGCCGGCCAATCTCAAACTGGGTGTGACTTTTCTCGAAAAACAAATAAGCACACAGCCAAAACAGAACCTCCACCCCTGGGAGAGCCTTGCTATGGATTAACCATCCCTCAACCTCCTCAGACTCCCTTCCTCTCTCCCTCTCTCTCTCCCTCTCTCTCTCTCCCTCTCTCTCTCCCCCTGTCTCTCTCTGCTCTCTCTCCCTCTCTCTCTCTGTCTCTCTCTCGTTCCTCTATCCTCCCCTCTCTCCCTCTCTCTACTCTCTCTCCCCCTCTCTCCCTGTCTCTCTCTCTCCCTGTCTCTCTGCTCTCTCTCTCTCCCCCCTCTCTCCCTCTCCCTGTCTCTCTCTCTCCCTGTCTCTCTGCTCTCTCTCTGTCTCTCTCCCTCTCTCTCTCCCTGTCTCTCTCTCTCTCCCTGCTCTCTCTCTCTCCCTCTCTCTCTCTCTCTCCCTGTCTCTCTGTCTCTCTCTGCTCTCTCTCTCTGCTCTCTCTCTCTCTCTGCTCTCGGCGCAAAATTGATTCAAAATTATAAATCTGGACTCAAGGTGTGAAAGTAAAACGTTCCCCTCAGGATGCAGTGATGTCTGAGGTAAAGATGCAGTGATGTCTGAGGTAAAGATGTCTGAGGTAAAGATGCAGTGATGTCTGAGGTAAAGATGCAGTGATGTCTGAGGTAAAGATGCAGTGATGTCTGAGGTAAAGATGTCTGAGGTAAAGATGCAGTGATATCTGAGGTAAAGATGCAGTGATGTCTGAGGTAAAGATGCAGTGATGTCTGAGGTAAAGATGCAGTGATGTCTGAGGTAAAGATGCAGTGATGTCTGAGGTACAGATGCAGTGATGTCTGAGGCCAGAACAGTAATATCCAGCCTCATACGCACGAGAGATTTGATTGGATACCTCTGAATCCCCACGCTACTATGTTTAAAATCCCATTTCTGCCAGGCTACGTAGTCTTTTTCCTTCACTTCCTGCGTCGTTTCAGAGGACTTTGGCAGTCATCGTACTTAAAAGAATGGTCGTTAAATGTGGAGGAGCATTGCTTTGTTGTTGATAGGTTCTGTCCTTCCTCCCGTGTCAGAATAAGACACATTTCTTTCAGGTTCTTATAAACATGTTTTGTTCAACTGTAGAGTGTCTAGTGCTTAACCTGCCGCAGTCAAAGTCATCACTTCAATGAAGGCGCCGTACTATTCCTGGGAGAAAAAACCCCTCAATTCATCAGATAAATACCGTAATCCATACGAAATTATCCTAATTATAGTTCTCAGCTGGGACATTTAAAAGGGTTTGCCAGAATGTTCCGGAGAGGACGCAGATCCGCTTCCATGGCAACCTGTCCGTTTGCCCCCGCTCACCCCGAAGACCGAAAAACAAGAAGAGTAGCCAATCATCAGATGGAGGAAGTCACATGACTTCACATAACCTGTCCCAGGCAGGTAGCCGAGGTGGGCGTGGTCATTCGGTGTGCTGTAGAGATGATGTGAAGACCTGGCCACGAATCAACGGTGAGCTCATTTGCATATAACATCCACGTTCCATGTCGTTCCCCTCAGCGTACAGCTTGTGAATAAATGTGGTCAGAGACAGAATGTCACTGTAAATCACACACTTCCTGTAGGCATGCATAGGCACAATTCACCTCATGACCCAAGATTCAACCACTTGTATATTTATTTGCGGACAGCGACACACCGTGTCAAATGTTTGCCCCCTATGTGATTGTGATTGTGTGTAAATGAGTTGTTTATCTCAGGGGGAACTTTAGATTTGGGCAAATGCCTTTGGCTACCATCCGGCCCTCAGTGTCTGATAATGAACCTGAATCCATCAGTCCTCCCTCTCTCTCTCCCTCTCTCTCTCCCTCTCTCTCTCTCTCCCTCTCTCTCCCCCTCTCTCTCTCTCTCCCTCTCTCTCTCTCTCCCTCTCTCTCTCTCCCCCCCTCTCCCTCTCTCCGTCTCTCCTTCTCTCTATCCCTCTATCCCTCTCATATCTTTTTCCTCGGCTGAAGTGTCTCTTCTGTAGCTCTCTTTGGAAGTGTTGGATGCTGTTTGCATTCCTTGCAGGCGTACAGCTGTTTCCTTTCCTCTTTTCTTCTCTTCTCCACCTCTATTAACATCGACAGCGGGCAGCGCTACGAACGTCTGACTGAGACACTGACTGACTTAAACCAGCCAGTGAAAAACACCCAGTCGAAGTCTGCTTGTTGATCTCTGGGCGCCGCGCAAAGAAGGTGAGCCTTAAAGGTGTGATAAAGAGAGGTATCGGGCAGCCTGTAAATAAAGAGTTTCCAGCGTGTCTCTGTATCGAGGCCCTTTTCCTGGCAGACAGTGCTGCAACATAACAGAAGGCCTAGTTTAATTAGCTCTGCTGGTACTCAGCCTGGGTCCAGTCAACTGATACGAACACGGACACAGAGAAAGACTTGTGATTCTCTCTTCCCCTCTTTGATTTAAATACCTAGAAATGTATTTACACGTCCACCATAACATGTTTTATTTCTAGCAAAATAACTTCACGATTCAAGATGGGTTTTTGAAGTTGATCTCTAATTGTCCTTAAAAGCATGAGGGAACTCTAATCCTTGCGGACAAAGACTGGAATAGAAAGCTCTTCTGACTGGAAAAAAAAACACAGCATGCCGATACCTTCTCCATCAGTATTGCCACTAATCTCATTGCCTGTTACATGTACAGTAGCTAGTGGGACTGATCAATATTCAGGCTTCCCTGACTACAGGAGGGATCTCTCAGCGCGGAGCGCCGGGGCTTCTGGGAATCTGTGGTCGTTCCATAACACAGTTTTGCTACGCTAAGCTGCCTCTTTTCTCTATCTACTGTCTCTCTGTGAGAGTCCATTAATGAAGCAGATTTTCCAACTGTCAAGCAGGGCGCAGACTGCGCAGCAATGCATCCTGGGATCCAGATTGCATAGTTTTCATCTCCGTTCTCAGGGAATTATCGGGGTGTGCCGGTCCAAAAACGGACACGCGCGCATCACGGGAGGCCCCGGCCAAAAAAACGTGTGCGTGTGAGCTCTCCGCCGTGGCAGACCAGCGCCGAGGGACGGAGGAAATGTGTCAATTAACTCTTTCACGAGGACAACGCCGCCATTGTCATCACGGCTTTGCCAAGAGTGGAATTTCATATTTTTCCAGTTAATCAAAACGCAGTGCGGGGGTGGAGAGGGAGTGAGTCCACCCATGTTGTAAACAGCTAGGCAGCCATTCGCAACCTGTCACACACAGCTGTCGGCGTAAGCCACAGCTGCTCGGAGACCGCCTTACGATTGTTTTGTTGTTCAGCAGACTCCCAACCTCCGGGTAGCTTACTGATTATATTTTTCAGTGGAGAATTGCAATTGCTTTACAACTGTCTCTTAAACTGTTGATTCTGCGAGATGATTCTATGAGATGATTCGACGCCCTCGTCTTGTGGTGCCTGTTCATAAACAACGCCGGTTGAAAGCACTCCTGGTTGGTTTGAGACATGGATCTCATCTCTTGTGAAATCTTGTTTCCACTGATTATGCGCCAAAATGGTTTAAACACTGTACCAAATTGCCTACTCAAAAACCAAAGATAATGGACATTTTATTATACAGTCCAGTGCCACTCGCATTATATATGCCTATGCTCAAAAACAACCTACACATCTACACTGTATGTTTCCTCAGGCAGCCTATAGGGATCAGGGTACTTCATTTGAGAATTTATTACCATTTTGTCAAGCTCGGCTTTTCTGTACTTATCCTTGGCTCTGTGATGAAGGTGCTTCATGTGTAAAAGTGGGATGTCAAGGCCTGCCTGGATGAAATGCATCTTAATGCTATACCATTTATTCCTTCATCAATACCATGTCAAACGCCCCCCTCTCCAACTAATAAAAGAAAATTATATTTGTAAGATGGAGTCGCATTTCACAAGGTTCCGTGGAGTGATTTCACCATCCTGTAGTTTTCCAAGCAAGACCTTGAGTTCAGTGTTACCTATCAATCTAACATCACATTTTTACTGTAGACTTCCCGTTAGAAGCAGGTCTCAGTAGAGCTACCTGTGCAAAATGACTGCAGTCGGTTAGGACAGAGTCATATATCACAGCCATATATTTAGCCTGCAATATCCGTTCAAACTGCTCACCTGTGGATCTAACGCCTGTTAATACAGCAGGTGGGGGAGAATTCAACCAAGAGTTAATGAAAAGATCGTCCACCACCACCATACCTCCACCCAGCTCTGGGATGAATCCCTGGTGAGCGCTGTAACAGTTGAGTGGTAGGACAAAGCAAGGGTGAAATCAATAGCCTCAGCCTGGCTCTAATTGTACAGTAGGAGCCAAAGTTTTTATTATTTTTTATTACAGATCCTGGTCAAACTTTTAATATACCTGGAGCCTCTGGAGTGTGTTGTTGTCTCGCCCTCGGGGGACGGCTTTGTCTCAAACAAAACATTCCCAGAGGTCCTTTCTTTTTCACTCTTTCACGCAATCAACCTTGGCCAGCCTTCCAATTCTCAGAACAGTTCGTAAACAGCAGTGAAAGTAATGAAGTCACAGTTATGTGAATTAAGCTGCTTATGAGATTATGTTATTTAACTTAACTTCTCTGGCGCAGAACTTTAAAAACAAAAGGTTATCAGGTGGAGAACACTTAAGTGAACAGACGGTTCTCCTGAAACACAATGCCTCTGAAATTGATGCACTGGAAAAGGAAATCAACATTTAATCAGATATTCAACGGAGAGAAAAACGTGGTTCATTCAAGATACTGAGTTGGTGTGAGGGATCAAATATGAGTGTCACAGAAGACTAATATCAGGATTGAAGCTACAGTATGCACAATGAGAGAGAAGACTGGTACGTGAGACAAACACAAAGCAAAGAAAATATATTTGATCGTGAATCCAAAGCAACAGTGATCACGTTACAGGATGTTTTTGTATTTTTTAACAGTATATCATAATTTGTACATTGCACTGAATTATTATTATTTTTATAATTTTTTTTGTGTGTATTTGTACTGTTTTCTGTACTTGCACTGTCATGTGTTTGCACTGTCCTGTCCTGCACCCTGTCCTATGTCGTCTACAACAGCGTACTGTATGCCTTAACCCTACCCAGATAGCAAGCAGATGTATAATGATTCTGGGCCATATATGTGGGCCAGAACTAAGCCACAAGGGCCAGATCTGGCCTGTATATGGCCCAGATCCGCTTGCTATCTGGGTAGTCACACTCCTAGTTTGTGTGAACCTTATATATGGCTATAAACAGATCTTGAGTCTTGAGATATCTGTCCCGTGGTTAGGATAATAGGGTTCAGGTCAACTCAGTTTGAGGTCACGAGTTGGGGTCAACTCAGTTTGAGGTCAAGTTCAAAATGTAAAAATCAAAGAACTGAATGACTGGATTGATCGAGACACCAAAGCACTTTGCAGCTTACTTCCTGCTTACAATTAGGCAACTGACCTGTTTGGCACCCCGAAGTGTTGCTTTGTTATGACCTCTTTTCTGTTGGTGAGGAGACAAGCCATGACTGTACCTCTCACACGACCCAAGAGCCACAACACCGTTAGACTACAGATATGATAACACACAACACAGAGTCTGGAGGAAGTCTGTTCCAAGGCACTGCAGTTGAGTTGTGATAGTATTTAGCAATGACACAGACTGAACCTTTAGGCCACAGATTCATTGAATACTAGAGAGCAAGAAAATATGAAAAGAGAGCAACTTTAAGATGCATAAAACGTTGCCTACCCTGCTAGGGAAGCTGTTTGGTAATACAAATAATGATCGCAGTTAAATTAACGGCTTCAAAAAACAACATTCCATTGGAACTAAATAATTGCGCTGCGATTAACTTTCATGTTTTTGTTTCCCGAGCGGTGCAGGGGCTCTGTGCGCTGAATACCGTAGCTAACAAGTCCCTTCGGTATCGAGGTTGCACATCAGCTCCTTGTGCTTGAGACAGACGCTGCTTTTAAAACAAATTTAAAATAATCTAAGTCTCCACTGAGACATGTCATTTAATGAGTGATCATATTTTTGCTGTCAGATATGGTTCCGTACAACATTCATCTACAGTAAAAAAAAAAAGTTATGATTTCCACATACTGTGTAATGTATCTGTCATCATCATCTATGATGATTGTCAATCAAAATGAGCCATTCAACCTGGTAGCTACCTAGTATAGTTAAAACAAAGGATGAACAAAGTAAGTAAAAACAATATCATTGGACTAGTGGTCAAGTTGTCCTCTCTAGCTCAGCCCATGAAACCATCATTAGAAAGATGATTCTCCCTGGAAAACTAATCCAACTTCAATGTTTAAACCTCGGTGATGCTACTTTCACGTTGTCATGCTAAAATACAACGAGAACGTCTGGAACTTCATGGTTTTATCGTTCCAGAACCCTTAAGGGCAGTGGAGGGTTTTTATAGTCAGAGAGAGACCTACACAGAAGTAAGAGTCCTGTAATGAAATGTAGCAGGGAACAGAGTGAGACCTACACTAAGGTAGAAGTGTAATGAAATGTAGCAGGGAACAGAGTGAGACCTACACTAAGGTAGAAGTGTAATGAAACGTAGCAGGAACAGGGTGAGACCTACACTAAGGTAGAAGTGTAATGAGATGTAGCAGGGAACAGAGTGAGACCTACACTAAGGTAGAAGTGTAATGAAATGTAGCAGGAACAGAGAGAGACCTACACTAAGGTAGAAGTGTAATGAAATGTAGCAGGGAACAGAGTGAGACCTACACTAAGGTAGAAGTGTAATGAAATGTAGCAGGGGACAGAGTGAGACCTACACTAAGGTAGAAGTGTAATGAAATGTAGCAGGGAACAGAGTGAGACCTACACTAAGGTAGAAGTGTAATGAAATGTAGCAGGGAACAGAGTGAGACCTACACTAAGGTAGAACTGTAATGAAACGTAGCAGGGAACAGAGTGAGACCTACACTAAGGTAGAACTGTAATGAAACGTAGCAGGGAACAGAGTGAGACCTACACTAAGGTAGAAGTGTAATGAAACGTAGCAGGGAACCGGGTGAGACCTACACTAAGGTAGAACTGTAATGAAATGTAACAGGGGACAGAGTGAGACCTACACTAAGGTAGAACTGTAATGAAATGTAGCAGGGAACAGAGTGAGACCTACACTAAGGTAGAAGTGTAATGAAATGTAGCAGGAACAGAGTGAGACCTACACTAAGGTAGAAGTGTAATGAAATGTAGCAGAGAACAGAGTGAGACCTACACTAAGGTAGAAGTGTAATGAAATGTAGCAGGGAACAGAGTGAGACCTACACTAAGGTAGAAGTGTAATGAAATGTAGCAGGAACAGAGTGAGACCTACACTAAGGTAGAAGTGTAATGAAATGGAGCAGGGAACAGAGTGAGACCTACACTAAGGTAGAAGTGTAATGAAATGTAGCAGGGAACAGAGTGAGACCTACACTAAGGTAGAACTGTAATGAAATGTAGCAGGGAACACACTGCATCACACAATTCAGACTGAAACAGGGTGAACCTTTTCTCTGTTTACTCACCGAGGGAGTGAGAACCGGTATAATGATAAACCGGGATACATTTCGATTACATTCATCGTGATAAAATGATCACTAAAACCGTCTTTGATTTCCGCACTTTGAAAAACTCTAAATACTGTTCAGTGTCAAAGTTAGCAGCAGTCTCCAAGACACTTTACTTTAGTGTTCATGCAGAGTGCATAGTACTGCAAATTGTATTTGTGGTTTTCAATATAAAACTTTTCAATGTCGTTTTCAATATGGAAAAAAGTTTTTGAAAATGTCCAGCACATTTTATAATACCGCGATAATACTGATAACCGTGATAATTTTGCTCATTATAATTCTATATAATATACTATAACTCTTCTATATTCTATATGATATAACTATAATATGATATTTTCATACCGTTACACCTCTATACTCCAAAATTTCCAAAACCACTCGTCTGAGGGCCAGACCTGTTTGTCTTCCCTCTGGACGCCCACGTCACGTTGTGAGGACCAAGAGAGCAAGCGGATCTGGGCCATATGTGGGCCAGAACTAAGCCAGATCTGGCCTGTATGTGGCCCTGATCCGATTGCTGTCTGGGGACGGCGCTGGACTGGGTGAAAAAGATTTATATGTTTAATGCTCCATGCGATGCACCACGAGCGAAAGCAAAGTCCTAGTACGTTGAAAAACCGCAAGGGCAATAAAACACATTTTGATTCTGATCTCCGACAACTTTGCGAACACTCAAGCTGTCTGCAACACGGATATTTTAAGGAGTTCCGCGTTCTGCGCCGGGTCTGAAGCCGGCGTGGAGGAAACAGGAACACAGACAGACTCATTAGAGGCTCAGGCTGGGTATGGGCTCGTCTTGGCACCCAGCGGCCTCACTGCCTCAGTCTGGCTATTGGCTCCCTTGGCATCAACACGTTGGACCCTTCTGTTACATGATCTGATCAACAAAGACTGACAGCAAATATATAACACAGGACAGCATAGTGATGAGGAACGGGGTAGATTGTATCTGAAACAATGATATGCCTTAAAGTCGCAATGAAATGAAAAAAGCATTCTGTCCCATTTTGGTTCACATAATTGGTCATAGTGTTCACCTATTCAACGATGTATGCCAAAAAAAAATAAAAAATTATACTTTTGTTGTAATCTTATATCAAAGTATATAATTTCTTACTTCCTGGAAAACGGTAGGTCACGTGCAATGACGACAACAGGTACCTTAGATTTTAGGCCAATAATCTCACGACATCCACCCGTCAATCAACGCTATCCTTCTATCGAATCTGTCTAAAGTTCTTAAAACCCGTCCACTTGTCAATGTTCCAATCAAAGTCCTCTAAACATATGTCCCACCCTCATAGCTTGTTTGCGTCGGAAAAACGTCAAACTACGGAGGTTAGATGATCTCAAACGTCCGTTTCAGTGCGACTTTAATAATTAAATTATAATAATAAGAATAATAGTAAAACTTCATTTGTACAGCACCTCTCATACAAGAAATGTGAAACGAGCTTTACAACAGGGAAATTACATGATCAATGCTTCACATCAAAATAGACATGAAAAGAACATAAAACCAGGGAAAATAAGATGGAAGATTAAAAAAACACGATAGAAAGAAGGTTGAGATAAGAAATCACGTAAAATAGACGACTTACTTTCACCGAACGTTACAGAAAAACAGTGTTTCGACACACGATTCCATCCTCCACCACAGTCACCGCAAGCCCGTCTCCTCAACTGGTGTTGAATTGGGAGATGAGAGGGAACACAGATGCCACGTGTTCGTCCTCTAGGTCATGCAGGGAATCAGTAACTTCCACTCCAAGCAGGTGTGCTAATGTAGCCGTCTAATTATAGCCCCTAACCAGGCCCCATGTTTGATTGGCTATAGCTGATAAGCAGATAAGGGAAACGGGAAAATTGGGCAGGCAATCAGGATGTTCGGAATTGGATAGAGAGAAAATACTGTTTTGTTATCATGGCAGTGATTAAAATAGCCTTTCAAAACCAGACTTTATGGAGGCACCGTCATGAGCGTCCTCACAAGGTGATGACAGTTGGCATGGGGATCTTGGGCGACACTGTCACACTCTGTCCTCACTTTGGTTCTTACATGTTCCAAACCCTGTTCTGTACCATTCCAAACCCTGTTCTGTACCATTCCAAACCCTGTTCTGTACCATTCCAAACCCTGTTCTGTACCATTCCAAACCCTGTTCTGTACCATTCCAAACCCTGTTCTGTACCATTCCAAACCCTGTTCTGTACCATTCCAAACCCTGTTCTGTACCATTCCAAACCCTGATGCTTCTCTGACATCCCCATGTTGAGATATGGTTGTTTCAATTCCCGCTATTGACAATGAGGGGCATTTTTCGCTCCGCAAGTCCAACATGGCCGGCCATGTTTGGGCAGCTCATGGACTCAACCCATTATTTGGATCCACTCCAAAATGTACTGGGTTCTAAAGTGGCCCGTGCTTCACCCCTTCAGAGTTTCATTAAAAGTGTTCTGGTTGTTTTTGTGTAATCCTAGTCCAAAAGATGAACGGAGGTGAATGTCCGTCCCGTTCCGTGGTTTGGATCAACACACCCCTCCACTGAGTGGTCTGTGCTGGGGTCTCCATACACAATTCTGTTTATCTAATCTCTAATTCAAATCAGTCATAGAAAACTTTAGGCTAGCATTTTTCACATGTTCATTTTTTCTCTCTTAAAGTCATTTTTATGTAGCACACACCACCATCAAACCACTCCATTCACATATCAAAAGCTCATCATTTTCAAAATCTTGAATTCACATCAGAAATAGAAAACATTACTATTTTTTCCACCTATTCCCTTTTTCTTCTCTTAAAGTCCTTTTCTGTACCCACACATCTACTGAAGCACACATCACCCTATTTGCATATGAAAGGCGTATCGTTTTCTGGTCCATGTGTAGTAAAGTGTCCTCCCTCCTACTGTGGTGAGTGAGATCACTGGCACTGCATGACTCAACCAGAGAGCTGCGTGCTGGATAGGAGCCACTTAGATTCCCTCTTGCAGTATACTGTAGTAAATTAAATGTTCATCCATCAGTCCGATTCTAAATTTAGATTTCAAGACATTCATATCAGAAAAAGCTACTTCACAAAGGTATGTAGAGCCAAATAAAGGATGTTTTCAGGGCTGCTTGGTGAATGCTCTTGTAGTTTATTATATTATAAACTTTTGTAAACATCAACAGTCACTAGCCTCTTGTGCCTCTCTTGCTCTCTCTATCTCTCTCTCCCTCTCTCTCTTTCTCTCTCTCTCTCTCTCTCTCTCTCTCTCTCTCTCTCTCTCTCCATCTCTCTCTCCATCTCTCCATCTCTCCATCTCTCTCTCCCTCTCTCTCTCCCTCTCTCTCTCCCCATCTCTCTCTCTCCCTCCCTCTCTCTCTCCCTCTCTCCAGTTTGCTGCTACTGTACGAAAAAAAACAACAACATGCCAATCTTTGAACTGTGATTTAACGTTTAAAAGGCCAAAGCCAGGT
>NC_140250.1:867722-890222 GCF_949987555.1 Borostomias antarcticus | reverse complement strand
GAAGGCCTTTGTTTGAGGATCGTCCTCGCCGCCGGCGCCCGCCTCTCTGTCCTTGCGCCGACCTTCAAAGGCACCCTGGCGGAGCCTCACTCTGGATCCTGCTTTTTTATTTGTATTTATTTTTTAATGATTTTTTTAAAGGCTCCTCGACTGAGCTTCCATTTATTCAGCTTTTTGTTCTTCTTTCTCTTCTTATTCCTGGCCTTGAGAGGGGTGTTGTTTTATCCAACGGACAACAAGTGAACATCCCCTTAATGTTGAATAAGCACTCAGTCTTCAGGGAATTATTCAGTGAAATATCTACAAAGTAGGGGGGAATGTCAACAAGGGTAACGCGGAACACATTGGTGTTATTGGTGTTAACTCAGTAGCTAAGTGGTATTCGGGTATATTTTTGGTGGAGTAGAAACAATTCCAATATTTCTAGTCGTGTTTATCATATAATATTGTTCAGGGTCCAGTTGATGAGAGTTTGGCCTTTTCAGCAAATCGGAATGTGGTATTTAAGGTCACTATCCAATCAGAACCAATCATATGCCTCTAAAGAGCAATAGTTTTGTGATTAAGAATGAAATTGGTGGAACGTTTTTTGACCTTTTGCTTAGAAACCATTGCTGTCAACAGATTCATCTAAAGAAAGTTTGGCTTGACAGAGAGGAATGCATTTAAAAAGTCGATATGCAAAAAAAAAAGAACTTCACATAGCTCAACATTCTAAATCACAGCCCTCGGAAGTGGAGACGCACTTAACATTTATCTCCCTTCAATTTTAAGAGTTTTTCATATCTTGTTGTGGTCTAGAATTTTATCAGGAGCAATTCCGGCTCAAATGCAGGTCCCTGTTTCCTTGGTTACAAAGTACCCCCTATTTATGGGCATTATCAGTGACGTTATTACGACCGCGTGGACAAGTGTGGGCAGTCATAAATCCAGCCAGAGCTCTCAGCCAATCCCAACCGGTGGGCGCGAGTCGTTATCCTGTGAGAAATAACCCTCGATGCCTAACAAGGCATTTAAGCAATGACAGAACCTTTGGAACGGACGTCCGGTTGGAAAAGAGGCTATAATGTCTTCATTCAACTCAGACACACATAAAAGAAACCGCTGACAGTTTTGAAATCATAAAACTGGAACATGAGGGGTGGAGACGAGGTCTTACAAATGAATCTCAGTCCTATTCAGCACTTTCGGACCGTTCGGGGTATTAGGCCACGGACTTTTCTCCTGGACTTAAGCCTGGCTTCGTTCCAGCTTCCCAATGCATTCCTCCACTGGCCTGGAGAATTAATGAAAATAAGCCTTATCCTTTTAATACCCCCCAAAACACGCACACACACACGCACGCACACACACACACACACACACACACACACACACACACACACACACACACATACACACACACACACACACACACACAGTATGAACTTGTCTTGTACAGTACATACCTGTAGACTGTCATTCTTGTTCATTCAAAATGTTTCCTCTGATACCAAGAAAAGACAACACAGCCTTTACAATTTAAGGCCTGTCTTAAATCTAATGGCGTTAATTATTATTGTAACTTAGGCCTCTGTATATCAAACATGGTTAGTGTGCACCATGTCTCTTGTGTGCAAATACAGTTACAGGCTACAGTACAAAGCAGCAGAATGCATTTGATGGTAAAGATGCCCATACTGTATGTTAGTATTAGGAACAGTTGCATTGGTAAAAGTTTATATTCTGTATCCATCAACATGGACAACAATGTTGTTGTTGTTGTTGATGATGGATTGGGCTCTGGACAACAACAGTGTTGTTGTTGTATGGGACTGGGCTCTGAGTTGGGGTACAGTAATACAAACATTGAAAAATGATAACTGACCACGGCCATGTTCTGGGTGGGTCAGCCAATGAAAAGCGCAGGATAATAATGCATAGCCACGGTACCCAGCTCCGAGGCTCAACCCTCGGGGGAGGGGCTTGGGGGGGTGACGCCCCCTCTGTCGTCGGGGATAAACGGGTCGAGGAGAGAGGGGTAGAGGGAGGGGGGGCCGGTGATTGATCGCTGAGCTGTCGAGCGCAGCTGTGAGCGCGGGGAATCAGGAATGCCTGGACTTGAGAACACGCCGATGATCTCATCTGCAAACAAATCAACATCAGCAGCAGATCCAGGAGGAAACAGACGATCACATCTACCCGGCGATGAAGGCCGTGAAGCACCACAAAACGCTGTGTCAGCCTGTGTGAATGCCAGACCCTATGCGCACTCACACTGCGTAAAGCAGTGGTTTTCAAACTTTTTCAATAAGGCCCAACTTGGGTAATTGGAAATATTTTCAGGCTCCACCTAGATTGGTAGAATTAATTATAGGCTATTTTACAAACATGGCATTTCCTTTACTACTAATAACAAGACACAAAGATCCAATTTTAGTTCAACAATGAATAAATGTGGCCACTGTGAAATAATTAGACCTCAAACCCAAATAATAATATTTTAAATAATATATTAATCAAAATTAACCTACTACTATTAGTACTAACCTACAGGTTGCATTACTTTTCATCTTCCTTTTTATATTCCTATTCCAAGACACAACGAGCGTTTTTTTCCAAATGAACTCTTTTTTCTTTCTTTCTGCGCCCCACCTGCAGTACCTCCGCGCCCCACTAGGGGGGCGCGCCCCACACGTTAGGAAACACTGCCGTAAACAGTTTCAAGTCTTCGTTAACAGAATGTGAAGAGGTGGCGCGACATCAACTCCGACTGAGGCGGCGCCTACCTCCATTAGCATGTTGTCCAGGGGCCTCGTTAACGGGGGGAGGATTCAGGGGCTCCCGGCTTGAACGGGGGCCCAGAAAAACTTCCCGCCGCTGATCAATATACACTATATAATGGGGCCCTGTGGAATATCTGTCCCAGAATTCCTAGCGACGCCCCTGATGCTGTCACGCGGTCGGTGTGGGGAAGAGAGATACAGCAGTGTGATATGTAGGTGACAGCTATGTGTCAATAAAAGAGGCCCGCGGCTGCAGATTTCTGTTAATATTTAAGAAGCAGAAGCTTCTCCTACAGGGAGTATCAATTATCTGACTCGCCCGGGGGGATGATGCAGGGACATGTGTGCCTGGACCAACCAGCCCCTTCAGGCAGGGAATTCGGAGCCCTGTCTGCTGTATATGCCTGAGATGAAGAGACACGGAGGATGAGCTGATGCACTCCTACGTTCCGACACGGAGAACAAACTTTTGGATTTGAGCTTTGACGACGGAATTGCAGTCCCTTCCCCCCCATAACTTTCACAGTCATATTTCAAATTTGTCCCGGCAATGTTTTCTATAATGAGACGTTTAACAGTCGAGGTAGTACAGAGCCAGAATCAAAAGCTTCAGGTGTCCTAGTTTTTCCATTTCCGTTGCTTTTCGTTGTGTTTCTGGCAACTCCGCTGAATCCTTAGTTGTTTGTGTTGGTGCGATCTGAGGCCTACAGTATATAGTGCTCAGTGGGGCAATGCAGCGCCTGGCCGTAGACCGACGCTACCGGGCAGCTTGGCGAACCCTCTCACGCTACGCCGGCTTTGTTTCTGCTTGGTTACATTCTTGACATTGCAGTAAAAAGCGCTCATGCAATCAAAGAGGTGATGTCTCGCTCCTTCTAGCTTTCGCTGGATCATCCTCTGCATGGCAAAGGGTTCCCATAATGCACCTGCCAAAATAACCCTGGGACTTAACGTTTGAAGATGCATTGGAAAATTGTATTGTGTCTGACCTTCTAACTTCTTCACAACAACGCAGGTGGACTGAAGTGAACTTCGGTGAATTGTTAAAGTGAAGTACTTTTGTTTTACAGAGACGAAGCTGGCTTCTGCCATTAAAGGACAATATTTATTACTTGCAAAAGATTCAACTTTTCAGTTGAAGTCACAGGTCCCTAACAAGTGGAATCAGTGAGAGATGGAACATTCCAGAACAACACAGTCCTTACTGTATACAGTAATAACGACATCAGAAGATCCCATCATTCTCAGTCATAGTCTGGCTTTTTGCTTTGGCTTTACATGGCATTTTGCATACAGTGTCCATGGGTTCTGTAGCTGTTTCTGAATATTAATGTAGGTCTGCCTTCAATCTAAGGGTGTTAAGACTCTTATTATTGTAATACAAGCCTCGGTATAGCCAACATGGTTAGTGTGCACCATGTCCTGTCTCTTGTGTGCAAATACAGTTACAGGCTACAGTACAAAGCAGCAAAATGCATTTGATGGCAAAGATACCCATACTGTCTGTTAGTATTAGGAACAGTTGCATTGGTAAATCAATCAATCAATCAAACCTTTATTTCTATAGTGCATTTCATACCCAGAGGCAACACAATGCGCTTTACAGAGAACAAGGGAGGTGGGCATACGACCCACTCTCTACATATTCCAGAGGGAAGCAAAAAAACTGTAAATTGGTAAATGTGTATATTCTGTGTCCATCAACATGGACAACAAGACTCAGATTGGAATTAGGCTCTGGGTTGGGCTACAGCAATACAAACATTGAATAATACTACAGGACAATAATTCGGTTTTCATTTCCGTTATTTGATTTTCATTGTCAGTGTGACATGAAAGGAACGCCACAATATTGACATATATTCAGTTTTCAGAGAGTCCATTGTTCTTGACTTGAGTGAGTGGTTTCAAAGCAGAGTGGTGTTGGATACGACTATAAAGAGAAGGGCTGAGTCGTAATTCCTCAGAGGAACCATGTGTTTCTCTCTCCTGTCTTTGTTGGGCTTCATCCAATTCTCCCTTCATCCTTGGATTTGAGAAAACGAACAAATAATGTCAAATATGATTTGTTGACAGGATGCTTTTCCATCCTTGGTAAACTTGGACATGTTTTGACATTGTGGAAATCCTCCAAGCTTGGGTTTTTTGAAAAGCCAACTGGTATAGGATTGCACAAATCCAATGCAACATGTAAACAATGAATACCAGAAATAATTATGGAATTATAGACTCATGTGAATGAATATTTCTCAAAATAACTTCACTACACTTCAAAACCTTCTTGCTACAGTCGTTGTCAACTATCAAAATGTGCTTATTTTAGATGATTGCCGACTCACAAATTTTTGGCTCCAATTTCCTCTCGAGTTCAAATGCAAGTTCATTACTCAGCGGACCGGGACGGATTGTGCTTTCCAAAATGTATCTTTGAGGGTAAGGTTAAAGGTTAAAGTCCCAATGATTGTCACACACCTGAGTGTGTGAAATTTGTTCTCCACATTTGGCCCATCCCCTGGGGGAGCGCTGAGCAGCAGCGGTGCCGCGCTCGGGAATCATTTGATGATGTAGCCCCCCAATTCCATCCCTTTGAGTGATGATCAGTAGCTCTAATAATAATAATGAATTGTATTTATATAGCACACTTTAAAATGCAGGACAAATCTCAAGGTGCTTCACAGAGGGCAGTAAAAACAACATGAAACACAAAGGGCAATAACTGGCTAGAATAATTTAACATAATTAAAACTATTAATTAGGATTAATGACAAATATTACATATGTAAATAAATAAAACTAGTATTTAATGACTAGAGCAAACTATAGTAACCTATCTAGGATCTAGGATTTAAAAACCTATAAAAGCACTTGAACAGGAGGAGCCCAGTGGAAGAGGGCACAGAACAGCCCTGTGAGGGAATCACTCCAGTTTAGTGAGGTTCTTGTGTACCGTGTCCCTTTGACGTCCACACGACAGAACCCTTCTGCATCTGACCCCAGAACCCTTTCATACTCCGGCTGGACACGGACAACAAGGAACGTGGAATCCAGCCAGCGACATCTCATTTGCATAGACAGCATGGAGGGATTAGAGTGCCGTCAGTCTATAAAACATCTAATTAGGAAGCCACGGAACCGAGTGCTCCAACACATAATCCACTGGCCACATGGGCCGGACCTCTCGTGTCTTCACGTGATCCCGACCGGCGAAACCCGATCAGGCATCCGCCTTGACGCGAGTCGACATCGGGGCCTCACGTTTAAATACCCGACTTTAACCGACAGACAACGGCGCGTCAGGCACAGAACGTTTAGACTTATCTCTCCGTATCCCTTCCTATTCCTGAGGTCTGCCTTGCCAAACAAACAAGTAAACAAGCCAGAGCCCTCTCAATCTTCCCCTTTTCACAATTTCCCCGGTTCCCCCTGGCGTTGTAGCCCTGTGACAGGCCTTCAGGGAAGTCATTTTTTAGAGGGAAGGACGCAGGCGTATCTGTCTGAATGTATTTTAGAGTTGCAGGTAGAAGAGCGACATTCCCTGCCCCTGCTGCGCTTGCTGAAGGGGGTTCCCCCGTGGCGCCTGGCACAGCGGCCATGTCGGGTGTTTGTTTGCATAGTGGATAGCTTCGGGCGCTATGTAGTCTGCTGGCAGAATAAGCTGCTCATCACTACCCAGGATCCTCGGGGGCTCTGGATGCCAACCAAAACATTCAACCAGAGCGGCAATTGTGCAACTGTCGTTTATAGTTGAATGTGCATGGAAATAGTAGAGGTAGCATGATCTTGAAAGGATGCCGTTTCTGTTTGAGGTGAAGGTATCTTCTGCCACACTGCATGTTCCTACAGTACATAGTTCAATTTAGCATTATTGCCACTTCACCTTTTTCACATTTTGAGGAATAATCGGTGTGGTCTATGATTTACCCTGTATTACTGTGCACATGACAAATAAAACTACCTTGAACGTGGACCTTGAACCTTGAGCAGACTTGCTTTCTGTGGCTGCTGATAGGGCCATAAAAGGACAACAACAACAACAACAAGAAAACAAATAGAGGTCACTAAATATCAATTACCTTGAAGTAAGTGGTCCCTGAAAGGTTTTGAGATTGTCTTGAGACACTTCTTGGCAAATATGGCGTCAGCCACGCAATCAGAACACGTGTCGTCCTGCTTGGAAACGTCAGTGGTCATGAGTTGGGGCCCCTACAATGACCATGACTTTGATTGATTGATGACTACTGCCACACTGTTGGCTCCCTATCTCCTATTGGTCCCCCTCTTCGCAAGTCCCGCCTCCCCTCCACACTGCTCATAAGTGGGTCAAGGTTCCAATTTAATCAAGACCTTAATTTGCTTCATATTTTACATTTATGGCTTAATAAAACTGGTCAACCCAAGGAGAGGGAATTATTGAAGGTAAATCAGTGGAGATATCCCTCACTGGGCCCTTAAAGCTTTACACAACATTTTTGCAGCGTGTGGCGGAGGCCGACGGGGTTTTAATAAATCATAATTTATTGTGTTACATAAACAGCCGATACCTGTCACGGTTCACGGGAGGAGACTCCTATTTTCCAGTTTTCATCCCATTAGGATTCAGTCTCATGGATTGGCTGCATCTGCGCCATACTGTACAGTAGATATGAGGGGTCGTGTTGATGGTACAGAGACCGCCCGGGGCCAATTGATTGACTGATGTTTGGCAGGAATGAGAATGGGCCTAACCCATGAAACGCTCGCTATATTCCCATGAATATCCCTGCAGTTTTGCATATCGTAAACGGTTCAGCTAGAAGTCACCGGCTGTAAGAAATTGATCAACCAAGTAACGTGAACGTAGTTTTTATGTGATCTAGAACACGGGATCTGTTCCCTTTTCTCCCGGTATGGGATCCGCCCCGTTGTCTCAGTCGGAGCGGGGGTACCCGGGGGATGTGGGATTGTTCCCCTGGCTGCCTGCTACAGGGTCCCACGGGAGCAGTCCCAGAGTGCCTGTCTGAAATCACTACAAACACAGGCCTCATGGGATACCTGCTATAGCTGGGGCCCTAGGGCCTCGCCACCTCGACCGAGAAAAACACGCTTCCCGCTTGGTGGGACTTGTGAATGCTGAAGCAAAACCAGCGTGGGGTTATTTTGTGGTATTATACTAAATTAATTGCAGAATGCTACACAGTGTAAACAATCCTTCATCGATTTAACAAGGAAAGTCCCTCAACCCTGTAAGGCCTGTGTACTGTATCATAGTCAGTCAACTCCCACCTGACGACTCCAAAGGGTAGCGATCGATCTCCGGTTCTTCTGTAGATTATTACGTTATTAACTTCTCTGCTTGTTGAAATGTTGATTTCTGGATATGATTTACAATGCATCAACTAAGTTATAAGCCTTTGTGTTCAATGTGTGTCTGTGAAAGTCCCTCGTTGGAAGACCTTTGAAAAGAAGGGAAAATACAGCTGAAAAAAGTATAATTGAATTTGTACCCGATCCTACGGGACAATAAATGATGAATTAATCTTTATGCGTAAGGATGAAAGATTTGTTTTTAATCGTAGTCTTCATTATGCTTTACCTAATGGAATCAACGGGAGACTTGGGAGGAAATGAAGGTGTTTATTAAAGTGTTTATCCAGGTGGTGACTCAACACAGTTGCTAATGTTCTGCTAGGATTTCTGGTGATACCGACTGTTTTGGTGTGATTATTCAAAAGAACAGCTTATTCCGCTCAACCATTGAAGCCGAGCGTTACATCGTGCAGCACACTTGCTTGATATTCCCCCCCTGACAATTTGAAAGGAAATTTAGATCATTTAAATGTTGTACCGTACTGGTTATCATGAAATGCTGTTGCAGAGCTAGTTGCAAAGCCAGATAGCTCGGTGACTGTTTTGTGTGACTGTGAACACAGGAGTCTCACAGTTTCAAGGGTCCTGGGTGCAACGCTGGAACGGGTGAAAAAGACAACCGATGATGTTGATGACAAAAAACGAATAGCAGACTCCGAAAAAGAACTATTCACCAGGAAAACACCACATTCTGTGATGTCATTTCTTCTATGTAAGAGTGATGCCATTTCCCCTATATAAGAATGGCCAGGATCTGTTCCTGATGAATAGTGGCATTCAAGGAAGATTACCCCCCCAAAAAAGTTGGATACAGATCCCCGCCACTGTCTATCTATCTATCTATCTATCTATCTATCTATCTATCTATCTATCTATCTATCTATCTATCTATCTATCTATCTATCTATCTATCTATATACTGTATCTATCTATCTATATACTGTATCTATCTATCTATCTATCTATCTATCTATCTATCTATCCATCTATCCATCTATCTATCTATCTATCTATAACGTTACAAATGCAGTACCTATAGTTGCTATTCTTTTTCGGAGTCTGCTATTGAATTGACACTTAATGCATATTTGATATGCCCCTCAAAGCATCTTTTATAGCTAGTTAAATATGCAGCAATGGGCTTTTTTGTGCAGGCGGAGGACTGGGGGGTCCTTTCACTGAGCAGGTGCTGAGAGAGCTTCTCAAATGGGGGCTTTATTTTGCTACTGGGTGTGATTAGTAAAAACATTGAGCTCAGGTAATTAGGCGTGCTCTGGACTTCTCAAACGCTTTCAACACCATCCAACCCCCCCCCCCCCTCCCCCTCCCACCCTTCCATGTGAAATTTACTGCTGACCATTTTATTAAATGTCATTTTATTTACTCACATTTTTATCATAGGCTCACATTTTATGACGTCGATTGATTGAATTTGCCGTCTGTCTCTTGTTGTGTTGTGTATTGCTGTGTTGTTCTATGTTGTGCTGTGCTGTGAGCTATTAGGTACATAGAATTTCCCCAAGGGGATTAATAAAGTATCTATCTATCTATCTATCTATCTATCTATCTATCTATCTATCTATCTATCTATCTATCTATCTATCTATCTATCTATCTGTCTGTCTGTCTGTCTGTCTGTCTGTCTGTCTGTCTATCTATCTATCTATCTATCTATCTATCTATCTATCTATCTATCTATCTATCTATCTATCTATCTGTCCATCTATATATCTATCTACTGTATCTATCTATCTATCTATCTATCTATCTATCTATCTATCTATCTATCTATCTATCTATCTATCTATCTATCTATCTATCTATCTATCTATCTATCTATCTGTCTATCTACTTATCTATCTATCTATCTATCTATCTATCTATCTATCTATCTATCTATCTATCTATCTGTCTGTCTGTCTGTCTGTCTGTCTGTCTGTCTGTCTGTCTGTCTGTCACTATAGGTGTTTAACCATAGAAACGTCAGAATGCTCCTTTAACTGGGCTGAACATATTGCCATACATCTGTGCACTAACATTGTTTTAATGGTCTGACAGCTGAGCTTCAGTGACAGGGAGGTGGCATGACACATGACGTGATGGGGGAGGCGTCCGATCCCATAAACATAAACGCCTTTGAAGTCAAAAAGAAATCAATCAAATAGACGTGGCAGTTGCATTCCAAAACTATGCAGGAAGACAGCGGACACACACACACACACACACACACACACACACACAGACAGATAATGTCGCTTTACCACAAAATCTGTGTCGAAGGTTTTGTATTACCGCTTGACATACTGTGCAGTAATGGCTCACATCCTAATCATTCACTCACACATTCGCTATGCTTCCAGGCAGCTGCCTCTCAGTGTTGTCACCTCACGCTCCAGTGAGAAGTAGAGTTTTAAAGCTCGGAGGTCGAAACCTTTATAGAAAGTGAAACAGCCTAATGATGCTTTCACGTTGAGTTTAGGGAGAGTATAGTCGGAGGAAGTGGACATCAGGACGAGGCGAGTGACGAGGACATTACATAACGCCGTTTAAAACTTAATGTGACACAAATTATTAAGGTCCAGCTTCTCCCGTGGCCTTCCGGAGGCGGGCTGTGACAGGGTCTGGGGCGGCGAGGGCGAGTGTCTCGCTCATCATTACCGCCCTTTTTCCACGCGGCGAGGTCGACGCCCCCTCGTTATCACTCGTCGGCGGAAATGACACTCCGATCACGTGCTCGGTGTAATCATGCTTTTTTTTGGGGGGGGGGGGGGTTTCTGTAAGACGTTGTGACGTGACAGAAATAAGGCCTTTTTAAATATGTTTGGAGCTCGTTCACTGTGGTTTGGGGGCACGGGGGGGGGGGGGGGGGGGCTCCCTAAATCTTCCACTATCAAGCCCTGAGGCGATCCAGTCTGAGAAAAAGGCGAGTCCACATTTCAGCATTCTTGGCGCATAAAATTGAAAAGCGCATTTACTGGAAGTAACAGACTCTAGGCACTGGTGAGCGTCTCCATTTATCTGTTTGTACAGCTTGGGGGGGTTTTGCTTGATACCCATTGCTCTGCTTGGAATGACTTGAGCTGGTTACATGTGAAATTAAAAAATGAAAATGAAAAAAAACACACAAAAAAAGAAGAAGGTTTGGAGTGTGATTAATTTGAGACCTACGTGCGTCTTGCACATTGATTCGACCACCTAAGGCTAGTAAACACAGAGAGATAGAGAGAGAGAGAGGGAGAGAGGGAGGGAGGGAGGGAGGAGGGCATGTGTGTCACTCCCTGCTCTTCGGAGTGACCTCAGGTGACTTCGGGTCGGGGACAGAGAGATGAGAGATAACAAGCTGCCCCACTTGGCCGGGAAGGCCATGAATCACCTTATAAAAATAGACGTCGCTGCATTGTTATCCTCTGCCACCGTGGGTGGTGTGTCTTTCCTCGTGAGGGGGGGGGGGGAGAAATCCGACCCCCGCAAATTTGAACGCCGCATAAAACTTCCCCTCCAGAGGAAGTCGTTAGCGGGGTTGGGGGGGGGGTGATCGTTGACACCACCCCGCGCGCGTGTCATCACCGGCCTGACGGCACTGGCGGCGAACGGGGTAGAGGCATCATCGAATATACAGCCCCCCCTTCCAACCCTCCCTCTGCGTGTGTGTGTGTGTGTGGGGGGGGGGGGGGGGGCTATAAGGGAAGCTGGAAGGCATTATGCTAAAATCCGGACAGTTTGAGGTGTGTGGCGCCACGGGACATGGCTGCTTGTTGTTCTCTACCCCGTACCCCTCTCGGGGGGGGCTCATTATGCGTGACAGGGGTACGCTGGGAGGAAGCCGGGCGGCAGGAGGGGTGAGTCAGGTTAGGCAGGCGAGCAGGGAGGCAGGGGAGAAGGAGAGCCAGCCCAAGCGGTGGAGGAGATGGGTCTCTCTGGCGGATATCTTGTGTAAATCAATTGGCAGTGTTATGTGCACTTTTTTCGCTGAGCTAGCACAATGTCCGACCCCCCCCCGGCACCAGCAGTGATGCAGTTTGAGTGTGCGTATGAGCACACACACACACACACATACACACACACACACGCTTACTTGCATCACACACGCACACACCTCACCACTTCTCAAAATGCATTTGTCCCCAGTGGAGTTATGGCTGCGCCTGTCTGCTTGATATCAGGCCTGGGGGGTTACTGTATATCTAGATGATGGATGATCTCTGTTGTTTTGTCAAAACCAGCGGTAGATAAAACGAAGAGCGCCAGACAGGTGCGTCAGACGAACGGACAGCAGCTACGAAAGCACAATGCAAACTAACGTCAGTATTTCTTCCCGGGTCGGGTCATTGCTACCCTACAGTGGGAGCCAGCTGAAAGCGAAAGATTTTGACATTGATGTTCAACAGCTGCATTAAAATTGGTTTGGTTGGACTTTTTTGTTGTTGTTTTTAAAAGAAACAACTAAAATCTGCTATTGTATGTTTGTTGGGATTATCCTGAAAGCATCATACTGTACAATGACTTTGGTTGATGGAGGGAGGCAGAGATGCACCACTGTCTGTCTGTAAAAAAATAAATATTGACACATGCTCCAGTGAACTAGCATGTTAATTAAATACATGCTTATTTAAATACGGCGACAGCTGGAATTTCACACTGTGAAGAGTATGGCTGCTCCCTAAAGAATGTAAAACATAATTGGTTGACAGCAAAAGTAACACACAATTAGTTCAGGGTTTAATTAATATTATTCCGACGAGGTCCTATTTTGGGAGTTTCCTATGGGGTCTTCCCCTAGGCGTGTATGGGAAGCAGATGTAGAGCCAGGAGCTGGAAGGTGATTGGTTGACATGTTCAGCAGGGGCCTTTGATTGTGTTGCATCCCTCAACAAAGGGGGCCAAAAAAATAATAAACCAAAAACAGAAAATATCCCTTCTAGCACTACTGCATTGTGTACCGTACACTGCTTGAAAGTTCAACTTTACTCCCTTATCAAATTAAAAGTTTAGTATCTTCTCCATATCAAGCATCTATTTAAACGGATAATCACAATGCTGCTTTGTGATCAAACATCTGGTAAAAGTTCTCCTGGGGTCCTGTTGTTATCGGGCTCCACTGTGACTCGTTGCCCCATTCAAGATGGCCTCTCTCATTCTCAGTCTCTTTGTCTCTCTCTCTCTCCTCTCTTTCTTTCTCTATCTCACTTTCTCTCTCTCCCTCTCTCTTTCTCTTTCTTTCTCTCCCTCTCTCTCTCTGCCCTCTCTCTCTCTCTTTTTCCTGTCTTTCTCTCTCTTTCTCTCTTTCTCCCTCCCTCCCTCTCTCTCTCTCTTTCTCTCTCTCTCTCCCTCTCTCTCTCCCTCTCTCTCTCTCTCTCTCCCTCTCTCTCTCTCTCTCTCTCTCTCTCCCCCTCCACAGTGCCTTTGACACTGGGAATCCTGTGTGAGTCATGTATCACACTCACTTAAATGGCCAACTGCGGATTACAAACAGTGCTCCGCTTTGTTTTGGGCCATTGTGCAAAAAACATTAAAAAGCAATTTGCCACCAGACCTATCGAGCGAACTAGCAATCAGCCCCCAGCATCAATCCTCAGGTGGACGACCATTGTCAGTGAGTGGTTAGGGAGGCCAACACAATGGTGATGGTGGCGGTGGGAAGTTCTAACAGCTTTTAGAGTCACAAAAGCAAAATGGCTGCCGCTTAAATGGTCTGTGAGCTTTTTGTTTTCGTAAAATAAAGAAAATAAAAAAAAAGATGGTATATACACTTATAGATCACATAATATGTGTATATACCATATTTTTTCCCCCTATGAACACACGCATGAACAAACATGCAGAGAGGAAATTGGCCTTTAGCGATCCAAGATCCTTCTCGCTTTTCACGTTCCAGCGATCAACATCCCATCCCCACGGTGTTGTGAGTCTTTCAGCCCAGCAGAAGCCAGAGGCGTGCGCCCGTGCTCCGGGAAACCCATCACGGTCACCTCAGGCAGCGAGCTGTCCCCTCGCGGATGACAAGACCGGCCCCCTCGTCCGCCAACTCCTCCGACCGGCCACTCCTTCTTCACCCCGCTCGCACACTTGGCAGACAAACGGCGGCGGTATATTACACGCCCTCATTCTTCAACCCCCTCCCCCGTACACCGCCTGATATTAAATCAAACAAAATGGAGGACGGAACGCCATTGATGGCCGAGTGGACACGGAGCATCCATCACCGGAGCTCTTGGGCTGTGCGTCCACGTCGCGTATCTTAATGATGGGTCAGAAATGAGTGAATCACCGGTTGACCGGCTGCCTGAAGACGCCTCTGTTTACGTTGAGGGGAGGGGAGAGAGGAAAGTGCTGAGCAAGGTCGGTTTGGACTCCTACTCCTTCTTCATTAGTCGGGCTCGGCTGCAGTCGACCAGTCAGGCCGGGCCAAACCATAACAATCCCTCAGTCAGTGACACCGTTCATTATTCTGCTCCGGCCCTGATGAATTGTTCGGTGTTGGTCGGGTTGTGCGTTTTTTCGCGCGCCCGGACAATGGTGACGCTTCCGGAACTTTCCCGAGCACCGTTGAGGCTTTGGGCGACATAACTGAGGTGATTTTAAACTTGCTCCCTCGCACAGTCAGGCTCACTCTGACGGCACGAATCTGAAACATTTAACGGTTTTATCTTGGGCTTACCTCTCTCGTTTCCCAATGTGTGGCTAAGTAGGGACAGAGGGCACGGATTAAAGAGCGATCTTGATCTGACCTGGCATTAGACTAGCTTTCAGCAAAACAAATTATCTTCACGCACAGTAACTCTGGGGAAAATGGAACGTTCTGACCTCAAAAAGCCATCGCCGGCTTCAAACCTGAGCTGAAAACCTCCTCCTGTTACAAACCATTTCCTTTCACAGCGTCACAACTTGCTTTGCGGATGAGTAATGATTCTGGGCCATATATGGGCCGGAACTAAGCCACAAGGGCCAGATCTGGCCTGTATAAGGCCCAGATCCGCTTGCTATCTGGGGAGGACCCTCGCGAACCAAATCGCCTGACGTTGCATATTAAGGTTAATTTCCCATCAGCCCACATGAGTGTTTGGATTATTGACGTCTCCACCGCCAGTTTGCTACGGCTGTGATATCAGTCAGAGTTTGTTAGCTAATGCTAACATGATCAATTAGGAACGGCGCTCGATGGACTCGGATGATGACTCAGCGGTGTGAAGCCAACGGGGGCCTGGAGTGAGTCGGACTAATTCTCCATCCTGTGTCTCTTGTCAAACTTAATCGCATTAAGTACATCTTGGTTTCAAGGTGTCTCGCCCAATCAAGAGCTACACAGTTTGCGATCCAACCTTGGAAAAACACAGTTCCCGTAATTGGTAATGGAGACGAGTCACTTTGGCAATACCAATGTGATCGCTACGACTACCAAAGCAGATACAGTACAAAGTTTTCACTTAATCTGCTTGATGCTAAGTTTTTTTTTTGTTCTTCTCCTGAAAACGTCCTTTACCTGGCGCCGGAGCGGTCTAACGAGCGCCAGTGTGTCACTGGAGAGCGCCTCTTCGTTATTAAAAACAGCCACATTGCATTTATTACCCTAAAAAAAACCTGGAAGCTATGCTTGGGTAATTGTGTCAGTGTTTTATGTAGCTGGAGGTAAAGTCACCTGAGGGCTTGCCTCAGGTCCCCTCGGCCCGGAGTAGCGCCAATTACCCACCCATTTCACAGTGCTTTGCACTTTTTTTCTATTTTGTATTTTTGTGCAGACAGGCGTGGATCAGGTGGATGATGCCCGGTTCTAAGACAGGCGTGGATCAGGTGGATGATGCCCGGTTCTAAGACAGGCGTGGATCAGGTGGATGATGCCCGGTTCTAAGACAGGCGTGGATCAGGTGGATGAGGCCCGGTTCTAAGACAGGCGTGGATCAGGTGGATGAGGCCCGGTTCTAAGACAGGCGTGGATCAGGTGGATGATGCCCGGTTCTAAGACAGGCGTGGATCAGGTGGATGATGCCCGGTTCTAAGACAGGCGTGGATCAGGTGGATGATGCCCGGTTCTAAGACAGGCGTGGATCAGGTGGATGATGCCCGGTTCTAAGACAGGCGTGGATAGGGTGGATGAGGCCCGGTTCTAAGACAGGCGTGGATCAGGTGGACGAGGCCTGGTTCCGGAGCGACGTGTCCCATTCGACGGCAGCGCGTCCTCTTTTGCTCCCTCAGCACGGATGGTCGTTTTTCAGCCAATTAGGACGCGGCACGCCATCAGAGTCGGGGGGAGGGGGTTGTAAAACGACGTCTGTCAGCTGTCCTACGCGCCCCGCTAATCACCCTGAGAAGAGGACAGACCGCTCATATCTCCAATCATTCATTTGTGCTAGATTAGTATTTCGTGTGAGTATCTCGTCTGTTCCTACAGCGACACATGGAAAACGAACAATAAACAGATATAAAACTGAGGGTGAGGAATTGTGCAAAGCAGCAAACATGTCCATAATGATTTCACCATTCATTCTTCTTGAAGTCCCCATGCATCTAGGCCGCTCAGCATCCCTAATAGCACAAATCGTTGTTGTTTCCACACACAATTACCTCAGTCCTTGTGACATACATAATATTTCAACACATATTACAAAATCCACCTGCAGTAAATATCAGAGGGTCCAGCAGGTTGTTAGATACGACCGTTTCTCTCAACAAAGCTCTTATTTCCCCTGATACGCTTGGCTAGTCGTCACCGTCTTTTGAGCTAAGCAGTTATATATCGCAAGACAAAAATGCAGGAATCTCATTAATTAACCAGACACCTTCATTAATAAAACTCAATTATTCAAGAGGTCGCTGTCAGCTCTGTTGATTATGCCTCAAACTCCTGTACCCTCTCCCTGCTCTTCCGAAGGTTATCCCGAGTTCAGGAGCGCGCCGGTTTCAAAACAAAACCTCAAAGCACCCCTCGTCTTCTCAGACTTCCCAGAGTTCACAGGGACAATGTAGCGGGGCGTTAATTTGCCTCGTAGCAGCTCTGCTTATGAATGAGGCAACGCCGCGCCTCACGCTAGCAGCGCCGAGACGACCTTTCCCCATAATACACAACAGAACACCTGACTGAAGAGGCTTCAAAGCCTCTCCTTCCCCGTTCGTAAGGTTTTTCCTACAGCATTCTCTTAGTTTTGTTGAGGAACGCCGGCTACATCGGCCCATATCTGGTGTCCGCGTCCCTCTCAGGCTGTATTTATAACCCGACACGTTTCACTCATCTTCCCCGCTAAATAATTTAGCAGCGCAAAACCGCGGTAATGGAGGGACACATCTCTGGGAGGCCAAGGACCAGGCGGAGGTGAGTGGTTATTTATGTAAGACACAGATGAGGGATTTAAGCATTGTGTTTCAAATGAGCATGGGAGGGAGGGAGGGAGGGAGGGAGGGAGGGGAGGAGCGAAAACGAGGGAGAGAGAGAAAGTGAGAGGAGGAGGGGAGGGGTATAGACGGTGAGGTGGGGTGGGGGTTGGTTAGCTTTTGCTTCCCGCCATTCCCAGCGAGTTACCTCAGTGTCCTGAGGGACGCAGCGTGAGCAAGATGACCAAAGGCTCTGTCGGCCATTTTCAAAGCCAGGATGGAAGCTGACTGAAGAGAGAGAGAGGATGGAGGGAGGGTGGAGGAGGAGAGGAGAGGTCGGGGGAGGGTTAAGGGGGAGAGGAGAGGGTGGAGGTGGGAGGAGAGGGAGGATGGAGGAGGAGAGGAGAGGCTGGAGTGAGGGTGGAGGGGGAGGAGAGGGAGGAGGGAGGGTGGAGGAGGAGAGGATGGAGGGAGGGTTAAGGGGGAGAGGAGAGGGTGACGCTGAGCGGCGGACTGAGGCAGACGAGCTGGCGGGATTGTTTCTCACAAGCCTGTAGAGGAGAAGGTCAAAGGTCGCTGCATATGCCCAATGGTTTTCAGGCCTTAAGAGCCATAGCGTAGGTGTGTCAAACTTGACATGTTTGTATATTATCACATCTGGCAAAACGTGAAATTAATTTAAAATATGACTTGATCCATTTAAGATAAGAGTTATTCTTGATAAGACGCATGCTTGGAGCCAAGTCAAGACTCATACCACCCATGCCAGATTATATTTTCTGCTAACTGAGGCCTGTCTATGAATAACCATGTGTACTGATTTTTGGGGGAGAGCTTGATCAGTAACAGATGTACAAACCATCCTAATAATATGTGTGTATAATATACATCCCTTCCAACTACACATTTGTATACAGTGCTATGCACTTAACACTCTTTTCATGTAAAAGTCAGAAGACTGAGCTTTCAAAACAGCAACGCAAGTGTAATTGTACAGTAAATGGCGCTTATTCAAGATTAAAGATCAGTTTTATTAGCCATGTATGGTTCACACATACTAGGACTGTGTTTAGGGTTAGGGTTAATGTGTTTAGGGTTAGGGTTAATGTGTTTAGGGTTAGGGTTAAGGTGTTTAGGGTTAGGGTTAATGTGTTTAGTGTTAGGGTTAATGTGTTTAGGGTTAGGGTTAATGTGTTTAGGGTTAGGGTTAATGTGTTTAGGGTTAGGGTTAATGTGTTTAGGGTTAGGGATAATGTGTTTAGGGTTAGGGTTAATGTGTTTAGGGTTAGGGTTAATGTGTTTAGGGTTAGGGTTAATGTGTTTAGGGTTAGGGTTAATGTGTTTAGGGTTAGGGTTAATGTGTTTAGGGTTAGGGTTAATGTGTTTAGGGTTAGGGTTAAGGTTAGGGTTAGGGTTAAGGCACATACTAGGAATGTGTTTAGGGTTAGGGTTAATGTGTTTAGGGTTAGGGTTAATGTGTTTAGGGTTAGGGTTAAGGTTAGGGTTAGGGTTAAGGCACATACTAGGAATGTGTTTAGGGTTAGGGTTAATGTGTTTAGGGTTAGGGTTAATGTGTTTAGGGTTAGGGTTAATGTGTTTAGGGTTAGGGTTAATGTGTTTAGGGTTAGGGTTAAGGTTAGGGTTAGGGTTAAGGCACATACTAGGAATGTGTTTAGGGTTAGGGTTAATGTGTTTAGGGTTAGGGTTAATGTGTTTAGGGTTAGGGTTAAGGTTAGGGTTAGGGTTAAGGGTGATGCGCTGATGCTAGGGCTCAGGACAGGAACAGAGCGGAGACACGCCGGTGCAAACGACCGCCAGTCTGCTTCAATTAGCCAGCCACGAAACCTGCTCAGTTTCCATGGAAACATTGTTGCCTACCCAATCCTACACCGATGATTATGGTCAGTGAAATTGCCTCCTCCTTTTTTTCTGTGTATAATGCTCAGAGAACATCTCCATTCCCGAGATATGTTTGTTTGACAACAGAGCGATACAGTAGACTTAATTGCTTTTTGAAACCCACACAGTTGGCCTTTGCGGTGTGCACACAAACTTGATGAAAGCAAACTGCTCCTTGAAGCTGAAGCCGACTCTCTTTCTACTCACCAACACTGTTTATCTTTGTTGGTATCAAACACAAAGCGTTTCATGCGAACGTATTCGTATGCTTAAGACGGGATGTCTGAAGTTGCCTGCTACACCCCCTCACGCTACGGGAAATTTGAGAAAATTTGGCATCAAAGTTCTCTCTCTCTCTTCCTCTGTGATTCGTGTAGCTTTGATGGTGCGTGCCTGCACTGTGGGATTGTGTAAGTGAATGCAGTTTATGTGTCAAGGGCATGTGCTGTAATCGTTCTCTGAAAATTCTTGGCAAATCCCTCGCTGTAACTACTGTAGTTTCTCCACTCTCAACCTTGAGAACAAATGAGCTACTGATGGTCTTTGCAATAAGCTGCGCAAAGACCATCAAAGTGGGACCTTGCAAACCTTACTTTGAATCCGTTCTGTCAAGCAACAAACTGTCTTCATGGTGTTTCTAAAAATAAATAAAAAACAACCAAAAAAACATTTCTTTGTTGCTATTTCTTTGGTGTTTGGTCAGAGGATAGTGCTGAAATGCCCTCCATCACGGAGATAGCGTAGTTATTGTACACGATGCAGACAGGAACACAACCCTGCTGTTGCCCATCTGGGACGCAGGAAGCCGGGAAGCCAGAGGCGGTCGGAGGACAGAGGCGCTCCGCGGCCGGCTGTCGAGTTTCAGGGAGGTCAGGTAAAGCACCACTCTTTTAGCGGACGTTAGAGAATATTTTTGGTGTGTCCTTGCCGTGTGAATACGAGCATGGGCTTATCTGTGTGTGTGTGTGTGTGTGTGTGTGTGAGAGACTCGTGGTTGTGGATGAACTCTGAAGCACACTGGGAGAGGACACATTCAGCGTTGGACCCTCAGGCAGGCGGTACTGTGCAGCGTTAGAAGCAGCTCAGAGGATTGAGAAGGACGAGAGTGGGAGGTAGTCGCTCACCGACCAACTTTATTTACGCTGTTTTTCGTCACGGGTCGAGTATAACGTTAACCTCTCGCGCGATACGCCCATTCGTCATTGTGTGCTCCCTGGGTGAATAGGACCATATTCATTCTCTCTCTCTCTCCCTCTCTCCCCCTCTCTCTCTCTCTCCCTCTCTCTCTCTCTGCTTCTCTCTTCAATTAAGATGAAGTGGGGTCAATGGGAAACATTTGTCAACGGTCGCCGAGGACCCTCTGGCTCTCTTCCCCCGAAGGCGTCGGCAAGTGCACTTCCAAGTGTGTCTCACTAGTACACTTGAGGAACTCTGAGAAGGTGGCGTACTTATCTACAGTAGCCCTTCCTAATTAACCCCCCCCCCCCCCCCCCCCCCCGGGCAGTCGAACTACTGAATACTTAAACGCTCCAGAGCGTTTACCCCCCGAGGCCACGATGTCATCGATCAACGAGAATATCTAATAACGCAGACCTGGACTGTCTTATTGCTCGACAGGGGCGATGACATTTTCGCCCGTGCATCTTCCCGATCTCAACCCACTCTGGTTGGTGGACCAGCTGCGCGCTGCGATGCACAGTAATTGATGCATCCAGAGCCGGTTAACTAACACAACCTCTCTGGCCCCCCGGGGCTCCAGGGTGGCCCTGAGATGTAAATGGGAAGTGTACGAAAACAGAGGTGGACGTGAATTACGTCCATCGCCGTAGCGCCGCCGTCAGAGCGCCAGTGCCCTTTCTTTCTTTCTTTCTTTCTTTCTTTCTTTCTTTCTTTCTTTCTTTCTTTCTTTCTTTCTTTCTTTCTTTCTTTCTTTCTTTCTTTCTTTCTTTCTTTCTTTCTTTCTTTCTTTCTTTCTTTCTGTCTGTTTGTCTTTCTTTCTTTCTCTCCCTCTCCTTCTCTCCCTCTCTCTCTCTCTCTCTCTCTCTCATTTCCATCCTCAGGCATCTGCCATGACTCAGACTCCATCTTAATCACTCCTGAGTGGTTCTCTCTCTCTCTCTCTCTCTCTCTCTCTCTCTCTCTCTTTCCCACTCAAACACACACACACACACACACACACACACATACACACACACACACACACACACACACACACACACACACACACACACACTCCCACACGTCCCAAAACAGTTGCCTTTTTCCTGGAGCACAAGGTGATTAAATCCTAGCCTGTGTTTGAGCAGCATTGCAGGGTAGCAGACTTCTCCTGACACGGCAGCAGACTTTTAGGAGGAAGGAAAGACACTCGGGGGTTTGGAGGGGGGGGGGCGCACCTGCCAGAGAGCTGCTGAAGCAGTGATGGATCTGGAAGGTGACAAGGCTCTGTGACTCACTATGCATCAGTCGCTGTATAGAAGGGGGGTGGAGGGGGAGAGGGGGGGGGGGGGTTTAGAGGCGCTGGATAGAAGCACGGGTTTGACAGAAGTGTGCCTGTGTCCAAATCAGCTGGCTAATGAGCTTCGGGGGGAGACAATATTCCATCGCAATTCCACACAAGATTCAAAGAGCAGATCGTATGTTTATAAGGGGGAGGGGGGGACAGGGGGGGGGTGGGGGGGGGGGGGGGGGGCACATGCAAACATATTGCTAATGTCTGTTGGGTGCATTCTAGCAAAGAACACAGATTAAAACGTTGAATAACAACTGGTCTGGATTTTCGTCAGGCAAATGTCTCCTCGGTTTATTTAAAGAAAATTAGCCTCCGTCTTTCAATTATTACTGGGGTTCCTCTCCGAGTTGAGACTCCAATTAGAGATAAATGAGGTGATTTAGCATTGTCAATCAAGAGATAATAATGCACGCGGTCGGGAGGTAAGTACTCCTCAAACCCCAGTAAAGTCGGTTGTAAACAATCATAAAAGCGATTGGAAAAACCTCACAATTCACCGCAGATAAACTAATCAAGGAAGACGACTCCGGCTCCAGATGTAGGGTGAACTCCATGTCTAGTTAGCCTAATATATGCTGAACATATCACTGTTCAAACAAACTCTACTCTTTGATCATTCTAAGGTCCTACGAAATAGAAAAGAAGAATGGTAAACATGCTAATTTATTCTAAAAA